>NC_057346.1:14924026-15224816 GCF_016509475.1 Prionailurus bengalensis | reverse complement strand
GGTTGAGTAGATGAATGGATAATTGGATGGATAGATGGATGGATGGATGGATGGTTGAACAAGTGGATTGTTGAATGGGTAGATGATGGATGAATGACTGGATGGGTGGGTGGAGAAATAAATAGATTGATAGGTAAATGGATCAATGGTGAATGGATGGATGGATGGATGGGTGGGTGAGTAGATGGTTGGATATATACATGGAGCTAGATTCATTCTGACAGATTAGTTTCATGATTCTCATTCTCCTCAGAGGTCTAATGGATTAACTAGGCCCTTTGCTTCTCTCACTCTTTTTTTTTTTTTTTTTTTTGTCAATTCATCCATGGACTTCTTGGGGACAGGTGCCCAAGAGGAAGAAATGAAGTCTCTTGGTTGATAGTCATTTAGGGATGCCCACTGACGACCTCAACTTCACTCTCTTCTCTTCTCAGCAGACAACTGAGGATGGACCCTCCACTGGTACCCATTCCCAGCCTGCTATGTTGTCTTGTTTAATTAGAGTCGATTCAAGACACAGATGGAGCAGTTTACATACCCTCTCCTTTGGGAAGGACCTCCATATTAGATAAAAATCTGAGGAAAGGAAAACAGACCTGAGCCAAACCTCACACCAGGAGCAGTCAGACCTTATTGCGTTTTAGACCATTTTGGAAGCCCTTTCCCTTCTCCCTCTTCTTCCCAGGAGACCAGCTCTGGTCCCGTTTTAGGGAACTCCCCCACCTTTTCCCTCATGCCTCTGCCAGTTTTCATCCTGCTCAGACTCTATTCTCACCGAGCCCCTCTCTCTACTCTTTTGCAGATGCAAAGAGCTTGGCAGAAATGTTGATAAGGTAGGTGTCACATGGCTGCTTCCTCCCCTACAGAGGACAGGCTTCTAAGACCCCACTGTCCTGCTAAATCCTCTCCTCAGCCCCTCATGGCTGCTGAGTCACCCACCGCTGGCCCTTCTCCCCACAGCAAGAACAACCGAAGTTTTGACACCCCTGTGAAGGGGCCTCCCCAAGGCCCGCGGCTACACATTGACATCCCCAGGGTCCAGCTGCTCATCGAGGACAAGGAGGGCATCAAGCAGCTGGGTGAGTGACAAGAGCCACAGGCTCTCTGTCCCGCTCTCCCCCAGGCCACAACCCACAAACGGCAGCCACCAGCCCTCCCAGCAGTGCCCAGAGCTCTAGCAGCAGCCCCACCAACAACTCAGCAACCTCAGAACTCACTGAAGCTTCTCTCAAGGGCTAAGTTTCCTCCTCTAGCCACAAGAATGATTCTGTCCTTTCTGGGTCTCAACATGGGATAAAGACAAAAAGACATTTGCAACGTCCAAAGAGAAGGACTCCTACTCATTGTCCTTCTTCCCCCAGGAGATGACAAAGCCACCATTCCTGTGACGGATGCTGAGTTCAGCCAAGCTGTCAACCCGCAGAGTTTCTGCACTGGTGTCTCCTTGCACCACCCAGCCCTCATCCAGAGCACAGGACCCCTCATCGACATGTCTGACATCCGGCCAGGCACCAGTATGCCTTATCCCCAGGGAGACAGACCTCTTCCCACACAGGGTGTCTTGGGCACAGCATGGGGCACAGGCAATTAAAAAAAAAAAAAAAACAAGGTGGGAGAGGAACAGCATGGAAGAATGCAAACAGCACTGGAGTTAGAGTCTACAGACCTTGACTGAAGACTTACTTAGCTGTGACCTTGGGTATATTGCTAACTTTGTCTCTCTGGGCCTCCGTTGCCTTACCTAGACATTTGAGGGTTGGGTGTTCTTGCTCTCCAAGGGCCTTGTGCCTCTAGCGCTGCAGCTCTGGACATCAGGATAGAACACATCAAGGGCTATGGGGAATGAGTGCACAGGAGGCAGCAGGAGAGGAGGCGATATTCTTCCCCCCGCGGAAGGAAAAGATGGGGTGGGGGGGGAGGACCAGGATGCCACCCACTGCCCCCACACCTCACCACCGTAGCTCTGTTCCTCCGGGGCCAGCTATGTGGGTGGGAGAGGCAGCATGCTCAGCCTCCCCACGGGAGCTTCTGTGGCTGCTTATGCCTCTTCCCTGGCTCTGCACTGCCCTTCTGGTAAGTGCCAGCTGCCCAGGCCTCAGTGCCCTCAGCGGACGTGCTAGCCATCGCTTCCTGTTTGCAGATCCAGTGTCCAGGAAGAACGTCAAGTCAGCCCACAGCACCCGGAACCGGTACTCAAGCCAGTGGACGCTGACCAAGTGCCAGGCCTCCACGCCTGCTCGCACCCTCACCTCTGACTGGCGCACCGTGGGATCCCAGCATGGTGTCACTGTCACTGAGAGTGACAGCTACAGTGCCAGCCTCTCCCAGGACACAGGTGAGCCCAGGGCCCTGCCCGCGTCTTGCTCTCTGTTCTTCACTTCCCCTACCTTCCAGCTCCCCCTTCCGTTTTCCCAGCCTCTACCCACCAGCTCATGGGGGCCAAGACACAAGTCCGCTTCATTGCCAGCTGGCCACTGACTTACTGTGTGGCTGGCGCAAAAACACTTGACCTCGCTGAGCTCTGCTTAGTCAAGGATTTCACTTTGCTATCCCAGAAGATGTCAGAGAAAATGGTATGTGTGATGTTTGTTGGAGAAAGAGCAGAGTGTTCCGGGGGTGGGTGCTTATTTTCAAGAATGGAAGACATTCTGCCCTTTATTCACCAAAGACCCCACTTCGGCCACCACTGCTACCTTCCCAGGGGGCGATCAGGGTCCTCAGAGATGACCACTGGGGTCAAGGGTAGGGGCACCGCTCAGTCTGGTCTCGTCTTTGTTTTTATTTTTTAATGTTTATTTTTGAGAGACAGAGAGAGAGAGACAGAGCGCGAGCAGGGGAGGGGCAGAGAGAGGGAAACACAGAATCCAAAGTGAGCTCTGGTCTCATTGGTAAATGAGACCCTTCTCCCCATGACCCGCCCCCCATTTCTTCTTACCTCCACGCTTTCCGTCTCCCCAGACAAAGGGCGGAACAGCATGGTGTCCACCGAGAGTGCCTCGTCCACGTACGAGGAGCTGGCTCGGGCCTACGAGCACGCCAAGCTGGAAGAGCAGCTTCAGCACGCCAAGTTCGAGATCACCGAGTGCTTCATCTCCGACAGCTCCTCCGACCAGATGACCACAGGCACCAACGAGAACGCGGACAGCATGACGTCCATGAGCACGCCCTCAGAGCCCGGCATTTGCCGCTTTACCGCCTCCCCGCCCAAGCCCCAGGATGCCGACCGAGGCAAGAACGTGGCTGTGCCCATCCCGCACCGGGCCAACAAGAGTGAGTGCTCGGCCCCCCTCCCCTGCTGTGTCCCCTGCCCTGCCACCACGTGGGGCCGGCCCACCTGGGCAGGGCTCCTTGGCGGCGTGGGCAGCGCAAAGCAAGGACTCGGGAGAGTCCAGGTCAGGGTCCATATCCTGGCTCAGCCGCTTAATACCTCCGTGGCCTTGGGAAGTCACTTAGCCTCTCTGGCCTTCCTTTTCTCGTTTGTAAAATGCAAGTGACAGCATATACTCTGCGTTGTCGTAGCAGACACCAGAAGTTCTGGACGTGCCCGACGCAGGGCAGGTTCTCAGGACGTAGTGATCCTCCCCTTACCCCGAGGCTGTGCCAGTGTGGGGACACGGCTGCCCAACGGCCGTGGGTCTCAGTGCCTTTCAAATCAATCCAGACGTGAAGGAACAATCCTGGCAGCTCAGCCCATGGTGGCCAAACCTCACGGTGGGCAGTGACCTAGCCTGACTGGGGACTGTCTGACCCAGGGGCCTGGCCAGAGCATATGCCCGTTGGGGTGGGTAGGACAGCCGTAGGATAACCGAAGGGGGGTCCATCAACGGGCACTGGACCACACTATACCGTGCAAATCATGCACAGTCTGGTCTGCTCGCTACTGGCCTTGCTCAGTGGCCAGGCTGATCGGGGCCCTCGGGACCATCTAGAGAAGAGCCCAGGGTGACGAAGTACAAAGGCTTTGGAGATTCGCAGCCCTGAATGACACCCCTACCCCTTCTAGCTGGGAGAATCGGGGCAAATTACTTAACCTCTCTGAACCTCAGTTTCCTCATTTGCAAAATGTGGGCAGGTATTAACCTATATCCAGGGGGCTACAGGGACTAAATGAGATCATGTAAGGAAAGTTGCTGGCACAGTCACAGGACAGAGGCACATTTACAGGTGAGGATGCTTATTGAGCCGAGGGATCGGGGCGCAGGGGTCCCGGAAGCGTGTCATACGGAGGTGGTTTGAGAAATCAGGAAGATCCCACCTGTGAGAAAGGAGAGGGGTGAGGAAATGTAGCTGACTTCAGACCTCTGGACGGCAGCCGTGGCAAAGGTGGAGGTGTGGGGGCGCTTGCTGTGTGGCAGAACATGTGGCAGAAGGCAGAATCAGGCTCAGCGTGGGGAGTCGTCGTTTTCAGAAATGAGCTCTCCCCCAGCTGAAGCTGAGCAGCGTATATCGGCCATTTAGCAACAAGTATCAATTTATTGAGCAACTGCTATATGTGCTAGCCATGGTAACTGAAGCACTTTCCGTATTTGATCTCAGTCACTACTGACGGTAATCCTATAGGGAAGTGCAATTGTCCACATCTCACCGATAAGGAAACCAAGGCTCAGAGAGGTCAAGTAACTGACGATTGGCCGGCTTGTGGAGGGACTCCCAGGTCAGATGGGGGGAAAGATCGGGGAGTAGGGGGTGGCACGAGCAAGCTGGCTCCCAGAGGCCTCTGCCTCCAACCTTTTCTGGCTCTGTGATTCCAGGTGACTACTGTAACCTGCCCCTGTATGCCAAGTCGGAGGCCTTCTTTCGAAAGGCAGATGGGCGCGAGCCCTGTCCCGTGGTCCCACCCCGAGAGGCTTCCATCCGGAACCTGGCTCGAACCTACCACACCCAGGCTCGCCACCTGACCTTGGACCCTGCCAGCAAGCCCTTGGGCCTCCCGCACCCAGGGGCCCCTGCTGCCGCCTCCACAGCCACTTTACCTCAGAGGACCCTGGCCATGCCAGCACCCCCAGCCGGCACGGCCCCCCCAGCTCCCGGCCCCACCCCTGCCGAGCCCCCCGCGGCCCCCAGTGCCGCCCCTCCGGCCCCCAGCACCGAGCCTCCGCGGGCCGGGGGCCCACACACCAAAATGGGGGGCTCCAGGGACTCACTTCTCGAGATGAGCACATCGGGGGTAGGGAGATCCCAGAAGCAGGGGGCAGGGGCCTACTCGAAATCCTATACCCTGGTGTAGGGGCACGGTGAGAAAAGTGGCCCCACGCTCGGACCTGTCTGCACCTCCAGCCCTCACACACCAACTTGGCTGTTTTCCTGCATTATTTATATTAAACTGACAGACAGAAACCAACCGACAACGAAAAGAAAACCCCCCGAGTCATCAACGCTTGTACATAGAACTCTTTTGTACAAATGAAACTATTTTCTTCTTCTCCATGAAGCCAGGGCACAAAGAATTTAACAGTACAAATCAACCCCTCCAACCCCACAAAATATGCGTGGAGAGATCTATATACATATATAGGGAGATGGGAACGTGTCGACAAGCTATGTATCTATATATTTCTCTCCCCTTATTTTGAGACAGAGGCACAAAGACTCAGCAATTTTTCCCTCCTACTCACTCAACCCTCCTTTCAATCTAGGCGGTTTTGACAAAGACCAAACTCCCAACTCAGAGACACTGCATGCGATTTTACTGTTCCAAGAAAACCAGGACTTGCTTCAATTTGCAGATGCTTATGTGTTAATACCTTTTTCTATGAAAAAAAACCCAGCGCCGTGTGCAATAAAGGTTATGTTTCTACGTGGTAGCTTTTTTCCCATCTGGCAAGGGCCAGTGGGGAGTGGGGGGAGGAAGGAAAGGCCCCTATGCCTAGCTGGCTATCTCTCATGGGGAGACTGTGAGAAGCGCGGGTTTTAGCTCAGCAGGTTAAACTTTTTAAAAGGCTTTTAATTAGCCCGGGTGCATTCTTGAGCACCTGTTCTGTTCTCAGATCTGGGCCGGCCCCTAAAGGGGGCCAGCTGTGTGGCTTTGAGCACGCTCCTAAACCCCTCTGGGCCAGTTTCCTTATCTATAAATGAGGCAACCTTGCTGAGAGCTTGGGGAGTTTGGAATGGGGGGTGGGGAGGCTAAGTGCTGGCTTCTCTCCTCCAGGAGAACATGACCGTGCCCAGGGAAGTAAAGCTAGGCAAACCACAAGTGCTCACTTAAGTCACATAAGAGGTGCCTATAAACTGGGAGGAGGAGGAAGAGATTCTATGTATCCTGGGGGTTGGGACAGAGCCGGAAGTTCTAGGCTGTTAAGGCCAAGTGAGGCCAAGGAGAAGGAGTGAGGCCATCAGAGTTTGGAGAGGTGAAAGGGGCTCATGGAGGAGGGAAATGGAGCTCCAGCAAAGAGGATGGGCCAGCAGGCATGCCGGGGACCTTGCCTGGTTTTGGAGGAGTTGGCATCAGGTTGCCAGGTGGAAGGGAATGGGGGCACAGGCAGATGTGCCGAGGGTCCTTATCTGATGAAAGGACGTGTGGGCGGGGCCTCCAAGGACGTTCAGGTTTGAGTAGGCCGAGGAGACGGAAAGACGGCGGGTGGCCATTTCCCTCCTCCCTCCAGCACGGCCAGGAACCCCTGGGTGAAAAGACAGTGCACCTAAGAAGCATATAGGGGGTTCAGTGCCCCCAAGTGAAGGCTGAGCTCTGGATCGGGAATCTGGAAGGAAGGTGAGTCTCTGAGGCCTGCCGTACCCCCGGAAGCTGAGAGGAGGGACTGGGAAGGGGCCCAGAGGGCTGGAGAAGAACGGAGGGCTTTGTGCAGGATGCAGGTGAGCTGTCCCTGCCCGTCTGGGCCACAGCAAGACCCTGCCTGGGATGCATGACCTTTAATGGAAGCACTTTCCAAAAAGCAACTCCTTCCTCAAACACTCCGTGAGCACCCAGGGAGTGTGGGATACAGAGGAGCTGTCCCTGTGAGTGTCCCCGGTACAAGGTAAGGGGGTAGGCACCATGACAGGGGCGGGGGCAGAGGCCTTGTTCTCCTTGGTGACTCCTAGGCCCAGGGGAAACTCCATTTCAGCCCCCACGCCGAGGACCCAACCAAGAGAACCAGCCAACAGCAATAATGAGAATAATGCGAAGGGCCTGCATTCCAGACACCGGCTGATAGCCCAGCTTCACTCCTTCAGTAGCCAGGCAGGACGCCTCCCATGGCTGCGTGCGCCATCTGCAGGTCACCTCCCGAACTGCAAGCACAATGATCCAGCCTGGGAGTTCTAGATGGGGGCTGAGAGCCCCCATTCTGCGCCCTGCCCCCACCTGCGCTGGACACTGGGGAAACACGAATCGGACCCAACCCGGACCAGCATGAGGGAATGAACAAATCTAGAGTAGAATAGAGGCACCTGCTTAAGGTTGCAGACGGAAACCCTGTCGTGACCGTACATTACCAAGTTCTCCACCATGTGCCAGGTATTGGGCAGAAGGCTTTTCTCGTCTCGGCCCATGTGACCTCAATGCAGTTTTGGGAGGCAGGTGTCACAGTCTCCGTCTGACTGGTGAGAAGCTGTGGTGTGGGGACTTAAGTAACTCATCCAAGGTCAGAGGGGCAGGAAAAGGTGCACTTAGATCCGAGCCCCAGGGTGTCTGATTCCTTAACCGTAGAGTCACACTGCCCGGGGTTGTGCTCGCTCAGAGGCTGAGCTGCAGTTCTGTCCCTAGGACGTTGCAGGCGGGGCGTCTGCCAGGACGAGGGAGACCAGCTGGACTGACTGTCCGGAAGGCGGTCAGTGTGGAGCCGTGAGTGACTGACTCCGAGAGGTGAGCCAATATGCCGGGGCTGGATGGAACGGGGAGCCTGATGTATCTCATTCTGTCGCGAGGCGGTGATAGGGAGGGAGGGACGGACTCAGCTCTGGGGGCCGCGGTGGGCCAGGCAGGATGAGACGGATTTGGAGAGGCAACAGAGCATCAAAGGTGAACGAGCCAGTTTCACTTGTGGTCAGCTTAGCTCTGGATCCTTAACTCTCAAACACAAGGGGCAGAAATTCAAACAGACTTGTGCAGAATCCACAGTGTTGTGTGCCGATCATCTCTGGCCTCGGTATGTCCTTTAGGTAAACTGCAGACCCACCTGTCTCAACTGTCCCCGGAAGCGAGTTCCAAAGTCAGCCAAACCCCCAGTTAGTTACCACAAAACTGTCTGGAGTAATCATCCCACACACCTCCTTGCTCCTTTCCAGACCTCAACTCTGTCCACCACAGATGAGGCCACTGTCTGTCTCTAGAACACTGGTAGTCAAAGCACAGGCCACAGACATGCAGCGTCAGCATCGCCCAGGACCTTGCTAGAAATGCACATTCTTAGGCCTCACTCCAGACCCACTGGATCAGAATCTGTAGGTTAACAGACTCCCCAGAGGACTCACATGCACCCTAGAGCACTGGAAGGATTCAGAGAGACCTCTCCCCTGCTCTCTCCTGGCAACAATTGCATTGAGCTAGAGTAGTGGGGCTCAAACCTAGTTAAGCATCATATTCACCTGAAGAGCTTGTTCAATCCCAGCTGAATCACCATTTGTGGGCCTGGACTCCAGGCATTTGTGTGTGTGTGTGTGTGTGTGTGAGAGAGAGAGAGAGAGAGAGAGATAAGAGAGCCACAGGGAAATTTACCATTTTAACCATTTTTAAGTTGACAGTTCGGTGGCGCTAAGAACATTCACTTTGTGCCACCACCGCCACTGCCCGTTTCCAGAACTTTGCCAGGTCTGCAAACAAAAACTCTATATTCATTAAACACCCACACTCCCTTCCTCCCAGCCCTGGCAACCACCATTCTACTTTCTGTCTCTATTAAGTTGACTACTCCATGATCACTCATAGGGTCTTTGTCCTTTCTGTTGGCTTCTTTCACTTAGTATGTTTGCAAGTATAATCCATGTTGTAGCCCGTATGAGAATTTTGTTCCTTTTTAAGGCTGAATGGTATTCCATTATAGGTATAGACCACATTTTTAATCCCATTACTTTAAAAAAATGTTTTTAATGTTTATGTATTCTTGAGAGTGAGAGAGACAGAGCTTGAGTGGGGTAGGGGTGGGGTAGGAGGCAGAGAGGGAGATACAGAATCCGAAGCAGGCTCCAGGCTCTGAGCTGTCAGCACAGAGCCCGACGTGGGACCCAGACTCAGGAACCATGAGATCATGACCCGAGCCGAAGTCTGATGCTTAGCCAACCAAGCCACCCAGGTGCCCCTTAATCCCATTATTGATGGACCCTTGAGTTGTTTCCTTCAGCTATTATGAATACTAATGTACAAACATCAGTACATAAGTTCCCATTTGAATCCCTGTTTTCAAGTCTTTGGGTATATATCTAGCAGTGCAATTTCTAAATC
Organism: Prionailurus bengalensis; assembly: GCF_016509475.1. Lineage (NCBI taxonomy): Eukaryota > Metazoa > Chordata > Mammalia > Carnivora > Felidae > Prionailurus > Prionailurus bengalensis. The sequence goes on along the minus strand of NC_057346.1, from coordinate 15,215,440 downwards.
AAATGATAATTCTATGTTTAACATGTTTATGAAGAAAAATATTTTCATTGAGGTATAATTGACATATAACATTATACTAGTTTCAGGTGTATGATGTAATGATTTGGTATTTGTATACATTGCAATATGATCCCCACAGTAAGTCTAGTTAATATCCTTCACGGTACATAGTTACAAGTTTTTGTTCTTCTAGTGAAAACTTTTAAGATTTACTCTCTCAGCAACTTTCAAATATGCCACAAAGTAGTTTTAGCTATAGTCCCCATGAATATTGCATCCCTGTTAACTATAACTGGTAGTTGGTTTTTTTTTTTTTTCCTTTTGATCCCCTTCAGCCATTTCACCTACCCCAGACCACACCCCTGTCAACCTGTCAACCGCCAATCTGTTCTCTGTATCTATGAGCTTGGTTTTTTTTTGTTTGTTTAGAGTCCACATAGAAGTGAGGCCGTACAGTTTTTGTCTTGGACCAAGCTGGTTTAGCACACAATGCCGTCGAGATCTATCCAGGTTGTCACAAGTGGCAAGATTTCACTCTGTTTTATGGCTGAGTAGTATTCCGTTGTATTCCACTAGAATCCCATTGTGCATTGTACCACATCTTTATCCACTCATCCATCAGTGGACGCTTAGTTGTTTCCATATCTTGGCTATTGTAAATAATGCTACAACGAACATAAAGGCACATATACCTTTCCAAATTAATGTCTTGGTCTTCTTTGAATAGATACCCAGAAGTAGAATTGCTACATCACGTGGTAGTTCTATTTTTAACTTTTTGAGGAGCCTCCGTACTCTTTTCCAGAGTGGCCGCTCAAATTTATATTCCCGCCAACAGTGCATAAGGGTTCCCTTTTCTCCAAATGCTTGCCAACACCTGTTTATCTTGTCTTTTTGGTAGCCATTCTGACAGGTGTGAGTTGATATCTCACTGTAGTTTTGATTTGTATTTCTCTGATGTTGAGTGATGCTGAGCATCTTTTCATGTGTCTGTTGGTCATTTGTATACCTGCTTTGGAAAAATGTCTATTCAGGTCCTCTGCCCATTTTTTAATTGGATTTTTTTTTTTTTTTTGCTATTGAGTTGTATGTTTTCTTCATGTATTTTGAATATTAGTCCCTTATCAGATACATACTTGGCAAATATTTTCTCCTTTTCAGCACGTTGCCTCTTCATTTTGTTGACAATTTCTTTGGCTGTGCAAAAGCTTTTTAGTTTGATGTAATCCCACTTATTTTTGTGTTTGGAGTCAGATCTAAAAACTCCTCACTGGGGCGCCTGGGTGGCGCAGTCGGTTAAGCGTCCGACTTCAGCCAGGTCACAATCTCGCAGTCCGTGAGTTCGAGCCCCGCGTCAGGCTCTGGGCTGATGGCTCAGAGCCTGGAGCCTGTTTCCGATTCTGTGTCTCCCTCTCTCTCTGCCCCTCCCCCGTTCATGCTCTGTCTCTCTCTGTCCCAAAAATAAATAAAATAAACGTTGAAAAAAAATTAAAAAAAAAAAACAACTCCTCACCAAGACCAACATCAAGAAGCTTACCCCCTTTGTTTCGTTCTAGGAGTTTTGTGGTTGCAGGTCTTATGTTCAAGTCTATCCATTTTGAGTTAACATTTGTGCAAGGTGTAAGATAGTGGTCTAGTTTCATTCTTTTGCATGTGGCTGTCTAGTTTTCCCAACATTTATTGAAGAGACTGTCTTGTCCCCATTTTATATTTATGTCTCCTCGTTGTGAGTTAATTGACCATATATGTGTGGGTTTATTTCTCGGTTCTCTGTTCTGTCCCATTGATCTGTGTGTCTGTTTTTATGCCAATACCATACCCTTTGGATGACTATAGCTTTGTAATATAGTTTGGAATCAGGGAGCATAATGCCTCTAGCTTTGTTCTTTCTCAAGATTGCTTTGGCTATTCCAGGTCATTTGTAGTTCAATTCCAATATTAGGATTCTTTGTTCTGTTTCTGTGAAAATGCCATTGGAATTTTGATTAGGATTACAATGAATCTATAGACGGCTCTGAGCAATAGGGACAGTTTAACAATATTAATTCTTGCAATCTATGAGTATGGAATACCTTTCTATTTATTTGTGTCCTTATCAATTTCTTTTATCAGTGTTACAGTTTTCAGTGTACAGGTCTTTGATTGCCTTAGTTGAATTTATTCCTAGGTATTTTATTCTCTCTGATGTGGTTTTAAATGGGATTGCTTTCTTAATTTCTCTTTCTAGTATTAGTGTATAGAAACACGAAACATTTTCATATATTGGTTCTGTATTTTATCAAATTCACTGATTAGTTCTAACAATTTTATGGTAGAGTCTAGGGTTTTCCGTATATAATAACCTGCCATCTGCCAAAGTGACAGTTTCACTTCTTGCATTACAATTTGGATGTCTTTTATTAGTTTTATTTTTTTTGTTTTATTCCTATATAATAAACAGTATTATATTAGTTTCAGATGTACAAGATAGTCATTCAACAATTCTATACCTTCCTCATTGCTCATCACAGCCACCAATTTGTTCTCTATAGTTGAGTCTGTTTTTTGGTTTGTCTCTTTTTTTTTTTTTTTTTTGTTCTTTGGGGTTTTTTTTCTTAAATTCCCAAAATGAATGAAATCATGGTATTTGTCTTTCTCTGACTGGCTTGTTTCACTTAGCATTATACTCTCTAGATTCGTCCATGTCATTGCACAAGGCAGGATTTCATTCTTTTATATGGCTGAGTAATAGTCCATTCTATGTGTGTGAGTATGTGTGTGTGAGTGTGTATACTTCATTCATCCATCAGTGAACACTGTGTTTCTTCCATAATTTGGCGATTGTAAATAATGCTGCAATAGACATAAGCGTGTATATCTCTTTTTAAATTAGTGTTTTCACCAATGAAATTACTGGATCATATGATAATTCTATTTTTAACTTTTTGAGGAACCTCCATACTGTTTTCCACAGTGGCTGCACCAGTTTGCATTTCTAACAATAGTACACCAGAGTTCCTTTTTTCCACATCCTTGCCAACGTCTCTTGTTTTTTATTTTAGCCATTCTGACAGGGGTGAAGTGATATCCCCTTGTGGTTTTGATTTGTATTTCCCTGATGATGAATGATGCTGAGCATCTTTTCATGTGTCTGTTGGCCATGTGCAAGTCCTCTTTGGAGAAATGTCTGTTCACGTCTTCTGCCCATTTTTAAATGGACTATTTGGGGTTTTGGTGTTGAGTTGTATAATTTGTTTATATATTTTGGATACTAACCTTTTGTCATATGTGTTATTTGCAAATATCTTCTCCCATTCAGTAGGTTGTCTTTTAGTTCTGCTGATGGTTTCCTTTGCTGTGCAGAAGCTTCTTATTTTGATGGAGTCCCAATAGATTATTTTTGCTTTTCTTTCCCTTACCACAGGAGATAAACGTTGAAAAATGTTGCTATGGCCAATGTGAGAAAAATTACTGCCTGTGCTTGCTTATAGGAATTTTATGGTTTCAGGTCTCATGTTTAGGCCTTTAATCCATTTTGAGTTTATTTTGTGTATGGTGTAAGAAAGTGGCCCAGTTTCATTCTTTTGCATGTGGCTGTCCAGTTTCCCCAGCACCATTTATTGACCAGACTGTCTTTTTCCCACTGGATATTCTTGCCACCTTTGTCGCAGATTAATTGACCATAGACTCGTGGGTTTATTTCTGGGCTCTTTTCTGTTCCATTGATCTATGTGTTTATTTTTGTGCTAGTACCATTCTGTTTTGATTACAACAGCTTTGTAGTATATCTTGATTTGTGGTATTATGACCCTCCAGTTTTGTTTTTTCAAGATTGCTTTGACTATTCAGGGTCTTTTTTGGTTCCATACAAAACCTTTTATTTCTTCCCTAATTGCCCTGGCTAGGACTTCCAATACTATGTTGAGTAAAAGTGACAAGAGTGGACATCTTTGTCTTATTCCTGATCTTAGAGAAAAGGCTTCTGGGTTTTCATCATTGAGGATGATGTTAGATATGGGCTTGGCGTAAAAGGCCTTTATTATGTTGAGGTAAGTTCCTTCTATACCCATGTGGTTGAATTATTTTTTCATAAATGGATTTTGATTTTTGTCAGATGCCTTTTTTTTTTTTTTTGCTTCTGCTGAGATCATCATATGACTTTTAGCCTCTTGTTAATGTGCTGTAACATATTGGCTTTGTGAAAATATTGAACTATCCTTGCATCCTTGAAATAAATTGCACTTGATCATGGTATATGCTCCTTTTAACATATTGTTGAGGCGCCTGGGTGGCTCAGTCAGCTAAGTGTCCAACTTTAGCCCAGGTCATGATCTCACAGCTCTTGAGTTCAAGCCCTGTATCAGGCACTGTGCCAACAGCTCAGAGCCTGGAGCCTGCTTCAGATTCTGTGTCTCCCTCTCTCTTTCTGACCCTCTTCCTCTCTCTGTCTCTGTCTCTCTCTCTCTCTCTCTCTCTCTCAAATAAATACACATTAAAAAATTTTTAAAAAGAGTTAATGTATTGTTGAATTGGGTTTGCTAACATTTTGTTGAGGATTTTACCATCTATGTTCATCAGTGATGTTAGTCTGTAATGTTCTTTTGTGGTGTCCTTGTTGGGTTTTGGAATCAGGGTAATGCTAGCCTTGTAAAATGAGTTTGGGGGTGTTTCTATTTTTGGAACTGTTTGAAAAGGATTGGTATTAATTCTTCAAATATTTGGTAGAATTCACCAGAGAAGCCATCTGGTCCTGGACTATTGTTTTGCAGGGGAGGGTGGGGAGGAGGTTTTTGATTACTGATTAAATCTCCTTACTGAAAACCAGTCTATTCATATTTTCTATTTCTTCATGATTTAGTCTTAGAAAGTTGTATGTTTCTAAGACTTTATCCATTTCTTACTGGTTGTTTAATTTGTAGATATAATTGCTCATAGCAGTCTGTTAGGATCCTTTGCATTTCTTTGGTATCAGTGCCTCCTTTTTCATTTCTGATTTTATTTTTTGAGCCACCTTTTTTTTCTGGATGAGTCTAGTTCAAAGTATGTCAATTATATCTTCTCAAAGAGCCAGTTCTTAGTTCGACTGGTCTTTTCTATTGTCTTTATTTCATTTATTTTTCACTCCAATATTTGTTATTTTCTTCCTTCTACTAACCGGACTTCATTTGTTCTTATTTCTTTAGTTCCTTGAGTGTAAAGTTAGGATGTTTGAGGTTTTTCTTGTTTCTTAAGGTAGGCATGTATCACTATGAACTCCCCTCTAAGGCATGTATCACTATGAACTTGAGGTAGGCATGTATCATTATGATCTGCATCCCATAAATTTTAGTGTGTTGTATTTCCATTTTCATTTGTCTTGATTTTTTTAAATTTATTTACCAATTGTTGTTTAATCTCCACATATTTGTGATTCTCTTCGTGAAACTGATTTCTAGTTTCATATCATTGTGGTTGGAAAAGCTGCTTGATATGACTTCAGTCTTAAACTTACTAAGACTTGTTTTGTGGCCTAACATATGATCGATCCTGTAGAATATTCCATGCACACTTGAGAAGAATGCTTACTCTGCTGCTTTTAGATGGAATGTTCTGTATATACCTGTTAAGCTCTTCCTGTCTAATATGTTGTTTAAGGTGGATGTTTCCTTACTGATTTTCTGTCTGGATGATCTATCCATTGATGTGAGGTATTAAAGTCCCCCACTATTACTGTATTGCTGTCTATTTCTTTCAGGTCTGTTAATATTTGCTTTACGTATTTAGGTGCAACTATGTTTGGTGCATAAATATGCTAGTACAAAGGTTAAAAAGCAAATGCAGCAAAAATAACTGTAGCTGCAAAAATTAGTTAAAGGATACACAAGATAAAAATGTAAAATATGGGGGCACCTGGCTACCTCAGTCGGTAGAACATGCAACTCTTGAACTCTGGGTCATGAGTTCAAGCCCCATATTGGGCATGGAGCCTACTTTTAAAAAATGTAAAATGTGACATCACAAACATGAAATGTGTGTGGGGATAGAGTAAAAATGTATAGCTATAGAACGCATTCAAACCTATCAATTTAAAATAGTTATAAACATAGGTTGTTATATGTTTATAACAACATATATGGTAACATATGGTAACAACATATATGGTAACATATGGTAACAGCCTTATGGTAACAATAAAACCAAAAACTTACAGCAGATACACAGAAGACAACTGGAATAAAATCTAAGCATACAACTAAAGAAGTCATCAAACCGCAAAGGAAGTAGAAAGGAGCAGAGAAGAACTACAACAAAGCCAGAAAACAATGAACAAAATGACTTTAAGTACATACCTATTAATAATTGCTTTTGATGTAAGTGGACTAAATTCTCCAAAAGACAGAGCAGCTAAGTAGATGAAACAAACAAAACAAACAACCAACCACGAGACGAGACCCATTTATATGCCTCCCAAAAGTGACTCACTTCAGATGTCAGGGCACACACAGACGAGAAGTGAAGGGATGAATAAAGATGTTCCATGCAAATGAAAACCAAAAGAAAGCTGGGATAGCTATACTTATACCAGACAAAACAGACTTTAACACAAAGACTATAATGACGCAAGGGCATTACATCATGATAAAAGGGTCAATCCAACAGAAGGATATAACTTAGGTTTAACTTTCTGAGGGACTACCAAAGTGTTTTCTACTAGGCATCTGTATTTTTAACAAGCAAAATGCTACTGAAGCCTTTGTTCACCCACCAGATAGCCGAAGCTCTGCCTGTGACCTGCCATTGAGCTAAGCACTGGGGATGCAAAGGATGTCCTTGAGCTCAAGGGGCTCATTACCTGGTGTGTGTGCAAATTGGCAGAGCCTGAGGAGGGAGGTCCGTGATAAAGGGATATGTCAGGGACGGCTAGCTGTCTGCCAGTGCCTCGTGCTCCCCCTCCACAGTGCAATTGTTCCCAGGAAGCGTCTGCCCTGACAATGACTACAGTTCCTAGCCCCTTGACTTGTAGATAGGGCCCTAAGACCAAGTTCCCACTTGGAATGTGGTAGAAGTGAGGCATGCTACTTTCAGGCCTGGCTTACAAAATCTCCTTGACCACCCTCCTTGCTAACTGCCTGTCCGTGCCCAAGGTGAGTTTGGAAGTCACTGACCAAAGATGTCAGTGCTTCTGTTAGCCTGGGTTCTTGTACATCTGTGCAGATCAGAGGCCCCTCTACCCCACTGATGTCAACTGCATTTTACCTGAGCAAGAAATAAACGTGTAATGAATTAGACAACTGAGATTTGGAAGTTTGTCTTAACAGCTAGCATCATCTTGCCTTATGTAGGAGATGAGGGGGAAACTGGCTCCCCATGGAAACCCTCCCTCCATCACCTAGGTCCAGGGTAAACCTCCCACCCATGCCACCTTCCCTTCCCCCGTATCTGTATAAGCAAAAGGTTGGGGAACAGCAGCTGATGAGTTGACAAAGGGGGAGGACAGTTGTGTGAACAGGACAGAAGGCTAGGAGGACCAATCAGGGCTCTGTCCTTCCTCCTAGAATTCACTTCTTCTGGGCAGTGGAAGCAATGCTCTTAGGCAGAAGGGGGAACAGCTGCTGGCTGTGTGTTCATTACACTAGAAGTTGTCCACATTTGGTTGTAGTGTCTACAAGAATCAGAGAATCCCAGGAGTCAAAGCCTTCAGGGTCCCCTAGTCCAGGCTCCCATCCTAATTTTGAATCGTTTCTGCAGTCAGCAAGGGTTGCCCGTCCTTCACATCTATACCCCCTGATGGACAACTCCTCAATTCCCAAGCCAGCATACTTCACCCTTGGACATCTCTGCTGGCAAAACCTCCCCGACACTAAGCTTAGTCTGCCCCTCTCACCCAAAAGCCTGGTACCACCCTTCCATGGGGTCCCCACAGAACAGGCCTTATTCCTCCTCAGCATGGCAGCTGTCCACATGTGGTGCTTGAGCATTGTTCATAGCTAGCTAATAAGCTCCCCCAATGGAATAGAATGGTCCCATTCCTTCCCAGTCACACCCAGGACTATGCCTGACTCTATCATGTGTTAGACTCGTGAAGGGTAAAGAGGGGGAGAAATGGACAGGGAGTGGACTGTCAGTGGATACTGAGTTTTCATGAACTGTCGGCTCTCTCAGCTTGCTGTCCCAGGCTACAAGAAAACAGTACAACAGAATACAGTCAGAAGTGCTGCTTTACTGAGACTTTATGGTAAGCACTCTGTTAATCACTTAACAAAAGATTCTCATACCTTTACAACGATCCTGTAAGAAAGTGTGACTCCTGTGGACACGAAAATCCATGTGGTTCAATCTCAGACCAGCGGTGCCGACCAAAGAACTGGCCAGAAAACAAAAGAAAAGTTTTATTTTTATTTTTAAAGTTTACTTATTTTGAGAGAGAGAGAGAGAGCACATGCAAGGGAGGAAGGGGCTGAGGGAGGGGGAGACAGAGAATCCCAAGCAGGCTCCACACTGTCAGCCTAGAGCCCCACATGGGCCTCGATTCCACGAACCATGAGATCGTGACCTGAGCCAAAATCAAGTCAGACACTCAATGGACAGTGCCCCCAAGGAAAAAAATTTTAACTAACTCATTATCTGCTTTGGTTTTGTGACCCTGAAGGGGATCCAAATGAACAGTTGAAAGTAATACCCGTTGATACCTTTGCAATATTGTGATATAATAAGAATTGTATATTTGGTCTTTGTCTTCAGTTGCAGGCACAGAGCTCCTAAAACCTTTGATGTTTCCTGAGTGATAGGTGTGAGAGGAGCATCTCTTGTTGTTGATAACAAACCCCTTTCAACCACTCCTGAATTTATGCTTAAGGGAGTAACTCTCAGTCACTAGACAGCTTTAGGACAAGGACTGGTTTTCAAAGAAACCAACCCCGTGATCAGAGGGTTGGAACTTTGAACACAACCCCTCACACCCCGGGAAGAGAGAGGGGCTGGAGATTGAGTAAATCACTAAGGAACAATGACCTAATTAGTTATGCCTGAGTAGTGCAACCTCCATAAAAACCCTAAACAGCGAGGTTCAGAGAGCTTCCAGGTTGGTAAGTCCATCTGTGTGCCGAGAGGGGGTGCATCTCAAGTCCACAGGAGCAGAAGTTCCTGTGCTCAGAACCCTTCCAGACCTAACCCTGTGTAACTCTTCATCTGGTGTTCATTTTTACCCTTCACTATTATGGTGTGTCGTAAATGACATTGTAAAGTGTTTTCCCTGAGTTCCATGAACCATTCTAGCAAGTTTTCTAGCCTGAAGAGGAAACCCCTAATTTATAGTTGGTCACTCAGAAGGGCAGGAGCCCTGGGAGTTGCATCTGAAGTGGGGGGCAGTCTTGTGGCACTGAGCTCTTAACCTGTGAGGTCTGCTAACTCCAGGGAGTTAGTGTCAGAATTGAATTGAACCTTTGGGCACCCAGTTAGAGAACTGGTTGTTGGTGTGGGAAAACCCCACATATTTGGTATCAGAAATGGAAGTAGAAAGAGACAGAAACCCTGCGTTTCCAACCCAAGTCCTCGCATGCTGCAAAACTATCAAGTCCTTGGGCTCCATTGCTCCCTGTGCTCCCCTTTCTCCTGACTTTGCATTACGGAACAGCAAAGGCCAGGTCCAGGGGCACCAGGGGAGGTGGGAGAAATGGAAAGCAAGGCAGGAACCCTCTTTGGTTGTGCGTGGGAAGGGGCTAAGGGTAGAAAACAAAACTTGTTCATAATTTTTGCCCTTAAGAGGTGTCTCCGTGTTACTGGCTAAGAAAAAAAGTCAACAGGTTTGGTTTGTTGCACAAGGTCACTCAGCAATAGACACAGCCAGGACTTGAATTCCAAAGCCAGAATTCACCAAGCCTCTTGGGACCCCTTACAGAAACCCAAGTGATACCCATAAGGTAACATTTGTTCCACACTTACTACGCAGCAGGAATTGTGCTAAGCCCGGTGAGGGGAGAGCAGCGAATGGGGAATCAAAGCTCACTGCTCCTGTTTCAACTCCATAACCCTGGCAAAGTAGCTTTACCCTCATGGGCCTCAATTTTCTTTTCCCTAATTTCCTCAATTTCTTTTCCTAAATAGGGAAATAGTCTGTGTGCCACCAGGTTGGTGAGACTGGAAGGCCATAATGTGGGTAAAGATGCTTCTAACTGTAAAGTGAGGATTGATTGGCAAGATGAAGGTCCTCCTATCAGGGGCCAGATCCCAGGGAAGCCAAAATCTGCTCAGTCAGGTTTGCTGTGCCCAAAGGAGCAGGGGGGATATGAAGGTCACTTGCTGCCCTAGAGAACCTACTGAAAGTCACCATGAGGACCTTACAACATCTGCTGTCCAGAAGGGAAGCTCAAAGGTGGGGGGTGGATATCCTCAGACCCACTACCATCGGTTGCAACCAAAAGCTGGCACTTGGCCCCTGACTCCAAACAGGAGTCACCGAAGCAGAGGGGACAACATGTGATTAAGTACCATCCTGCCCCCACCATGTTAATGCCCTGACTGTCCTCCAGGAAGACTCAGCGGTGTGGCGAGCTGTGCCTGAAGCCCTCCTGCTGCTGTTGGTCGTGGTCTTTGTCTCTAGTTTGACCTTTCTCCCAGTTGTTGGATGGAGGTAGATGGCATGGTTCTGGGCCATTGTGTCCACAGCTGCCTGGAATGGCCACACCTGCCCTGCCACTTCCTCTTCAACATGTGGCGTCCCCACGACAGCTCTGAGCACGTGATCTGGGCCTAGTAGCAGCGGCCACCAGCAGCCACTGCTACAGCCACCTGGGAGCCACGTGCATCTAGGCCAGCCTCGGCAAACGCTCCGTGCAAAAGCCAGTCCTGGGGTCCCAGAGCACGTGCATGAGCCAGAACCCGGGGCATAGGGCCCCTGACATCTGGGCACTGGCAAGCCCTTCACCTTGCCCTGCATCCCACATTTCTATAGCATCCAACCACCCCCCCCCCCACCACCACCACCCTGGGTCCTGCTGCACCCTCTTCCCCAGGAGGACTCCGGGGTCCCTGCCTCTCAGGTTCTGGAGACCCCTCTTGGGGAACAAGGACAGGAACAAGACACTGGGAGAACAGGCAGGAGGAACACTGGGGTCTGATTAGTCTTGAGCCAAGAGGTGAGCAGCACACCCGGCCGAGCAGGGCTTCATGGGCCTGCAGGAGCATCACAGCAGGTCCGTGGGCAGCCGGACCTCAGGGAGAGGTCCCCGACACTGGGAGAGGCCTTCCCTGGAGGAAAGCTCAGGAGGCACCTGCTCCAGCAGAATGGGGTGAGGACAGGGAGTCTGTGACTTCCCCCGGGTGAGTGTAACCATCCTATCCTCAGGTGGAGACACTGAGGCCCAGCTTCTGGGTAGTCACTTGGCCAGAGCGAGAGGTGGTAAGTGGCAGCTGGAGGGCCAGTCCGATTCTTCCCCAACCTGCAGCTGCAGCAAGAGATTTCTGGGGAATGGGCAGCACTGCACCCCCCTCAACCTCTCCTTCTGGCTACAACTAAGGGAAGGCAGTTGTGGTCCGGAAACTACTGGCTTTCTCTGTAAGGAAACGGGGCGCAGGAAGGAGACCAGCTACTTAATTGAAGGCATATGCACCTTGTGGCGGAGGCCCCACTGGCCGCGAGGCAGGGAAAGTCAGGGGGAAGAGGAGGAAGGGTGGACCGCAGGCCTTTTCTCTGAGACTTTCCCTGCTCCGATGAAGAGTTGGTCCCAACCTCTCCCCACCCGCTGATATTTGCCCTCTAATGCCGTGACCGGAGGTATGTGCCCACATGCACCAGCAGGCCAACAAGTCAGAGCAACTTATTCCAATCCAGATTTGCACATTCTGATTCTGCCACCTACTAGCTTAGCCTCTCCAAGACCCTCTGTTTTTGTTTTCCATCTTAATAAAGAAGCGACCTACCGATGGGACCGTTGTGCGGACGCAGTGAACTCTGTAGGTAGGTAAAGCACTGAGTGCTGGCTCAAAGTAAGGAAACTGAGGCTATTGTCCGTAAGAGGGCCCAGGAGAACATGCGTGTACTGCCCGTGAACTCCCAAATGAACACACAAGTGTGTGTTCATACGGAGACAGGGGAGGGGTCTGAAACCACCCTGTGTCCCCACCACGTGGAAGGAGCAGAGGGGGCATTTGTTCTGTGTGGCTCCAGGGCAGAACGGGGAGAGAAGTCTCCCTGATAGTCGCCTGCAGGTGGTCAACAGGATTGGGCCGCCTTGCCCTTAGATGCATTCAGCAGACGCTTGATAATGGCTTACATTTCCCCAGCGACACAGGCTGTTTCTTTAATCTTCTCAGTGTGAGGTTATTTTCAGCACCGTCATACAAATGGGGAAACTGAGGTGTAAAGAGAAGAATCCTTTCCCAAAGATGCCTCGCTAGTGAATAGCAACCAGAATTTGAACCCAGGTCTTTTTCTGAGGCCTAATGTAGAGCCTTGGAGCCAGACATTGGTCCCAACTTTAGTCTACAATAATAGGTGTCCAGAAAAAGTTCTGTCCCCATTCCCTACCTCTTCCCCTTTCCCATCATATGCTAAAGTGGCCACAGCTGCCCTGGCAGTGGCTCTACAGGTAGACTGGTCTCCAGGAGAGAGAGTGGCTAAGTCTGTGTCATTCAGGCCCCCAGAGTTCTTGCACTTGGCAGGCCCTGGCTCCTGGTGGGGAAACCAAGGAGCCAGTCTTCCGTTCCAACCCAGGGTGTCTCCTCAAGCCAGACTGGCTCCCCTCTGGTCTTGCCTTCCTGTCTGCCTGCCTCCCTTGTAGCCTGGGCTTGCTTCTCTTTGTCATCTGAGGTCTTTCTCTCTCAGCCTTCCTTAGGGTTCTCGTTCGCACACAACTGGCCACGGATGAGAATGCAATCCCCCAGCAAACTTCTTCCTTGCCTTCTGTGTTGCCCTTTGTGTCCAAGACTTAACCTTGATCACAGCAAGTCCTACAAGTTACAGAATCCCAGTTATGGTTCCTGACTTCCCTGCAGGGGTGACAATAATAGCTAACATCTATTGAATCCCTCTTATTTATTTTGTTCCGGTTTTATTGAGATATAATTGACACACATCTATAAATTTAAGGTTAACAGCATAATGGTTTGATTTACAATATATGTATAGTGAAATGATTACCACAGTAAGTTTACTTCACATCCATTTATCTCATAGATACAAAAAGAAAAAAGCAAAAGAATTTTTTCTTTGTGATGAGAACTTTTAGGATCTCCTTTCCTATATATCGTACAGCAGTGCTAATTATAGGCACCATGCTGGGCAAGACATCCCTAGGACTTATTTATCCTGTAACTGGGAGTTTGTACATTTCGACCACTTTCTTCCAGTTCCACCCCCCCCCCCACTCTGGTAACCACAAATATGATCTCTTTTTCTAGGAGTTGGATTTTTTTTTTTATTCCACATGTAAGTGAGAACAAAACGTATTTTGTCTTTCTCTGCTTGACTTCATATCACTTAGCATAATGCCGTCAAGATCCATCCATGTCGTTGCAAATGGCAGGATGTCCTCATTTTTTTATGGATGAATAATATTCCAGTGTGTGCATATGATCACAACTTCTTCATCCATTCACCTGCCAGTGGACAGTTCCATATGTTGGCTATTATAAACCCCATTGCTATGAACATAGGGGTGCTGGTATCTTTTCAAGTTAGTGTTTTCATTTCCTTTGGATATATTCCCAGAAGTGGAATTGCTGGATCATATGGTAGTTCTGTCTGTAATTTGGGGGGGAATTTTTGTGATTTTCATGGTTTCAAGGCTTCACACTTCCCATAGTGGCTGTACCAGCTTAAGGTCCCACCAGCAGTGCACAGGGTTCCCTTTTTCCCACATCCTCACAGCATTTGTTATCTCTTATCTTTTTGATGGCCATTCTAACAGGTGTGAGGTGAGGTGATAGTTCATTGTGGTTTTGATTTACATTTCCCCGATCACTAGTGACGGTGAGTATCTCTTCAGTTACCTCTTGGCCATTCATTATATCTTCTTTTGGGAAAATGTCTAGTAAGGTCTTTTGCTCCTTTTTAAATTGGATTTTTGGGGGTTTTGCTGTTGAGTTGTGGGAGTTCTTTATATACCTTAGATTTTGACCCCTTATCAGATATATCATTTACAAGTATTTTCTTTTGATGTTGTTGACTGTACCTTTGCTGTGCATACTTTTAGCTTGACTTATTCTTGAGTTTTGTTTCTTGTGCTTTAGGTGCCCTACCCAAAACATCATTGCCAAGACTCCCATCAAGGGGCTTTTTTCCCATGTTTTCTTCAAGGATTTTCATGGTTTCAAGCCTTATATTGATATTTTTCAATTGTTTGGAATAAGATAATATTTTAAATTCCAGTGTAGTTAACATACAGTGTTGTATTAGTTTCCGGTGTACAATATAGTCATCCAACAATTGTGTACATTACTCAGTGCTCATCACGATAAGTGTGCTTTTAATCCTTTTCACCTATTTCACTCATCCCCCACCCACCTCCCTTCTGGCAACTATTAGTTTGTTCTCTGTAGTTAACAGTCCGTTTCTGGCGGGCACCTGGGTGGCTCAGTCAGTTAAGTGTCCGACTCTTGATTTCAGCTTGGGATCTCACAGTTGTGAGATCAAGGCCCATATCAGGCTCCACACTGAACCCAGAGCCTGCTTGGGATTCTCTCTCAGGCTCTCTGCCCCTCCTCCCCCGAAATAAATAAACATTTTTTGAAAAAAAGAGAGTTGTTTTTTTTGGTTTGTCTCTTTTATTTTCTTTGTTCATTTGCTTTGTTTCTTAAAGTCCAAGATGAGTGAAATCATGGTATTTGTCTCTCTCTTACTGATTCATTTCACTTAGCGTTATACTGTCTAGATTCAGCCATGTCATTGCAAATGGCAAGATTTCATTTTTTCTTATAGCTGAGTAATATTCCTGTATGTGTGTGGGTGTGTGTGTGTACTATTATCCATTCATCTTTTGAGGGACACTTGGGCTGTTTCCGTATCTTGGCTATTTTAATGCAGCAATAAACATGGGTGCATATCTCTTTTTGAATTAGTGTTTTCATCTTGTTTGGGTAAATACCCACTAGTGGAATTACTGGATCATATGAGAATTCCATTTTTAATGTTCTGAGAAACTTTCATACCGTTTTCCACAGTGGCTGCACCAGACTGCATTCCCACCAACAGTACACGAGGGTTCCTTTCCCTCCACATCCTTGCCAACACCTGTCATTTCCCATGTTTTTCATTTTAGCCATTCTGACAGGTGTGAAGTGATAACTCATTGTACTTTTTGTTTTATTCTTGAGAGAGTACATGCACACGGGAGCGGGGGGGGGGGGCGCGCAGGGAGAGAGGAGGAGAGAGAGAGAATCTCAAGCAGGCTCCACACTGCCAGCATGGAGCCCAATATGGGGATTGAACACATGAACCGTGAGATCACGACCTGAGCCAAAATCAAGAGTCGAATGCTTAACTGACTGAGCCACCCAGGTGCCCCATCTTCTGCCCATTTTTAATTGGACTACTTGGTTTTTTGGTGTTGATTTGTATAAGTTCTTTATATATTTTGGATACTAACCCTTTATCAGATATGTCACTTGCAAATATTTTCTCCCATTCACTAGGTTGTCTTTTAGTTTTGTTGATTGTTTGCTTTGCTATGCAGAAGTTTTTATTTTGATGGAGTCCAAATAGTTTATTTTTGCTTTTGTTCCCATTGCCTCAGGAGATGCTGCTACGGCCAAATGTCAAAGAAATAGCTGCCTGTACTCCCTTCTAGGGTTTTTATGGTTTCAGGTCTCACAATTAGGTCTTTAGTCCATTTTGTGTTTATTTTGTGTATAGTGTTAAAAAGTGGCCCGGTTTCATTCTTTGCATGTTAGCTGTCCAGTTTTCGCAGCACCATTTGTTGAAGAGATTTTTTCCCATTGTATATTCTTGCCTCCTTGTCAAAGATTAACTGACCATATAATCATGAGTTTATTTCTGTGTTCTATTCTGTTCCACTGATTTATGTGTCTACCTTTGTGCTAGTTACTGTTTTGATTGCTACAGATTTGTAATATACATTGACAGGTGGGACTGTGATACCGCCACTTTTGTTCTTCTTTTTCAAGACTGCTTTGGGTGTTTGGGGTCTTTTGTGGTTCCATAAAAATTTTAGGATTATTGGTTCCAGTTCTGCAGGAAATGCTGCTCTTATTTTGATAGAGGTTGCATTAAGTCTGTAGATTGCTCTGGGTAGAATGGACATTTTAACAATACCAATCCATGAGCATAGAATATCTTTCCATTTATATTGTCTTCAGTTTCCTTCATCAAGGTTTTATAGTTTTCAGAATACAACTCTTTCCCCTCCTTGGTTAACTTTATTCATATGTATTTTATTATTATTGGTAAAATTGGAAATGGGATTGTTTTCTTAATCTCTCTTTCTGCTACTTATTAGTGTATATAAATGGATTGGATTTCTCTTTATTGATTTTGCATTCTGCAACCTTAATTCACTTACCAGTTCTAATAGTGTTTTGGTGGAGTCCTGAGGGTTTTCTGTATATAGTATCATGTCATTTGCAAATAGTGAAAGTTATACTTCTTTCTTACCCATTTGGATGACTTTTATTTCTTGTCTGATTGCTGTGGCTAGGACTTCCAGTACTGTGTTGAATAAAAATGGCTAAAATGGACATCCTTGTCTTGTTGCTGATATTAAAGGGAACATTATTAGTTGTTTTTCTTCATTGGGTAGAATGTGTGTTGTGGGTTTTCATAAACGGCCTTTATTATGTTGAGGTATGTTCCCTCTAAACCCACTTTATTGAGAGTTTTGGTTATGAAACAATGTTGAATTTTGCCAAATGCTTTTTATGCATCGTTGAAATGATCATGATTTTTGTCCTTCATTTTGTTAATGTGGTGTATCACATTGATAGATTGGCAAATATTGAATCATCTTGGCATCCTCCACAATGAATCTCACTTGATGATTTGATTGCTATGGCTTTATAGTATGGTTTGAAATTCAAGAAGTGGGATGCCTCCCACTTTATCAGGACTGCTTTGGCTATTCAGAGGTTTTTGTGGTTCCATATCAATTTTAGGATTTTTTTTCTACTTCTGTAAAAATGTTCTTGGAATCTCGATAGGGATTACAATGAATCTATAGATGTCTTTAGGTAGGATTGACATTTTGACATTAATTTTTCCAATCCATGAACATGGAATGCCTTTGCATTTATTTGTTTATTCTTCAGTTTCTTTCATCAATGTCTTACAGTAGAGATTTTTCACTTCTCTGGTTAAATTTATTGATAAGTACTGTGTAGATGTTATCGTAAATGGGTCATTTTCTTCCTTTTTCACAGAATTTGTTATTGTATATAAATGCTACTGATTTTCATATGTTAATTTTGTATCCTGCAAGTTTACTGAATGAATTTATTGGTTAGATCTAACAGTTTTTTGGTGGAGTCTTTAGGATTTTATCTATATAAAATCATATCATCTGCAAACAGAGACAGTTTGACCTCTTCCTTAACAATGTTGATGCCTTTTATTTTTCATACCTGATGGCTCTGACAAGGATTTCCAGTACTGTATTGAAAAGGAGTGGTGGGAGTGGGTGCCCTTGTCTTATTCCTGATCTTATTGGGAAAGCTTTGAGCCTCTCACCATTGACCATGATGTTAGCTATGGGCTTATCATATATGGCCTATAGTATACTTAAGGACATTCCTTCCCTACCTAATTTATCATGAATGGATGTTAAATGTTGTCAAATGCTTTTTATGCACCTAATGAGATGATCATTAGACTTTTTTTTCTTTATTCTATTAATGTGATGAATCCTGTTTCTCATGAGTTTGAAAGTGTTCCCAACTCTTCAATGTTTTTAAAAAGTTTGAGAAAGCATTAATTCTTTAAATGTTTGATAAAATTCACCAGTGAAGCCAACCGGCCCTGGGCTTTTCATCATTGGGAGATTTTTTTATTACTGATTTAATCTCCTTACTGGTGATTAGTTGTACAGACTTTCTATTTCTTCTTGATTAAGTCTTAGCAGTTTGTACATTTCTAGAATTTTTGCATTTCTTTTTCGTTGTCCAGATTGTTGATGTATGGTTGTTCATAGTTGCCTCTTATGATCCTTGTATTTCTGTGGTATCAGTTGTAATGTGTGCTGTTACATTTATAGTTCTGTTCACTAAGGTCCTCTCTTTTCCTTGGGTAGTCTAACTAAAGGTTTGTCAATTTTGTTTATCTTCTCAAAGAAGCAACTGTTAGTCTCATTAATATTTTTGATTGTTTTTCCATTCTCTGTTTCATTTATTTCTGCTCTAATCTTTATTATTATCTTTTTTCTGCTAACGTTGAGCTCAGTTCTTTGTCCAGTTGTTTAAGGCATAGATCTAGGCTGTTTATGTAGGAGCTTTCTTGCTTCTTAAGGTAGGAACTTATTGCTATGAAATTCTCTCATAAAACGGCTTCTGCTGCGTACCATAAGTCTTAGTATGTTGTTTACGTTTATGTTTGTCTTAAGATACTTTTTAATTCTCCTTTAATTTCTTCTTTGATCCATTCAGGAAGTGTTGTTTAATTTCCATGTATTCATGAATCTTCCACTTTTCCCCTTGTTACTGATTTCCAGTTTCATACCACTGTGGTAAGAGAAGATATTTGGCTTGATTTCAATCTTCTTGAATTTGCTAAAACTTGTTTTGTGATCTATGGTCTGTCCTAGAAAATGTTCCCTGTGCAATGGAGAAGAATATGTATCCTGCTGTTGGACAGAATGTTATATATATATGTAATATATATATATCTGTTAGATCCATTTAGTGTATAGTGTTGTTCATTCTGCTGTATCTTCATTGATTTTCTGTCTGATTTATCTGTTGTTGAGAGTGGGGCATTAAGGTCCCCAATTATTATTGTGTTGCTCTTTGTTTCTCCTTGTGGCTCTTAGTTTTTGCTTTATGTATTTAGATGCTCTGGTGTTGGACATATTAGTTGTATCTTCTTGATATATTGACTCCTTTGTCATTATTTAATGATCTTGTCACTTTTTACCATTTTTAAAGTCTATTTCATCCGGTATGCATATAGCTACCCCTGCCTTTTGGAGGGTTACAGTTTGTTTGAAATATCTTTTCCCATCCCTTCACTCTCCAGTCTATGTGTGTCTTTAAAGCTAAAGTGAGTTTCTTATACAGTGTATCATTGGACCTTGTTTTTGTTGTTTGTGTATCCAATCAGCCATTCTATGACTTTTGACTGCAGAATTTATTCTGTTTTCATTTAAAATAATCACTGACAGTAAGGACTCACTATTGCCATTTTGTTCATTGTTTCTTGTATTTTATCCTGCTTTTTGGTTTGTTTTGATGTCCTTATGTCTTGTATCAATATGCTTTGACTTCTTTGTCATGTTCTTTTGTGTAATTACAGGTTTTCCCTGGTGAATACCATAAGGCTTGCATAAAATGTCTTAAAATTGTAACACCCTATTTTAAACTAATGACAACTTCAATAGAATGTCTAAGCTTTATACTTTTACCTCTTCTCCTCACATTTTAGGTTATTGATGTTGTAACTTACATATTTTTACATTGTGTTCACTAATAACAGATGATTATAGTTACGGTTATTTTTACCAAATCTGTTTCTCTTAACTTCTATTTATTTTTTATTGAAGTATAGTTGATGCACAATGTTACATTAGTTTTAAGCATATAACGTAGCAATTCAACAAGTATATTGTTATGCTATGTTTATGACAAGTGTAGCTACCATCTATCACCATACAACACTATTATAATACCACTAACAGGGAGCCTGGATGGCTCAGTTGGTTAAGCGTCCAACTTTGGCTCAGTTCATGATCTCATGGTTCGTGAGTTCAAGCCCCATGTTGGGCTGTGCGGAGAGCTCAGAGCCTAGAGCCTCCTTCCAATTCTGTGTCTCCCTCTCTCTCTGCCCCTCTCCTGCTTTCACTCACTCTTTCTCTCAAAAATAAGTAAACATTAAAAATTTTTTAAAATACCACTATCTATATTTCCTAGGATGTACCTTTTATCCTAGTGACTTATTCCATAAATGAAGTCTATATCTCCCACTCCCCTCACCCATTTTGCCTACTCCCCTACCACCCTCCCCTCTGGCAACCATCAGTGTGTTCTCTGTATTTATGGATCTTTTTCTGCTTTTTGTTTGTTCATTCTTTTGTTGTTTAGATTTTGTTTTGTTGTTTAGATTTGTTGTTCACAAATGAAATCGTATGGCATTTGTCTTTCTCTGTCTATTCCACTTAGCATAATACCCTCTCAGTCTATCCGTGTTGTCACAAATTGCAAGATCTCATTCTTATTTATGGCTGAGTAGTATTCCATTGTATATAAGACTACATGTTCTTTATCCATACCTCTATTGATAGACACTTGGGTTGCTTGCATATCTTGGCTATTGTAAATAATGCTATAATAAACATAGGGGTGCATATATCTTTTCAAATTAGTATTTCCATTTCCCTTGGGTAAATAAATACCCAGTAGTAGAATTACTGGATCCTATGGTATTTATAGTTTTAATTTTTTGAGGGACCTCTATACTGTTTTGCACAATGGCTGCACCAATTTGCCCTCCCACCAATAGTACACAAGGGTTTATTTTTTCCACATCCTTGCCGACACTTGTTATTTCTTGTGTTTTTGGACTCAAGCCATTCTGACAGGTGTAAGGTTTTATTTGCATTTCCCTGATGATTAGTAATTTCGAGCATCTTTTCATATTTCTGTTGGCCATTTGTATGTCTTTTTGGAAAAATGTCTATTCAGGTCCTATGCCCTCCTTATAATCAGATTATTTGGGAAGGGGGTTTGGTGCTGAGTTGTATAAGTTCTTTATATATTTTGGATACTAACCCCTTATTGGATATATCATTTGCAAAATGTCTTCCCCCATTCAGTAGGGTGTCTTCTTGTTTTTTTTGATGGCTTCCTTTGCAGTGCAAAAGTTGTTTGTTTTTGTTTTTGTTTTTTTTTTACTTTGGTGTAGTCCCAATAGTTTATTTCTCTGCTTGTTTCCCTTGCCTGAGGAAACATATCTACAGAAATGTGGCTAAGGTCAATGTCTAAGAAATTACTGCCTATGTTTTCTTCTAGGAGTTTTGTGATTTCCTGTCTCACAGTTAGGTCTTTAATATATTTTGACTTTATTTTTGTGTGTAGTGTAAGAAAGTGGTCCAGTTTCATTCTTTTGCATATAGCTGTCCAGTTTCCCCAGCATCATTTATTAAAAAGACTTTTTCCCATTGTATATTCTTGCCTCCTTTGTTGTAGATTAATTGACCATATAATTTTGGGTTTACTTCTGGGCTCTATTCTGTTCCATTGATTTATGTGTCTGTTTTTGTGCCAGTACCATACTGTTTAAATTACTGTAGCTTTGTAATGTAGTTTGAAATCTGGGATTGTGCTACCCCCAGCTTTGTTCTTTCTCAAGATTGCTTTGGCTATTTTGGGTCTGTATACAAATTTTAGTATTATTTGTGTCAGTACTATGAAAAATGCTGTTGGCATTTTGATGGGGATTGCATTGAATCTATAGATAATTTGGGGTAATAAGGGCATTTTAACAATATCCTCCCAATTCATGAGTATGGAATACCTTTCCATTTGTGCCATCTTCAATTTCTTTCATCAATATTTTATATTTTTTCAGGATATAGGTCTTTCCCCTCCTTGGTCAAGTTTATTCCTACGTATTTTATTCCTTTCAGTTCAATTGTAAGTGAAATTGTTTTTCTTAATTTCACTTTGTGCACTTCATTGTTAGTGTATATAAATTCAACCCATTTCTGTGTATTAATTTTGTATACTGCAACATTGCTGAATTCATGTATTACTTCTAATAGTTTTTGGTGGAGTTTTAGGGTTTTCTATGCATAGTATTACATCATGTGCAAATAGTGACAGTTTAATTTCTTTCTTACCAATTTTGATGCTTCATTTCTTTTTTCTTATCTGATTGCTGTGGCTAGGACTTCTAGTAATACATTGAATAAAAGTGGCTAGTGTGAATATCCTTGTCTTGTTCTTAGTGGGAAAGCTGGTCTTAAAAGGAAAGCTCTCATTTGTTTTTTCCCATTGAGTATGTTAGCTGTGGTTTCTTCATAAATGGTCTTTATTATATTAAGGTATGTTCCCTCTAAATTGACTTTGTTGAGAGTTTTGGTCATGAAACAATGTTGATTTTTGCCAAATGCTTTTTATGGATCTTTTGAGGTGATCATATGATTTTTACCTTTGTTTTGTTAATTTGGTGTATCACATTGATAGATTTGCAAATATTGAACAATCCTTGCATTCCCCACAATAAATTTCACTTGATGAATGATCCTTTCAATGTACTGTGAATGCAGTTCACTAACCTTTTTTGTTGAGGATTGTTGCATCTGTTTGTCAGAAATATTGGCCTATAGGGGCACTTGGATAGCTCAGTTGGTTAAGCGTCCAACTTCAGCTCAGGTCATGATCTCACAGTTTGTGGGTTCAAGCCCTGAGTCAGGCTCTGTGCTGACAGCTTGCTCAGAACCTGGAGTCTGCCCCAGATTCTGTCTCCCTTTCTCTCTGCCCCTGCCCCACTGACACTCTGTCTCTGCCGCTCTCAAAAATAAATAAACATTAAAAAAAATTTTTTAAAGAAATATTGGCCTATAGTTTACTTCCTATCTTTTCTTTCTTTCAGTAACCTTGTCGGATTTTGGTATCAGGGTAATGCTAGCCTTATAGGATATATTTGGAAGCTTTCCTTCCTCTTCTTTTTTGGAATAGTTTGAGAAGAATAGGTAATAACTCTTCTTTAAATTTTTGACAGAATTCATCTGTATATTCATCTGTTCCTGAACTTTTGTTTGTTGGGAGTTTTTTGATTACCAATTCAGTTTCATTACTAATAATTTATCCATTCTGTTTTTCTATTTCTTCCTGATTCAGTTTTAGGAAGTTGTATGTTTCTAGGAATTTATCCATTTCTTCTAGTTCCAATTTGTTGGCATATAATTTCTTGTAGTTGTTTCTTATAATCTATTGTATTTCTGTGGTGTAAGCTGTTACTTCTCTTTCATTTCTGATTTTATTTACCAGGGTCCTCTTTATTTTTTTCTTGATGAATCTAGCTAAAGGCTTATCAATTTTGGTTATCTTTTCAAAGAACCAACTCTCAGTTTCATTTATCTTTCCTATTTTTTTTTTTACTCTATTGTATTCATTTCTACTCTGATCTTCATTTCCTTCCTTCTTCTAAGATTGGGCTTTAATTGTTCTTTTTCTAGATCCTTTTAGATATAAGCTTACATTGTTTAATTGAGATTTTTTTTTTTTGGTAGTCCTGTATTGCTATAAATTTGTTTCTTAAAACTACTAATTTCTCTGCATCACAAAGATTTTGAACCATTATGTTTTCACTTTCATTTGCCTTCATGTATTTTTTAATTTCCTCTTTGATTTCTTGTTGATACATTGGTTCTTTAGTAGCATACTGTTTTGTCTCCGTGTGTTTGTGTTTTTTCCAATTGTTTTCTTGTGATTGGTATCTAGTTTCATAACCTCATGGTCAAAATATATGCATGATCTGATTTCAGTCTTCTTCAATTTATTGAGACTTGTTTTGTGGCCTAACATGTGATCTGTCCTGGAGAGTGTTGCATGTGAATTTGAAAAGAATGTGTATTTTGTTGTTTGTAGATGGAATGTTCTATAAATATCTCTTAAGTCCATCTGGTCTGCTGTGTCATTGAAAGACAGTTTCCTTATTAGTTTTCTGCATGGATGATCTAGCCATTGATGTAAGTGGTGTGTTAAAGTTTCCTACTATTATTGTATTAGTGTCCATTTCTCCCTTTTTGTCTGTGACTATTTGCTTTAGGTACTACAATTTGGGGCAGATATTTACAATTTTTGGATCTTGTTCGATTGACCCTCTAATTGTATGTATGCCCTTCTATGTCTCTTATTACAGTCTGTGTTTTATTTATTTTTTTTTAATTTTTTTTTTCAGCGTTTATTTATTTTTGCGACAGAGAGAGACAGAGCATGAATGGGGGAGGAGCCGAGAGAGAGGGAGACACAGAATAGGAAACACGCTCCAGGCTCTGAGCCATCAGCCCAGAGCCTGACGCGGGGCTCGAACTCATGAACCGCGAGATCGTGACCTGACTGAAGTCGGACGCTTAACCGACTGCACCACCCAGGCGCCCCCAGTCTGTGTTTTAAAGACTATTTTGTCTGATATAAGAATGCTACCCAGCTTTTTTTTTTTCCCCTCAATTCCATTTGCATGGAATATCTTCTTCCATTCTTTTGCTCTCAGTCTGTGTGTCTTTGGGTCTGAAATGGTTGTAGGCAGCATATATAGGGGGCTTATTTTTTTAAATCCATTCTGCCACCCTATGTCTTTTGATTGGAACATTTAGACCATTTACATTTAATTATTGGGGCACCTGGCGGCTTGGTCAGTGGAGCATGCAACTCTTGATCTTGGGGTTGTGGGTTTGAGTGCCACATTGGGTGTAGAAATTATTTAAAAACAAAATCTTTAAAAAACTAAAAAGTAATTATTGATATGTATCTACTTATTTACATCTTGTTAATTGCTTCTTGTGTCGTTTTTCTCTGTTCCTGTGTCTTCTCTTGCTCTCTTCCCTTGTAATTGATTATTTTCTTTAGTGTTATGCTTGAATCCTTTCTGTTTATTTTTTGTGTAACTATTACAGTTTTTCATTTTGTGGTTACTATGACATGCATATATAACATCCTAGATATACAGTAGTCTGTATTAAGTTGGTCATTTAAGTTTGAACACATTATAAAAAAAACTTTAATCATCCCTCTACATTTTATACATATATTATCATATTTATATCTTTTAATTCATAATTTTCTTCTAATTATGGTCTTGTCTTTTCCAGTTAAAGAAATCCCTCTAACATTTCTTGTAAGGCCAGGTTAGTGATGAGGAACTCCTTTAACTTTTGTCTGGAAAAAGGTCTCTCCTGCAATTCTGAATAACCTTGCTAAGTAGAGTATCCTTGGTTGTAGGTCATTTCCTTTCCGCACTTTGAATATATCATGCCACTTCCTTCTGACCTACAAAGTTTGTGCTGTAAAATCAGCTGATGGCCTTATGGAGTTTCCCTTATATGTACTTTTTGTTTCTCTCTTGCTTTTAAAATTCTTCATCTTTAACCTTTGAAATCTTAATTATTATATGTCATGGTATGGATCTCCTTGGGTTCATCTTGTCTGCAACTCTGTTCTTCCTGAACTTGGATGTCTGCTTCCTTCTCCAGGCTAGGGAAGTTTTCAGCTATTATTTCTTCAAATCAGTGTTCTGCCCTTCTCTTTCTTTTTCTGAGACCCTGATAATGCAAATGTTGGTTTGCTTGATGTTGTCCAAGACATCCCTTAACCTTACCTTAACTTTTTTTTCTTTGTGATGTTCAACTTGGGCGCTTTCCATTATCCTGCCTTCCAGATTACTGATCCATTCTTGTACCTCCACTAATCTAACATTGATTTACCTCTAGTGTACTTTTCATTTCTGTGATTGTATTCTTCAACTCTGATTGGTTCTTTTTTTTTTTAATGTATTTTCTATCTTGCTGTTACAGTTCTGTGTTATTCCACCCTTCTCTCCAGTCTGATATGATCTTTATGATCATGACCTTAAACTCCTTATGACTCCTTAAACATTGCTTATCTGTTTCATTTAGGGTTGTTTCTGAGGTTTTGTCTTATTCTTTCATGTGGAGCATATTCCTGTCTCGTTTTGCTTTTCTGTTTTTCTTTCTGAATTAGGTAGAACAGCCACTTCTAAACTTGAAAGAATGGTCCTGTGTGTGGTCGTTCCTGTGTAGACTGTGTGCATGGTGACTCTGGCTGGCTGCCACTGGGACCAGTATAGGCTGGGGATTCTGGGGCACTTGTGCTGGGACTGCACTGGTGGGATGGCCAGAGCTGAAGTGGTCATAGGCTGTGCAAGAAGAGACCTGACAGGACAACTGTAGTTGAAGTAGGTACAGGTCAGGGAGGTTCTGGAGCTCTCTGCAGAGAGGGGACCCTGGGAGGACAGGGGATGAAGCTGAAGTGGCAGGATGTCCCAGGTGATGAGCACAGAGGGTGACCTCTCAGGGCAACTGGTGCTGAAATGCTACAGGCCTGGAGTGTTCTTGGATGCTTTGTGCCAATGTAACTTTGGTGCAATGGCTAGAGCTGTAGTGAGCACTGATCACAGGTGTCCTGGTGTGTGGTACACTGGGGCCACCTTGGTAGGATGGCTGGGGCTAAGTGTGGGCCAGGGCCCTGGTGCTTGCTGCAGCGGTAGGCCATTTAGATCTTGCTCCCATCCATGCTATCAAGATTGAGAGGGAATGTATACACTGGTATCACAAGCCCCTCCCCACCCAAGGAGAGATCCAATAGCTCCCCAGCCATTTGGCAGGGTTGTAGGGGTGGTTCCTTTATTCCAGTTGCCCTTTTAAACTGTGGCTTTTTTTTTTTCTGTGCCTCAGGGCAGATGAATCTGCTCCAGGTCCTTCAGTCCTATCCCTCCCCTTTGCAGTTCACAACATAGGGATTGGGGGCTCCCTTTGTAACTGTGTCTCCTCTCTTGCCATTCCTATATGGTCTCTCTCTCGTTTTGAAGAAGCTGTTTAGTCAGCCCTTGGTTCTTCTTCAAAAGGAATTGCTCTATAAATAGGTGTCGATTTGTTGCGTCCCTGGAGGAGGTGGGTTCAGGGTCTTCCAACATTGCCATCCTGGACCAGAACTCTGTTGTTCACCCACAACTAGGGTTTAAAAGTTAATTATTCACCACCATTACCATATTACAGAATCTAAATTTGACTACATATTTACCACTATCACTGAATTTTACACTGCCGTATGTTTTTATGATACTAGTGTCCTTTTATTTCCACTTGTTAGGCAAGTCTATCGGTGATGAATTATCTCAATTTTCATAAGGGAAAGTCTTTATCCCTACTTGATTTGTGAAGAACGGCTTTATTGGTTACAGTATTTCAGGTTCACAATTTTTCCCTTTCAATGTTTTGAATATACCATCCAGTTCTCTTCTGGCCTAAAAATTTTGTTGAGAAATCTGCAAGTCTTATGGAAGGTCACTTGTATATACCTTGCTGCTTTTAAAATTTTATGTTTCACTTTTAGTAATTTATAATGTGTCTCGGTGTAGCCCTGTTTGGGTTCCTATTTGGGGTCCTTTGGACCTCTTGGATCTGGAGGTCTATTTTTTTCCCCAGGTTTAGGAACTTTTCAGCCATTATTGCTTTAAATACAGTTTCTGGACCTTTCTCTTCTGGAATTCCCATAATGTGAATGTTATTTCTTTTCATTATATCCTAATAACCCCCACAGGTTTTCTTCACTCTTTTTTATTCTTTTTTCTTTTCGCTCCTCTGACTGGATAATTTCAAACGTCCTACCTTCCAGGTCGCTGATTCTTTTCTTCTGCCTGGTTGGATCCACTTTTGAAGCTTTAACTGAATTCTTCAGTGTGGTGATTGTATTTTTCCAGCTCTAGGATTTCTGTTTGGGTTTGATGGTTTATGTTTCTTTGTTGAACTTCTCGTTTTGTTCATGAATTGTTTTCCTAGTTTTATTTAGTCGTCTGGATATTCTTATAGACTATTAAATTCCTTCAAAGGATTCTTCTGAATTCTTTGACAGTGCATAGATCTCTATTTCTGTAGGGTAAGTTATTAAGCTTTATTAGTTTCCTTTAGTGGTATCACATTTGTCTGATTTTTCATGATCCTTGATTCCTTATGTTGGTATCTGCATTTGAGTAAGTGGTCTCTTCTTCCAGACTTTGCAGGTTTGCTTTGGCAGAGACAGTATTTCACAAGTCAGCTCAGTTTGGGCTTCTGGACAGGTCTGCTGGTAGTGACTTCGGCATGTGAAGTCTCCTCTTAGGGTCTGTTTTTGGACAAGGCAACTCTTTAAGCTCTGAGGCCAAAGGTGGTACATACACCACTGGCTGAAAACAGCTAGATAGGACTGCCGGTTTGTTCCCGTGTCCAAGTGAGGCTGTAGGATGAGCTCCATGGTTGCCTGAATTCTCTAATCAGGCTTACTAGAACTGGGTACTATACTTAGCAGTAGGTGAGACTATGAATTAGCTTTCCTGCCCTGGCTGGGCAGCAAGACAGAACCCAGGGTCTGCATGGCTCACGGTTTGGGGACTCAAATCAGGCGAGAGTGTGCACTGAATATTCTGATCAGATGAAGCCACCAATTTTGCTCTGCAGATAGGGAAAGCCATAGGCTCTGCTTTCTGTTCAAGTGCCACTGTAAACAGTGGGTGGACTATGCAGCTTCCTCTGTGTTTTGGTAAGGCTCCTTGGTCAGGTGGGCTGATGGCTGTATTCAATTATACGTGGGACTATGAATTCGTTTCTCTGTTGAGGTGCAGTGGGAGAAGCAGCTCCAGGGCCATGAAGGCTCTTGGTGGTCTTGAGTCGAATTCCCCCATCAAACAGGGCCCCTGGCTTTACTCTAGGGGTGGTCAGTTCTACGGTTGCCTCTTGGCTCAAGTGATGCTGGGTTAGCCAAGGACCATGCTCCGTAACAAGTGGGGCCATGATTGGGATGTCCAGCCTCAGTGGGACTTGGAAGGCCCCCTTCCGGCAACTCTCAAATCTTCCCAAACTGGCTTTCTGGTCAAGAGGGACTGACTGGGAGCCACACTCCACAGTTGGTGGGGCTACGACCCAGCTCTTCTGCCTGGGTGCGGGCAGAGCAGGCTACAGAGCCTACAAACTCATTTGAGGACCCGGATCAGGTAGGCCTGCACCCTACCCAGTCCTGGTCAGCACGTACCACTGCCTTGGTTTTGCAGATGAGTAAAGCCACTGGTTGAGACCATACTTGGGCCCTCCAAGCACAAACATGGTTGGCCAAAATCCAAGTGCTGGTCGTTGGAAGTCCCTCCCCACTTATGTTGCAGATTCCCTTGCAATCCCCTTGGGGTGAAACCACGGTAGGGGCTCCCACAAAGCGACCCACGATGCTGGCGGTGGCGCTGGATGTCTACTCTGAACTCTTGTCCCTCAGGAGGAACCGCAGGCTTAAGGGGACCTCTCTGTGGGGCTCTACTGGCCCGGGGAAAGGCAAGGCCAAGTCAGCACAGAGCCACTTCTCTCACACTTCCAATGCAATCTGCCTCGGTCTCTGTGCCGCAGGGGGGCGCTTCAGCCTCAGCCCTGTGTTCTCAGATTCTCTCAGTGGTGTCTCGTTCATCAATAGTTGTTAGTGGTTCTTATGAAGGGGAATGAATTCAGGAATGACCTATGTTACCATCTGGGTGACGTTACTGCTCTTACTATGTGATAAGCACTGTTTTGAGGACTTTCTAGGGATTAACTTCCTTAATCCTCTCAACCACTTTATGGGATAGGTACTACAATTCATCCCATTCTACAGACGTGACAATTGAGGCACAGACAAGACAACACGGGAACCCTTCTCTGACTCACGTCCCGTCTGCTTTTGATAGTGACAGTGGAACACCTCACACTGTCCCTCTGCTTCCTACCTCCCAAGAGCAGGCATCCCTCTCCTCCATCAGGGCAAACAGTGTTCTACTGCCCTTTGTTGGGCCCTCTGTGTAACATTTCTGCTAGAGATGGCAAATTCAGTGGAGGAGGTAGGAGATGCAAGGGGAAAGGAGGAACAAAGGGACTTTCCGATTCTTCGGACACTGGTGATAGCAGGACTCCATTTGTTAATCACCACTTCCCCAGGACCTCCCCGCCAAAAAAAGCTGGTGGTGGGACTGGAAACCCACATCAGTCCCCTTCCCCACCAGAGCCTACCTTGGGCCACTGGGGGCTTTCCAGCCTCCCTCTGGATGAGAGCAGCTCCCCCACCCGAGGAGGTCACCCTGCTTCTTCTCTAAAATGTGGGTTTAGGCTTTGAGCTTTTAACCAGGGGAGACATAGGCCTAGAAAGGACTTTTTCAGGTCACATGGCTTGCAGGTGTCAGAGCCCAGGGTGAACCCAGGGGTCCTGAGGCCAGGGTTCTTTCTCCACTCCAGGGGCTGCCATTCTGTGTGAAGTCTCCTCACAGCAGGAGGGCTACCCTTCCCAACGCTGCTCCCTTAAGAAAACAGTCCGTGAACATCTCACAAAAGAGCTTTAGGAGAGTGTCTGATCCCAGGTTAGGAATGACCTTTACCCCACCAGTTAAAGGAAGAAAACCAAAACACTGTCCCTTCTTTTCTTGTATTTGCATACAATGTCCAGAAGGAACTTCCAAGGACAAGACTGGCCCAAGGGTGGACTGACATTCACCTCTTTTGAATACTGAGCCATGTGAACTTAGAGCCTATTCAAAATACAGATCCCTTTAAAAACACTCTTTCCTGAAGCCCCAGGCTGGGAGTCAGGACTCAGGTTCTGGTCCCGCCTCTCCCACACACTGACTGTAACTTTGGGTAACTCACACATAGTCATCTACAAGGTTCCATTTAGTTATAAAGGTCTATCGTTTGAGACTCCTCAGCTACATTCTCTAAGGGGAGAGATGGGACAGTTTTGGAGTCTTCTCAAAAAGTCCTTCTGTAATCCTTGGCCCGGGGGCATTTGCCCCACCCAGCTAGACCCCACTCCCTCCCTGGGACTCAGGTCTTCAGACCAAGGGGACCAGGACTGTTGTGTGAGTCAGGAGGACAGAAGGTGCTGATTTAAGGGAGCAGATTGAACACACCTCAGCTTTTAGAGACGTGTCTATCTAGGTTCAAATCCTGACCTTGAGCGGTAGTCATTTAAACTCTGAGCCCAAAGTTCCTCATCTATAAAATAATATCAACTTCATGGGTTAAGAGGGTTGAATGAGATAATATTTGAAAAGCACCTGCACATAGAAGGTAGTTAACAAATGTTACCATCTTTTCTCGGTCCCTTCATCAGAGCAGCAAGAACACTGGGACACAGAGGAGGCTGTTTTGTCTTTCGGTTGGTTTTCTTATGCAAATCCATGAAACACAGACTTCTCAATTGGTTCTCCTAGCAATTTTGTTGCTACACACCCAAAACTATGTAGGCTGCTCACACCACTGGAGCAGAAAACAAAACCCACCCGACTTTGCCAGCTTAGGACTTCAGGGGGCTTAGTTTTCATTTGTCTGCATGGAGAAAACAATGCCAAGTGGCCTCTGGGAAATGGCACAATGAGTCTCCAGCTGGGAGGGGGCAGAGTAGGGAGAGGGGGAAGGGAGAGATGGAGACTGTCAGCACTTCCTGAGGCTTCCCAATGCAGCAGGACTGGGAGCTCGGGGCGTGAGGGCTCTCCGCCATTTCATGGAGGACCTTGGGCTCCTCCAGGTCTCTGAGCCTTCGGTTCAACCATTACACCTACATTACAGGTTTGCCGTGATTAGATTAGATACCTCGGAAGTGGTCTGTGAATGTTAATTTTTCCTTCCTTCATTCTTGAAGAGCAAGGAGGCAAAGGCCTTCAAAGAGGAGACATTCACACAACTGCCTTGTAGCAAATGGGCCTGCAGAGATTTAATTGATGTAGAAAATACAGGCTTGTCACCAGAGTTGGTTATAACACGTGAGCTAGCCCCGAAGCACACAGAATGAGCTAAACAACAAAACAGACTTTTTTCCCCCATGGCAGACTGATGCCTACAAAGCACGTGGGAGGAGTAAACAGTTTCTTAGTCCCTGACAAATGCACGGAGGGCTGGCAGAAATTTGGTGTCTATACAGGAGAGAGGCAAGGGCTACCCCATAGCTTTCGAGACAAACGGGGGCATTTTATTTAACAGTGGGACAGATGTCAGAGTACATCCCCTCTGTTGGGAAGCGGGGGCTGCAGGGAGCTCAGAATCCTCACTGCCAATGCCAGGTGCAGCCTCCCAGCTCCGAGGAAGGCTGGCGGGGGTAGAAACAAGAAGAGAAAACCAAGATGAGGACCAGAAGCCATACCAGACTTTTTGTATGGCTTGGTGGCTTCTTGAAAGTTGTGTGCTTGCGACCCTGAGACTCTAGCAGGGAGGGCTCTGGGGAGGAGCCGGAGGGAAGGGAGCCCTCCTGAGGACAGTCGAGTCCCAGGAGAGAGAGGATGAGCAGCAGAGCTTCCAGGGGCTGGGGGTGGAGGAGGGACAGCTTCCAGCAACCTCTGGCAGGGCTCTGGGCCCGATCCTGAGATAGTCAAAAGGAGAGACCAAGTGCTCAAGAAAGGAGACATTTAAAAAAAGAAAGAGGTCTGATGTCTATGATGCTGAGGTATTAGAGCCTGGTCCGAAAGGTACAGACATGCGGGGGGTGGGGAAGCTTTGTTCTGGTAAATTAAGGACCACACCCACAGAACCACAGGCGTCCCAGCACTGAGTGCCCTGCGGGTCCAAGGGATCAACTGCGCTCCCAAGGGAGGCCCTTGGAAGGCAACTCCTTTAATCCCTCCTCCTCCCCTGGAGGGGCCCTTGGGGCCGATGACCCCCCCCCCCCACCAGTGTTCCTCTTCCACACAGGAGCTCACAGAAGTTCACACTTTGCAGCCTGAGAGACATGGTCTCAGGGGGGCAGCTCACGGTTTCCGGCCCCCGTGGCTCCTCTGAGTGGGGAAGCTGGCAAACGGGGGAGGACGATGCTTTCTCAGAAGGAAGAAAGCACAGGCAGCTCCTCAGGCACTTGGTCTGGGTGCAGGAGAGGCTCAGGGCCTCAGTAGTGATACACCTTCAGCCTGTTGTTCTCATCCAGGCCCAGCTGCAGGAAGTCAGAAGAGGCTGCCAGCCTGGGCCCTGAAGAGAAGAGACGTCTGGCGGCGAGGTGAAGGAAAACTCCGCGGTCAGTTAAGTGCGTCCAGCGAAGGGCCAGAGGCCAAACGGGGCCGTCCTTGGACCCCCGGGGCCCAGCTATCCTAGCAGCTACAGCAGGAACGGAGCAAGGCTCAGGGACCAGTCAAAGGATACGACTTGGGGTCATTCTTGTAACGCTGTAGCCACTTTCGGTTAGCCTCGATCAGGCGCTGGACGTCGGTGCTGCCCACCTCGGAGACCTGGGGATGGGCCCGCTGCAGGAGCCGCAGCTGCTCGCTGGGAAGGAGGAGGACAGCGTGGGGAGGGGAGGAAGGGGCTGTGTGGAACAGCCCACAGGCCAGCACTTCTCCCTCCTCCCCTCGACACGCCAGCCTCTGCCTGCTTTAGCAGCTCAAAGCTTCCTCTGCTGGGGAGAATGCCCCTCGGGGAGGGCGAGCATCAGGTCCCCAGAGAGGCAGTGGTGAGCTCCTCCTCTGGTGAACACTCCTGACATCAGCCTGGTCCCGGTCACTCTGAGCAGCCAAAGCTTTCCCCTCTCTTGACTCAAATACCCACCCAGCCTCAGCTCCCAAGCGGGCCAAAGGGTAAATGACAGTGCTTAGGGTTGGGGGCCTGTGGGGTGGGGACGCAGAGGACAACTTGGCAAGGCAGAAGATGAATGGGAAGTTAACAACAGGTTTAAATAATTGCCCATCTGTCCTTCCCACTGGGTGCCCCTCTCGTGCCAGATGTTGCTCAGCAGGGCTGAGGGAAGAAAGGAGCCCATGAAGCAGACAACGAGCTTGATGGCAAAGACAAAAGCCACACTCAAGGGCAGGAGGGGCCTGGGGAAGGAGCAGGGTCCCCACAGGGGCTGATTTCTCCCTGCAGAGATGCTACCAGGCAGCTTCTTCACAGAGCCAAGCCAGGTGAGGACAGCTGCCACGGGACCCCAGTGTTTTGGCCTTTTCTCTCAGCGTGGAGAGGCACCTCAGACCCGGGCAACTGCGTGACTTGGAGGCCCGTCCAGGCTCGCTCTCCATGACCAGAGTTCTCCCCTGGCGGGAGGCACAGCAAAGCAGCAGGGCTGTGTGGTTCACCCTGAGCCCAGAAGGACGCTTACCTGGCCGACACATAACCCAGCCTGTTCTCCAGGGGGGCAGGGCCGGTGCTGAGGAATGGTACTCCAGCTGGAAAAGTGGGGGCAAATCGTTCAGAAACGGGCACTGGAAAGCAGCCCCAGCAGGCTGCCTCCCGGCTCATCGGCACCTCCTGCCTCGCACAAACACACAAAAACAGGGCCAGTTTCAGTGGTTGCAGGGGAGAGACAGATGATAGGAATTGTCCTATTATTTCTAAAACTTAATCTGCTTTTCACATTCTTCGGCAGGACTGAGAGACCAGGTGAGCACCGCCCGCCTCCGGCCCAGAAGCACTGGGAAGCTGGATGGCCAAGCGGTAAGGAGCAGAATCTTGAAGTCGGAGAAACATGGGGTCAAGACCCAGTGTGTTACTTACTCCCCGGGTACCCTGAAACATCTGCCTTAACCTGAGTTAGTGTTCTCATCTGTAAAGTGGGAATAAATTAATACTACCTCAGAGCGTTATTAGACTCCTGCCGGCCCATCATACAGTGTACAAGATGGCATCTATTATAGTGATGAGGAGGAGGAGCTCTGAGGTTCTGCTGAGCTCTGGATCCCATCAGAAAGGCTCCAATCAGAGGCGCCTGGGTGGCTCAGTCAGTTAAGCGTCTGACTTCAGCTCCGGTCATGATCTCTCAGTTCATGAGCTCGAGCCTTGCATCAGGCTCTGTGCTGACAGCTCAAAGACTGGAGCCTGCTTCGGATTCTGTGTCTTCCTCTTTCTCTCTGCCCCTCCCCCACTCACCTGTGTGTGTGTGTGTGTGTGTGTGTGTGTCTCTCAAAAATCAACATTGGGGCGCCTGGGTGGCGCAGTCGGTTAAGCGTCCGACTTCAGCCAGGTCACGATCTCGCGGTCTGAGAGTTCGAGCCCCGCGTCGGGCTCTGGGCTGATGGCTCAGAGCCTGGAGCCTGTTTCCGATTCTGTGTCTCCCTCTCTCTCTGCCCCTCCCCCGTTCATGCTCTGTCTCTCTCTGTCCCAAAAATAAATAAACGTGGAAAAAAAAATTAAAAAAATAAAAAAAATAAATAAATAAAAAAATCAACATTAAAAAAAATTTTTTAAAAGGCTCCAGTAAATCATCATGACCCACAGAGCCTGTGGCCGCAAGGTGACCCACGGCCGTAATCAACAGACCATGCCAAAGCTGGGGGTGGCAAGGGGCAGGCAGAGGAGGGAGGGAGGGAGGCTTACCTGGAAAATATTTGCGCCACTTCTCCACCAGGAAGTCATCCACTGTTTGAGCCGCGGAGGAGGAGAGCCTGGGGCCCAGCCCCGGGTCCCAGGCCCACTGGGTGGATGAGGGTGTAGCCAGCGGCGAGGGTGAGAGCCGGGAGGGGCAGGCAGGAATGGAGGTGCTCCCAGCGGCCCGGGGCAGGACGTGCGCTGGCGTGGAAGTGAAGAGAGGCAGTGGCGGCTGCGGGTTGAGGCTGCCCAGCATGCTGAGGACACCATTCAGCTGGCTGCTGATGCGCTGCAGCGAGCTGCTCAAGTAGTAGATCTTGTTGGGGAAGGTGGCACTTGTGGTCAGGTTGACTGAAAGGCAGGGACTCGACCTCAGGGCCCAGAACGGCCCCTCCTCACCCCGTACGCCCCGTCTGCCCGACCACAGCCCCTCGGCTCATGGGAAACAAGGGGGACGGCAGGGCTTCCGTGGTCCAGAAGGTGCAGAGCGGAAGCTGGCCAGGGGAAAAAGCCTTCCAGGGTGTGGGCAAGGAAGGAACAGGAGACGGCCCTCTGCCCCTTTGCAGACCAGAGCAGCAGAGAGAACCCCTCCCAGAAGGTGGCGCTGGAAGGTCTCTGCACAGTCAGGGGGCCCCTGATTCTTTCTGCCCTGGGTGCTGGCAAACCCCGACGGGGTCCCTCCTCCTGACCAACCCTGAGTACCTGCCCCAGACCCTGGCTCCCAGAGGCCTGCGCACACCAAGCTGAGGGAGGGGGGCTGCCCCTCAGGCCCCCAAGCCCCTCCCTCTCCATGGATACTGTGGTCCCCCTCTGGGCTGATGCCACCACTCACGGTGAGGCAGGGGGCAGGATTCAGAACTTGCGCTGCTCATGTCTTCAGTGTCGCTGAGGTCAAAGGTCACCACCTTCTTGTGGGGGGCGCCTCTCAGAATGTCCTCATCTGGGGCCTGAGAGATACAAGCAATAGTTAGTCCTGACCCCTGCCCTGTGCGCTCTGCCCACCGCTCTTGCGACGTGTTGAGGTTTGGGGGCTCTCTGGGACCCCAGGTTCTGGCACAGGCTGTCTTGCATCACAGGGGGAGGGAGGTGGAGGCTAAAAGGTCACAACGGCCTGAAACACAGGCAGCTGGGACCACAGCCCCTTCTCCCTGGCAAACTCCCCCTACAGGGTCTGTTCACCCAGGCTTCCCTCCTGCCTCACCCACACCTCTGGCATCCGGGGGAAAGTCGACCAGGCCACTAAGTACGTCCATTCCTAACACGAGGGGCACACTTTTCCTCAGGAACCATGGCAGGGGGAGGGCAGGGGAGGGGCCAGTCTCTCTCTCAAGAACCTGCAGCAAGACGCTCTGGGTCTGCTCGGGACCGCCCCCCCGGCACAGATCTGTTCAACAAATGCAAAGTCGAAGCCGCTGCCCTTTTCACCAGCTCGGGAGCCCCAAAGGCCCAGCACCCCGAGGCAAGAGACCAAAGAACCCAACCACATCCCAGGAACGGCGGGAGGCGGCCGTGGCCACGGGGCCGCACCTCTTCCAGAAGAGAGGACTCCAGCTGATTCAGCTTCTCCTCTTTCTTCTTCAGCAGGTCGTGGCCCTTCCGCATGGCCGACTTCATCTCATCCAGGTGCCGGGTCTCCTGCAGCCAGAGACAAGGGGAAGGACGCAAATGGGGCTACGCGCGGATGCGGGAGGCCCACCTACAAATTCACCTGAGAAATACTAGCTTTCATGAGGTCGTGAGAATGAAACGAGACAGTGCGTGTTACATGCTTAGCGCTGTGCCCGCACCTGACACACTCCCAAGGGGTCCCTGACATGCTCCAACGCCCCTATCAGCACTGAGCAGAGCAAGGACAGGGCCGGGGGCTGCATGCAGACGCCCCGGGGAAGCCTGCCCCTCGCCAGCTCTGAGCACCCACACAACGCTAAGGGAGCTTCTGCCAAGACCCCTCTTGATGGCCCAGAGATCTGTGATCCTAACACAGAGTAACAATGAAGTTTCTCTCTTTTCATTGGAAAGTAGGGCGTCAGAGAAGCAGTTCAGTCTTCTGCCCAGGGTGCTCCAAAGATTCACTTAGGAACCGAGTCTTTAATGTGATGGAATGGACAAGCAAAGCACTGGCTGTGAAGTTTTAAAAACCTGACTTGTACTTCTCATCTATAAAATGAGAGTAGCCACTACTTTGCGTATCATCTACGGTCACATGAAGAGCAAATGGCCACTGGAGAAAGCATTCTGCACGTGCATATCGACATGCAAACGTAAGGTGCTTTCATCGTCGTGGAGACAGACAACCTGCATCACCTGCCCCATCTCCCTAAAAGACTCATCCGGTGACCCCAGGGCCTGCGTGGCCACTGTCGTGGAGTCCCCAAAATCCACCAAATCCACCAAAGGTGGATGTTGCCCCGCGTCCCCCAGGACTGGCAGGGTCCCCTCGAAGCTCCTGACCTCCTCCAAGTCCTTGCGCACGTCTTCCAGGGCCTTGGTGCCCGGTGGATCTTGGGCGGCTTCCTGAGCGCCGGCCAGCTCCTGGCGCCAGTGCTGCTGGGCGGCTTTCAGAGCCGTCTGCCGCCTCCGCATGGAGCGCGTCTGCCGCGCCAGGAACTCCTTGGCACTGCGGAGGGCTAGCCCCTCGGCAGAGAGGTAGTG
This sequence comes from Prionailurus bengalensis, assembly GCF_016509475.1. Lineage (NCBI taxonomy): Eukaryota > Metazoa > Chordata > Mammalia > Carnivora > Felidae > Prionailurus > Prionailurus bengalensis. Next base: position 15,177,671 of record NC_057346.1, on the reverse strand, counting down.
TCGGACGCTGTGGGAGGCCAGGGCAGAGGGGTTGGACAGGGAAGCGAACGCTCCGAGAACCTCCTGCTGTGGGTCACTAGACCACTTCCCCAGCAGAGGCTCGAGGGGAGCACAGACTATGCCGGGCTGGGCAGTGAGTGGATGCCGCCATTAGATACCTACAGTGTGCGGCATGCTGCAGAGTCGTCCTGCCCTGTCTCTGAAAGGGAGGGGGCCGGGGGCCTCCAGACAGATGGCCAGACACTCCCATCAGCCTGACCCTCAACCAGAAAGCAGCAGATGCCAGCAGGCGGTATCAATGGCCCCAAGGGCACCTTCTGGGCTGGCCAAAGGGATTCCCTTGGTCCCTGGACCCAAGCCCCACCGGTGACCACAGCCACCTCATTTCAGTTAGCCCCAGATCTGTGAAGGCCCCCCTTCAGCAAATGCTGGACCCAAACTAAGGCTATCAGGACTCACCTGTCCAAGGATAAGTCGGTCTCCTCCTTGCTCTGGGGGAGAGAAGAGGATACCTCTTTGGTCTGGTTCTAAGAACACACAGTAGAAAAGACCCACTGAATATTAGACACACTGCCAGCTCAAGGGACCCCCGAGCCCCTCCCAAGGGCCCGGACACAGAAATGGCTCCGCCAGCTGCTGCGCACTGCCCGCTTACAGTTACCGTCGGACCAGCGGGGATGGGGGACTAGGAACAACAAGGCCCGGAGACCGAGGTTGCATATAGAGCGGAGCCAGACCCCCTCCTGGAGCCCCGGCCCGGCCACCCTGTCCCTTGCAAGGCACAGAGAACTCACTGTCCCAAGGGATTTCCTCAGGTCCTCAATGTGGAGATCTGGCTCAACACGTGAGGAGGCATTGCTCTCCTTAGCTGCCAGCTCATTCAACACCTCCTGCTTCCTCTGAGTTTCAGCCTCCAGGTCGCTGTGATGGGAAAGGGGATTGGGGGTGGGGGAGAGGCAGGCTCCCATGATGGAACAGGATAGGTGGCACACCGTCAGGACTGCTAGTGTGGGCGTCAAGCCCCCATCTCAGGGAGACAGCAGGACCGTCTCCATCCCTTCACTTCCATCAAAGCCCCGGAGGCAGGGCTGGGCCATGACCAGTAGAACCAGGGACCGCCACCCACCCCCCGCCCCCCACAACAGCTGTTCACAGCCTCTGAGCCCCCACTCCCTACAAAATGCAGCAAAAGCCCCTCTGCCAGGCTCCACCCCTGCGGCTCAACTGAGCAGACAGGGCCCAGGAGCGTCAGAGGGCAGGCGAGAGGCAGCAGGAGTGGCCAAGTACAGGGTGCCCACCCCACCTGACTTGTTTCTGCAGCCTCCGCCTCTGGGTCTGCAGCACATCCACCTGGGACTCTAGCTCCAACTTGTGGGCCCGAAGCTCATCGAGAATTCTTCGGAGCTGCTGGTTTGTCTCCAACAGATGGGTGTGCTCCTTCTTTGCCTCCTCCAGGTGATGATGGTTGGCTGTGGCTTCCTGGGGGCAGAAGAAAAGCTAGAAGCACCTAGAGCCACGTGGGGCAAAGGCAGGGAGCAAGAGGACAGGGAAACCCGAGGAGCACGGCGGGGAGAGGGTGGTCGCTGTGCCCACTGTCAGGAGCCGTGCAGGCTCCATCCGCCCTCCACAGCCCCAACCCTGGGGTCCACTCAGGACCCCACACGGCAGGGCTATCTGCGGGATGCTGCCACCATAGTTGGGGACCCTAATGACCTGGACAGATCAGGTGACCACAAGGTGGGATGTGGGGCAAGAGGGAGAGAAGGGAAGGGAGAAGGAATGGGGGAGAGAGGAGGGAGGACGAGACAGGTGGACACACCTCGCTCTCCAGCGCCACCTGCCTCTGCACTTCAAGGAGCTGCTGCCTCTCCACTCGGGCAGTCTCCTCCTGTGGGGGAGGGAAGGACATGGGACCCTTGGCCATCCCCGGGCCCCAGGTCTAAGGGGCAGGAGGACCCAGGCTCTCCTATGGGAGCTATGACGCCACGGTCAAGGGCACCTGGAGATCCTGTCCTCAACTCCTGCTCTCTCACCTGGATGTCCAGCTGAGCCAATCGGGCCTTGACATCTTTGGTTCTGGTTTCCAGTTCCACCTCTAAATTTTGGAGTTTCCTTTCCTGCACAGAAATAGGCGGAGTGAAAGATATAAGTGCAGAAAGAGCGCAAGGCATTAGCTGGGGGTGCAGGAGGGAGTCCCGGAGCCAGATTCCATAGCACGCCCTCCAAGCTGGGCTCGGGCCTCCTCCCATTTGCCCTTGCAGGCTCCCGGGAAAGCGCCACACCTTGTTTCTTCCTACGGGGGGCAAGGAGAGGCAAAGGTGCCAACCCCAAACCCCCAGGGGGGCTGACCTCCTCTAACCCTGGGGATGGGCCCTGGCCTGGAAGACGAAGGCACTAACATGCCCTGGCTTGGGGATCGCCATGAGACCCCCCACTCCAGAAGCTGTCAAGGCTCAGATCCGCTGCTGCCACAGATGCCTGCCTCCAGCGCTCCTCCTCCTGCACAGAGGTATCAGAGTGGGTTCACCCTCCCCAGTCCCCAGTGGCAGCCCAGAGCCCCTACCTGCTCCCGGTGCCGCCGCCGTAAGTCCTCCAGCTGCCTATCCTGCGTCTGCCTCACAGCCTCTAGTTCACGCTCGTGTGACCTTCGAAGGCGCTCCAGCTCACAGGTCAGGTGTCCCAGGAGTTCAGCCCGCTGCTTCCTTTCCTGCCCAGAAGGTGAGGCTGTGGGCGGGGAAACCGCAGCGTTCCCCCCCCCCCCGCCCCCCGCCCCACAGCCTCGGGTCAGCAAGGTCAGAGACCCCATCAGCTCCCTGGGGTTGGCTCTTCAGGGAGAACACCGCTCTCATCCCCCAGAAAGCCCGCACCACTCTCTGCCGCGGATGCCATTAGGAGGACCCCCGCCCCATCCGGGGAGTCTGCCTCTCCTGCTGTCCCTCCATGTGCAGCTTCCTTCCTTAAGGGAAGAGAGGCCACTGCTCTTGAGCAAGTTCAGAACTGGACTGGGGAGGGAATCAACTACATTTTATCACAGGCTGGTCATTCCTCTGTGGAAAAGACTGTACAGAAGGGCTGGGATATGAGTTCCGGTCAGTGGGATAGTGGCTAAAAGTCCTGGGGCAGAGGCCCTGTGGCCCCTGCTCATCCCCAGCGTGAGCAAGCCGAGCCGGCTGGGTCCACTCTCTCACCCAAGGGCCAAGGCTGAGGATGGGCAGAGATCTAAGTATTATTTGGCTCTTGCTAGTCTACTTCTTAGTGTCCTGGGATTGCGATTAACCCTGATGGCCTGGTGTCGTCGGGGTAGCGAAAGTTGAAGGCTCTGGAGTCAGACAGCCGGGCTTGAATCTTAGCTCCTTGACTTATTGGCCTGGAACACTTGGGAAAGATGCTTACACTTCTGTCTCCTCGGTTCTAAACTGGAGGTCACAATAGTCCCCATCTCCTTGGGGGTGCTGGGGGTGCTAAATGAGTCTGCACACATCAAGGGGCTGAGACCAGTGCCGGCAGGGGTAGGAGCTCCGAATCTGTGAGCCGCTACCCCTCCGGGAGGGAATGCAGCCTGCCCGCTGCAGGGCCAACAGGCAGGACGGGGCTGCGACGCCACCTCAGCAGGGTGCAAGCCGCCGGCTGCCGAGGACGCGCGGTGCGCGTGAGTGCGCGCGCCGCGCATGTGCACTGGGGAAATTCACCTCGGCTTCGTACTGCTCTCTGGCCTCAGCCAGCACCTGCTGGTGCTCCTCCTTCATCCTGTCCATCTTCCTCTCGTGTTCCCTCTCCACCTGCTGGCGCTTCTCTCGCAGGAGGTCGCTGAGCTGCGGGGCAGGCAGCAGGGATGCAACTCGCAGGCCCGAGGGTGGGCCGGCACGTGGTATACACAAACACGACCTCCGCGCACGCATGACACGTGACGTGCACACGCCCCGCCCCTGCGCCCCTTCCCCACTGGTCTACGGGGGGGTGCGGGGGTGGGGACGTGCCCAGCCTCCAGGGAACTGAGGCACAGAGGTGGAACCAGACGTTCTAGCCCCAGCCAAGCCATCCAAGGCAAAGCAGGGCCCCTGGGGCCGGGATGGAGTGCCCGTGACAGGGATACACGAAGTCGAAGGAGCAGACCAGCATTTACCTCTTGCTCGTACTGGAACACTTGGTGAGCCTTCTGATGAGCCCTCTGCTCTGCCCGACCAAGGCTCTCCTGCAGCTGGGCCTCCTCCCTCTGCTGGGCCTCCTCCATCTTCTTCTGGAGGCTGGAGACAACCTGAGGAGGTCCCAGCCCAGAGGACATGACACTCAGCACTGCAGAGCGACTTCAGGGACTCGCTTGCCAGGGGCCCAGCAGCCAGCCCCACGGGGGTGGGGGGGTTTCAGGCGGAGGGAGACTCGACCCTAGCGACAGGCACGGGGTGGAGTTCGCGAAGGGGCCCTGAGGCTCACGCTCAGGGACCAGGATGGCCACTCCACCTTGCAGGCCAAGGCCAGCTGCCTCTCACCTCTCTGTGCTTGGCCTCCAGCGAGGAAGAGAGCCGCTCCAGCTCAGCTCGGTGCTCACTCTCCAGTGCTGCCACTGCCTGAGGAGCAACAAGGGGCCTGTGAGGGACACAGGGCGGGGAAGGCGGACTAGGCACTGACCCCGGAGGGAGGAAGGAATAGCCAGGAGAACCGTGCCTGACTCCCATCAAGCCAAAGGGCCAAGGGGAACCACAGGCACAGCTTTGCTGCCCCAAAATAACACAGTCTCTAAAGTCTGCGACTAGCAAATGAACAGGAACATGAAGGCCAGAGTGGAGGGGCATTTCGGTAAGCCTCGGGTCACTGCTTCCATCCCCCAGCCTCTGGGCTAGGCCACAGGTACACAGGTGACACTTGTGCCTGTGAACAAGGGCCCAAGGTGGTGAGGGCTGGAGGTCCAGCACTAGCTGTCTGAGCACCCAGAGGACAGTACAGTGACATCCTCCCCCACCTTGTGTGGCTGCTCCTGGTCTAAGAGCTGAAGCTCACCGTCGCCCAAAGAAAGAAGGTCGACGTGGCCTGGCTGTGCCCTACTTGCGCCTCTCATCTAGAGACGGACCCTCAGGAGACAGAGGATTGGAGGCCCAGGGAGTAAGGGCAAAGGAGAAAATCCTCCTCTATGTGTGCCAACCTCGCTAAGGAGAGATGAAAGTTCATCACAGCTGCCCCTCGGGGACAGGGCCCCTTTGTCTCAGAACCTCTGGTCTGGCCCGGGTTCTTTCAGTCATGAAATCTGCCCAAATCCAGGGGCCATTTCCCCTCAAGCTTCTTCACTGTGACTGACAGCGCCCGGCTACTGCTGGCCCCAGATGGAGCCCTGGATACCTGCTCTTTCCTCTCCTGCACCTGGCAGACCCGGGCTAGCACCTGCCCCGAGACGGCCGGGTCCACACGGGGCAGTGGGCCCGGACAGCCCACCTGCCGTCTACCGCCTCCCGTGCCGGCTGTGTGGATACCTCCTCTGTGCCCGGTCCCCCACCCCACACGCCCAGCCCGGCGCCCAGCCCCTTCCCAGGCAGCGCCGGGGCACGTCAGACGGGAGCCCCATGCCGCTGGCTCACTTCTTTCCTCTCGCCCTCCAGCTGTTCCCTGAGCTGCTGCAGAGCCCTCTCCTTCTCAGCCTTCAGGGAAGCCCGCTCTCTCTCCTCCGAGGCCTCCATCTCTTCCTTGAGCTGCTCCAGCATCTGTCTGTTCCTCTGCTCCAAGCTGGCCCTCTCGGCCTTCTGGAGAGACTCCGACTCTTCTCTCAGCCTCTGCAGGGAAGCCTCCTGCTCGGCCCTGCGCAGACAGACGGAATGGGCCAGGCCCGGGCACTCGGGGGGCACCGCGTGGGGCAGGAGGCTCACGGCGCACCCTCACCTGATCTGGCTCTCATCTGCTTCCACATGGGACTGCACCTGGGCCAGGAGCTGGGACAGCCGCTGGCTCTCCGCCTCTCTCATCCGAGTCTCCTCTTCCTCGGTGGCTTTCCGCAGCTGCGCCTTCAGGGAACTGGGAAGGAAAAGAAAGGCAAGTTTGTTGGAGGAACCGCTCTTCTAGTCATCAGCCCTGACTCCCGGCCTCCACAAGCCTGCAGCTTGCCTGCGAAGTTTCCTAAATCTGGGTCCTGCTGCCTCCCTGTAATACATCCCATATAAAGAGGGGGCCGTGAACTCTATCCGCTCTTTGCTGCAGCAAGCAGAGGGACAGGCTGCTTGATCCCAGGACAGGATTGCTGCCAGAGGTTCCCCCTTGCCTGTAAATGCACCTCGGTGCAGCATGCGCTCCAGGACAGACACAGTCTGACCCCAGCCCGGCTCCCGGGCCACATCTCTTCACTGCCCCCGATCCACTGTTGCAGCCACATCAGAGGAGACACCGCCTCTCAACCCCACCACGATCCTCCTCGCCTCCGGGCCTTTGTTGATGTGGGCGCTTCTCCCCAGAATCCCCTCTTCTACCTGACAAACCCATATTTGCCACTCAACGCCCGGCTCCGTCCTCTCCGAGAAGCCTTTCCAAGTTCATCGACTAGCCTTTCTGTTCCCATCGCCCTGTATATGGAAGACCTTCCTTATCCCACGCATCACAATTCATCTTTTGTAGGTCTGCTTTCCTGACAAGTCTGGGAGCTGTTCCAGGCAGAATCAGGTCTTCCACTTGGTTATATCCGAGGTGTTGAACAACAGTAGCTAACATGAAGCAGGTGCTCCGTACGTGTCTGTCAAATTTGAACAGCATCGCCCAGCCCCAAACTCAGAAGCAAGTGCCGATGACCCATGAGGGATGCCTTATTTACAGACAAACGACAGTAAGCATTTCCTCCCAGGCAGACATCCCCCTGCCCACGCAGCCCCTACATGACCAGGGGCTGTGTGCTGTGCACTCAGGGAATTCAAGCCTAAGAGAAATACGATTTAGAAGACAATTTCTTAGAAAAGCTTCCTAGTGAATTCCAAAGGTCATCTTCAATTTCAAGTTATCTACACCACTGCTCTCTTCCATCCTGATAGAAAATTTGAGTTAAATAAAAATCCTCCCTTCTAGAGCCCCCCAGAAACCCTTTCTCTCTGTCCCGTGGCTCCATTTCACACGTAGCACCACAGAATGGTAGAGCCGGAAGGGTCTTGGCAGGTGAAGGCCTTCATTTTATAACTGTCTGTCTTCATCTCACAACTAAATTCAATCTCTTCATTTTATGACTAAAGAAACTAAGGGTCAGACTGCCTGTCTTCCTGCCTGCCTTCTCATTCAAGAAGTATTTGCTACAAGGTCAGCTATGGCTTCCAGAAATTTATACCAACTGAAGTTTCCCAGCAGAGGCGGCCCCACCCCTCAGAAAGGCTCATGCGTGAGCAGAAACCGGGTTCTCGAAATCAACTATTTCGTAGCGAGTCTGACAAGGCGCTGCCTACAGAAAAATCACTTCGTGGAGGCCATGGCCATCACTGATTTCAACTGAAAATCAAGAGCTGCCATTTACTGAGCAACTACTGTGTCTCGGGCCCTGAGTCAGATACTTTTGGCACGTGGAGTCTTCACCACGACCTGAGAGGGCTCTCGGACGCCCCTCTGGAGCTGGGGGTTTGGCGAGGGACGGAAAGCACAGTCAGCCAGGCCCAGGGTGGCCAGGAAGAGAGGAGAAGCTTAGACGGCTGGCAGGGAAACACAGCCAGGATTTCATCCAAGGCTCTGCCTGTCAACATCAGCTAAGTCTTACCCTGTTTGGGCAGGCTCCTGCCCGAATTTTCATTTGGCTGGAAGAGGAGGATGCTGCCTGGCAGGGGACACAGGAGGGGTGATAGAAGATGGACCCTGGGTCAGCAGGTCCTGTGTTGGGCTAATGAGAGGGTTGTCCCCAACCCCTGGGTGGCTGGGTGTTGGTTTTCTATCAGTTTCTCTGAGCATAAGCATTTTCTACGCTCTTTGCTACGTATGCTATAAAAGTAAGTCTACCACTTTGGGATGTTCTGTCCGAGAGGAAAAGATTTAGCCTTCAGTTACATGGTTGAGTAAGTGCAGAGTCTGTTAACACCTTTTTGTCGTACCTGTCCCCTCCTGGGCCTATGGCAGATTGCTGATCACCTTGTCGGTGGCCCTTCTCCCATGCTCCCTTCCTAAAGGGGCCCTGATTTTATTCCATCAGGTAAAGAGGCCCAGCTAAAGGAGGACATTTCCCAGTTCCCTTTGCAGCCAGAAGTAACCAATGAGATGTGAGTGGAAATTATTGAGTAAAATTTCCGGGAAAACTCCTTACAAGAATAAGCAGAAGTTATTAGGTGAAGTTTCCAAGAAAGAGCCTTAAAAGGGACCGAATGAGCTAGAAGTTACCAGTTTTGTACTCTATCCCTATTCTCCCTGCTGGCAGCACAGACACGACGACTGGGGATTCAGCAGGACGAAGAGGCCCTGAGAGTAACCAGCACTCAAGTGCAGAGAGATTAAAGGGCCACCAGGGACCTGGTGACTCTGAAGCCGCTGTGCCAGCCCTGGACAGCCTTTTCTTATGAAAGTAACCTCCAGCTTATTTATGAAGTATACACACGATCTCATCCACATAGGCCTGGCCCAGCCTTAAGTGTCTTGCTTGTTGAGGGCCTCCCAGCCAACACAACAAGGAGTAGGAACCCAAATGAAACTTCTGGATCCTGGGAAATAGCACCTCACACCATACTGTGTGGTCCCTACCAATCTCGCTGGGTCCCAACAGGGCCCTGACTACCAAGAGAGAGGGCAATGACTACCAAGAATGGGCCCCAGGGACAAAGTGCCTGGGTTCTTCTGGCTCTGCTGCATTTTTTAAATTTATTTTCTTATTTACTTGAGAGAGACAGGATGAACAGGGGAGAGGGGCAGAGGGAGAGAAACAATCTTAAGCAGGCTCCACGTTCAGCATGGAGCTCGACATGAGGCTCAATCCCACGACGCTGGGATCGTGACCTGAGCAGAAATCAAGGGTCGGATGCTCAACTGACTGAGCTGCCCAGGTGCCCCCGGCTCTGCTTATTAACTTCAATACCTTGGACATGTTAAATAACCATTCTGTGCCTCAGTTTCTTCATCTGTCTGGTAGATCCTTTAACATGATAGGGTTGCTAGCAACACCTCATGGGACCCACTCTCAGGACGAAACCAATTAGCAGCTATGAGGCACGTGGACCCGTGTAATCTCTCAAAAACTGTCAGCTGGTCCCGCTGTTATCAGGCCTCCCAACTCCCTCCCAAAGAGAGGAACCAGGAAGCCCATTCCTCCACAGAGGCCACCGAGGAGGAGTGTTGGTGGGGCCATGAGTGTCCGGGGCGGGAGGAGGGCTTCCCTTCCTCCCCATGTCACCTCGAGACCCAGGCAGCTTGCGTAAGGGGAGGGACAGGACCTGAGAGACTTCTCTTTCTGCTGGTGAAGCTGGAGGACCTCCTCTTCCTCCTCCTGCCACAGCTTCTCCCGGAGCTGCTGAATCTTCTCTCGTTTCGATTCCAGAAGCCGCCTCTGGTCTTGCTCCAGGTCGTGGGCCACGGCCTCCTCCATGGCCCTCAGGGAAGCCTGCTTTGGGGGAGTTGCAGGCTCCGCAGCTCGCCTGCCAAGGGTGGAACAACACTCACTAGCTTTACTATCCCACCTTTTACACACACACAGAACAGCACACACGCAATCCTAATGGGGGGAGGGCCCAGGGTCAGGAATCACATACAAATCAGCTCACGCAAGGGACAGGCAGGAAGGCTACCCCCTCAAGGATCCAGGCAGTATTTGTTCACAGGGCAAGCCTCACTGTGGCGGTCCGGGAAGAAGGGCGGCCCATACTAGGCTCTCAGTGGACCTGGTAGGTTGTAGCCCGAAGTACACCTGAAGATGTGGCTCAAGAGCTGACAGTGATAGGGAAAGACTGAAGCTCTGTCCCCAGTGGGTTCTTCCCCAGGACGGTTCACGGCCGTTTCCGTCTCCCCACTAGGGCTCTGCCTGCTCCTTGAGGCTCACGCCAGCACCTTGGGACACCCCCAGAGGCTACTCTCTGCCTCCCAAACTGAACACAGGCCAATGCTCATGAGCCAGCAGGAGAAGCCGCAGCATGTCTCCGAGCCCTGAGACCCCCAACAGTCCGTGGAGGTCCAGGAACAGGAAATCTCCTCCCACGCTGCCTCAACAGCCAGGCAGGAGACTGCTCCCTAAGCCAAAGAGTGTAGCAAGCGTGCACCAAGAATGCCACGCTCCAATCTCCTTGATGACGCCACGTTTGCATCTGCTTGGAGTTAACTCAATATTTGGAAACGGGTAACAGAAATTCAGAGCCGACGTGGATGCACGAGGTGGGTGGTGAGATGAGGAATAAAGGTTAAAAAGATGTCTATGTGAAGGTTGCTATGTTGCTTGTATTCTGGTTCTTGAAGGAAATGCCCAGAGAGAAACCCAAGAACATTCAAGGCCATGAAAGCATCAGGGGCTAAAAGTACTGCACACCCCAGAGCAGCTTCGTCCTAAAGGCCAGTGCGAGCTTGCAGCCCCCGCTCCCTCAACCTGACTGGTCTCGCCTCACAACCACCACCCACCACCCGCCCCGATGGTGCACGGGCGGCAGGCCAGGCACGCTGGCCCCATCAGCCTCAGCAGCGCGTGGACACAGTCCACTGGGGAGCAGTGGGGTAGGGGCTGCAGAGGGGAACCGGCCCCCGACTGGGGACGCGGGACCCCCTTTCCCCTCGCTGCGGCAGATGGAAGGCAGCAGGCGGGATGAGATTAGAACAGCAGAAGAAAACACGGGCTTCGGAATTCCATTTCAGCCCCTCGAGACCAGAGAGAGAAGGAAGACATAGAAGGCTACTGACGTCTCTGAAATACCAAAAAGCTCTTTCCTCCCCCCTTCCCTAAAATCATAACTCAGCCTGGAAATGGCCTTGAGCCATGCCTTCGACTGTCTTCTGCTCTCAACGCCGCCCCGGCCCCCTTTCCAGTTCCCGGCTCTCCTCCAGACCCCCTGACATAGCCCAACCGATGCAGATGTGAGAGATGTGGCCGCCACCTCCTCTGAGAGTCCTGCTCTCGGAAAGGACCTCCCCCCGCCAGCTCTCCGCCTCATCAACCCTCCAACTCATTTCCAGCCTTGGCTGAAAACATCTTTTCTCCCTGAGACGGTACCTTTTAATGTCTCTCTCCCCTGTGGGCTGTGGAGCTATGTGGAGCCCCAGGGATAGATGCTGTGGAAAGATGGGGCCTCAGACGGCGTGGCAGCACGTGCCCGGGCCACACGCCCCGGTGAGCACGCCTGCACACCTGGCACGCGGGCCTCTTCTCCGTGTCCCCGTTTTAAAGCTCTACGATCCCAAACGCCTAGCTTAGGTCCAAGGCAGTCAACGATGCCCTGAATGATTGAGGAGACAACTGGGAAGATGAAGCCTCCAGAGGAAGAGGCAGGTCTGATTTCTAGTCCGCTCCTCGGGTGTCAGCATCAGTGAGACCCAGTTTCCGACAGTCGGCGGCCAAGAGGGAGGCTCTGTGCGGGCATAATCACCTCAGGCCGGCCACCAAGTCATTGCGAGACAAGAAAGAGAAGAAGCAAGGAGGGCAGGCGGTGGGGAGGAGGGAGGCTGTGGCACCCAGGACATTCGGAAATGGCTGTGCCACCACTACAACTGCGAAGAGATCCTGTCCCCTCTCGTGCTCGACCCAGGGGTTTTCATTCATTCACTACCCCCCCCCCCCGGGCCCCCTTTCTACAAGCACCTCAGGAAAGATGCCGGGATCACCAAGGGGAGGCAATCCCTGAGTCCCAGACCCAGGCCTTCTGGCCTCACAGCGCTTGCTGGCCGGCCCTCTGCCCCTAACTCCTCCTGAGTGGCTTGACAACATCTGTGAAAGGTGACGGATTCTATGAATCATGGTTTTTTATTTGGTGTTATTTTATGATGATGATGTTCTGACATCTTTAAAAGTTTGCTGGCAGAGAGACTGGCCCTCCAAGGATTAGCCAACTCTATGTGAAAGAACATGTCTTTCATGTATATGAAAATATATATATGTATATGAAATATGTATATGAAAGAACATGTCTTTCATATGCAAACCAACCGATCCCCCAGGGAGGCTAGACCACAAACATCTCCTTACATAACTCACACCAGGCAACTGGAGGGCCACCCCCATAGCCCAAAGCCCACCAAAATCATTCATACTGTCCAATCCTACACTCACTCAAGGTACTTACCCTGCCTCGCCTATTCCTTCCCCGGGAAACCCCAACAAAGGCTCTAGGCTGTGCTCTCCCTTCTCGCCTCTTCTGCCTCCTGACACACCCTGGTCATCCCCCAGGTGGCCTGGCATGGTGTGGCACGCCCTCTTCTCTCTGGAAGCGTAAGTAATAAATTCTTCCTTGATGGCACCGGCCTGTTGTTGTCACTCAGTCACCTCCATAAATCAGAACCCCACAGGTACAAACAAATGAAACGCAGACACAGGGCCACTCCTCACAAAACACAGAAACGTAGCTGTGAACATGAATGACAAGGACGTTATGGGGCCTGAAAAGACTCCGCAAAGGAACAGAAGATACTTCCTAAGGGTTCTGTGTAAACTGTGTGGTCAAGGAATGTCTCTCTGAGACCCAGAAGGGGCGGCCTTGTTGGTTTGGGAGGAGAAACACAAAGTAAGGGGACTCATCAGCAAGACAGGTGGGAGGAGCCTCACTGCCCAGCTTCCCTCCCAGAGGCGCCAGGAAAACGCCTTCTGACCTCTGCCCAGAGGGTCCTGTCTCTGAACCACACCCGCCTCCTGTCCTCGTAGAAAACACCCTGACCTGCTGTCCACAGCCCCCAAGGAGACTTGGGAAAGCCAGGTCATTCCTCAGGGTCAGAGCTGTCACCACCTGAAAAGTGGGGCTGTCCCTTCCCTACATCACTCTGCAGTGCTGTGGTGAGGACAAAAATCACGAGCTCACGTGCACTGCCAGCTCTCGGCGGCACTGCCTGTGAGTAACCAGTGCGTGAACCCGTCTCTAGTCAACGGCCCGAGTCCCAAGAGCTCATGATCCTTTTGTACCGCTCGGTTCACAGATGGGAAAATTTGCATAACCCTGGCTCCTCTCTGTCCCTGTAGAGAAAAGGAGCCGTGGCTGCACGCTGAGTCGGAAGTCTAGGGCTCCAGGGACCAGAGCCTCGTCCTAGTTATGCAACCGACCGGCAACGTGACATTGGGCAGATCCCTTCACGTGAGCCTCAGTCTCCTCATCTGTAAAAGGGGTGGGAGGGGAAAGGGAAATGGGAGGAGGAAAGCTCACTGATCTCCAAGTCTGAGAAGCGCTGGTGAGCTTTGAACCCAGGCCCAAAACACATACACCGGATACTGCATAACTCCGTCTACATCCCGTTGGAGAACGGGAAAAACGAATCTACAGGACAGAAGCCAGAAGAGCGGTGTCCTGGGGTGGCGGATTGAGAGGAAAGGGGCGTGAGGAAATTTCCTGAAGGGACGGGAATGTTCCACATCTGATCTGCGTGTAAATGTGCATTGACTTGTACAGTTCAGATTTATGTGCTTGCATGTATGTAAACACCTCAATAAAATGTTTTTAAGAAAGCGAAAAATAGTGCGAGGTGGAGGGGAAAACAGGAAAAACTGCTACCCCGGGAGGTGCCCCCGCCCCTCCGCCTCCATACCTCAGGCTCTGACCAGGAGCCCCGGGGACCTGGCCAACCCCACACTCAGATCAGTGACCACGGCTGCACACATGAGGGGCACACGCAATCTTCCCCCGCCGCTCCCCCTGGGCAGGGGCCACAGCATCCCCTCCCAACCACCCAGGAGTGGTGGGCACTCACACCACACAGACACAAAGGAGGACGGGGACAGACACGAACACCGGCCCTTACACCTCTGGAGAGGCTGGTGCGGCAGGGCTGGCCGCCCCCTCCTCAGGCTCCTCGGCCCCGGAGCGCTGCTCCCTGCCCCTCGCGGGGGCGACAGGTGGGCTTGGGGTCTCTTCCCTTGAGAGCATTGAGGAAGCAACGGTGTTAAAAGCAGTAGGAAGGCGAGAGGCCCCCAGTGCACCCATCTGGGGTCAGAGAGCTGTGATGAGGACAAGGGAAGTAGCCCCAGCTGAGTTTCCTGATCTCAGGCCTCACTCTCCCCCACCTGCCTCTTCCCAGGCCGTTTACACTGAAGACCAGAGGCCCGTCCACGTGGGCCGTGCACGGTTATGGCTCCGAAGGAGCCGCTCTGCACACAGCAGGGTAGGCAGCGGATGCTGTTGACTGAACATCGCTCTGCTTGGCTTCTCTCAGTGACTCATCCCAGCTGGATGTGCTCTAAAACCAGCTCTGACACCAGCATCTTCCTCTCACCGGGGGAACAGAAGATCTGGCCGATGTACGCCAGGCTCTGGGCCAGGCTGGGGCATGAAGGCCCTCTCGGCTGGCCTCAGGGAAGCCTAGGACTCTGCACCTCCCTCCCCCAGGGGCCCAGCATACAACGGGGCCCTACTTGGGTTTGCTGAAGGACCGCCGGGAGGGGTGGGGAGCACTGGCAGGTGGGGACTGGGAGCAGGCACAGCACAGCTCAGGTGGGGGACAGTCTCTGACCCAGGCCCCCGGCAGGAAGACAGCTGGATCAGAAGAGATGCTTCCTGGTTCAGGAGTTTCCAGGCTCCCCTAATTGGAGGGGGCACCCCAATTTTAGCTGTAGACTGAGGACTAGGAAGAAGCACATTTCCTCATTTTCCAGCTCACGGGGGACACTAAGTGGAAACCTGAGGTTGCTGCTTAGGGTGCAAACCGTCCCCGGCTTCTCACTTCCCCAGGCACCCCCCGCACACACAACTACACACCTGGAAGGCTTCCAGGTCCCCCTTACCTCCTCAGGGAACCGGCAGGGATGGAGCTGCCTGCAGAGTCCTCCCTGGGCTCCTCTGCCCGCTTCTGCTCAGGCTGCCCCTCAGAGGCCTCCGGAGGCCCTTCTTCAGTGGCCTGGCTCTGAAGGGGACTCTGGAGCCGCCTCCCAGGCACAAGGGGAGGAGAGGACCTGGTCAGAGCAGCAGAGTCAGGCCCCACCATTTGGAGAGCAGGGAGAGAACTGGCGAGTGTGGTACGTGGACCTGGGTCCACTCCTCCTCCCAGGCAGGGCTCCAGCCCCGGCTCTACATCCATGGGGAGCCACGGAGGGCAAGGCAGCCAGAGAAGCAAGAGGGGGAGACTCCCCACTGAGCTCTCCCTTTGCCTGGACTAGACTCAGCCCTCCCGGGTCCCTGCCCTGCATCCGCTTGGCCCAGGGCCGAGAGCTGGGCCCCCTCATGGGTGCATCCGCTCCCAGCGTTCACCATCACTGAGGCCAGGCAGGGATGCAAGAGCCGAGCGGAAAGTAGGGAGAAAAAGAGGAACCAGACTCGAATGCAGAAAACGCACAAAGGCAAGAAAGAATGCGGACAGCTCTTCAAGGTCCAAGAAGCAGGAGGACTGCCCTGCCTCCTCTTCCAGGGTAGCAGCCCTTCCCTCTCTCATTTCAGGCTCCAGCCTCAGAAGCGGGAAACCTTGGTCTCTCCCTCCTAGTCTCTCCGCTCTCCCTCCTAGTCTGTCTGTCACTCTCTCTCTCCAAATCACCTCCAAGCTGTAGTACTGACCCTCTAGAAAGTTCCTCCAGCCCTGGCCCATGACCAGGCACACACACAGCTTAACCCATTCCAGTGAAGAGCACAGAGCCTTGGCCCACAGCGGTGTACAAAGTCCCACCACATGCACCCACACTCCTGTCTCGGTGCAGAGTCAGAGGGCATGCTCACGTACGCACGCGTGCACACACGCACAGACTTTGCGAGGCCATCCAGTCCGCTCACCGTCTGCCCGCAGGCAGGAGCACAATGAGCCACGCACACCAAACCCAGGGGTTCTGCCCCGGTCCACACCATCCCAACAGCCCCTGAGGGCGGCCTCCCACGTACCGTACCTCTCCGAGCCTTTGCACCGCTTGCTCTGTGGCTCATCTTGGCTGGACTGGCTGCCATCCTTGTCTTCTCTTCCCAACCTCTGGGCCTGTGGGCAAGCAGCAGTGGTAAGTGCCTACTGAAGAGGTCTGCATGTGGGTCCCTCAACCGTCCAACCAACTCTCGGGCCTAGGAGGACATACTGAGAGGTGGCTCTTGAGTGGATGAGGACCACTCGGGACACAGAAGAGGAGGCCCATCTACTTAGCTCTGGCTAAGCCCCCAGGCTCGCAGCTGCTTCCAGGGCCGGCCTTGCTGGCCTAGGGACGATGAGCCAGATGCCACAGTCACTGCGTGCAGAGCCAGAAGCTAAAGGCGAACACGTACAAGAAAGAAAACCCTTCCTCCCGTCACCGGAAGCCTTCACTGACAGTTGCCAAGAGAAGGCCGAGACGTCCGTGAACACCCCGAATCCACGGAGGCCTGGACCTCCAGGATCGGTGATGTACAGGGACGGCAAAGTCAAGCGGGCAGAACTGGGGCAGCGGCCAAGCACATTAACAAGGAAGGACCTGGAGAGATGGGGACGTGCTGAAACGAGACAGAAAGAGCACCAATTGGGCATCCGAAGGGAGGAAGACAGGGTGCTCCTCTGCCCCATTCTGGGCTCCCCCAAGCACCCAGGTCCCATCAGTAGATGATGATGCCCCCTTCCCAGTCAGGGACTGATTACTCCACCCATCCAAAAAATAAAACCCAAAATCTCATTTTAAAGCTTGGGAATCTGGGCCATTTTAGCAAGCGGGTGAAAAAGAGGGCTGTTCTTTGTAAGTTCAATCATTTTCCTCGAGGGGGGGCCCCAGGGGGCTAACAGTGTAGTCGGCCTGGACTCAAGCTCTTGTTTTTCCACTTCACTCATCCAGTGGCACCTTTGAAGTAAGTCCAGTTTATCAAATGTCCACTGCATCTCGATAAAGCTGCCCAAGGGGTGCCGGGGAGGCTTCATCGGTTCCCAGCTGGGGAGTCTGTCTCCTCCACTCTAAAATGGGTCACCCAGTCGGTCGAGCATCCGTCCCTTGATTTTAACTCAGGTCACGATCTCATGGTGTGTGGGATCGAGCATCCCACCGGGCTCTGTGCTGACAGAGCAGAGCCTGCCTGGGATTCTCTCTTCCCACCTCTCTCTGCTGCTCCCCTGCTCATGCTCTCTCTCTCCCTCTCCAAATACATAAACAAACATTTTTAAAAAACAAATACATAAAATGGGACAGTAAAGCTCAGCTCACGGGGCTCGAGGTGACGATTAAATTCGATCACGTACATAAAGCCTGACTCGTGGCCCAGGGAAGGCGTGCCACAAATGCCAGCGCCTGTGTCCCCACTCCACCCCTCTCCCCAGCCTAAGGCATAAAACCTCAGCTCTGCTGGTGCCCGTCTCCATTCGAGGGCCCGTACCCCTTCTGTCACAATGACAGGCGCCCTGTCGGTTCCGGGACGTGAGGGTTAACGGGAGAGGCAGGGCAGGAGACAACTCACTCTGTCTTCCCCAGTGGGGTTCCGGCCGGGCTGGCGCACTGCCGTGTCCCCAGCCCCGTGCACACGGCCTCCCACGCCTCTCCGCTGGCAGCCGGAGCCCCAGCAGCTGTGGCCGACTCTACCATCTGGATGGGCGAGGAAGGGCAGGGCCTGAGCTAGGAGCCAGCTCCCCCAAATTACATTAAAAATAGAGATGCTGCCTGTGAGTACCTGCCGGTGCCTGCAGCACGAGGCTGCCTGCCAGCACTGCCACTTTGCATCATGTCAGCCTGGCCAGAGCCTGCCTGGCCAGAGCCTGCAGATAACGGCCCCGCCCCGCCCCCCCCCCCCCCCCCCCCCCCCCCCCCCCCCCCCCCCGCCCCGGTCCCTTCCAGCCTTCTTCCCCCACGGATCACACCGAGCTCGGCAGACGGCTCCCTCTGTCACTTGCAAGGAAAAAAAAAAATCACAGAGGACACTCTATGCAACAAACCCCAATGGGACATGGACAGCAAAGTGGGGTGATCGTGATAAAAATGGGGGGCTTGAGCCGTGGGTCGGAAAGAATGAGCTACCAAGTCTGTCTGCTTCCTACTTGCTTCATCACTGTTGCTGCCGGAAACACACGAGCCCCTCTGCCGGACAGAAGGGGCCACCTTGGGAAAGCGCCCGGACAGAGGGCCTTGGAGTAGAGCAGCAGTTGATCCCCAGACCCTTTTGCCCCAGAAAAGAACTCTTCAGAAAGGGGACACGGCCAGCACACCCGACACCTCTGGCCCAACTGTGCTCAAGACACCGCTTGCCCGCCCTTAACTCGGCTCAAGGGTTTTGTGTTCATGACCTGGTCCCCAGCTAAATAAATCCCGGTACGTTCAGAAAGCACACTGCTACACGACTAGTAAGGAGAGTAAGGGAGATCTGAAATTACTAAGAAATAAGTCAAGGGCCTATTCCGTAGCTGCTCTCTAAGTTAAAGAGCACATCGCCAAGCACTTTTTGTGACACAGTCCCAATGTCTGTGGGGAGGGAAAAGATAAACAGAAAACAGACACAGACTTACACGTACACTGAAAACTTTCTGGAAAAGCACACGAAAAGTGTTCATGGAAACCGTTAATAGTCCCCACCTGTAGCAGTAAGCCTGCAGGAAGTGGAAGGCTTTGACCTTCTGGATTATTTGAAACAACTTCATGGTCATTTTTGTAATTTAGTATAAAACTCATGTTCCTAATTCATTATAATCATTATCTTGACTACGGTGATGGTTTGAAAGGCACACACATATGGTAAAACTTATCTAGTGGCACATGTGAAGTAAGTCCAGTTTATCATATGTCCACTACATCTCGATAAAGCTGCGTCAGGGGCGCCTGGGGGGCTCAATTGGTTAAGCATCCAACTTCAACTGAGGTCATGATCTCGCAGTTCGTGAGTTTCAAGCCCTGCATTGGGCTCTGGGTTGACAGCTTGGAGCCTGGAGCCTGCTTCGGATTCTGTGTCTCCCTCTCTCTCTGTCCCTCCCCCACTCATGCTCTTTCTGTCTCAAAAATAAATAAACATTAAAAAAAATTATAGGGGCACCTGGGTGGGTCAGTCAGTTAAGCATCCGACTCCAACTCAGGCCATGATCTCACAGTTCATGAGTTCAAGCCCTATGTCGGGCTCTGTGCTGACAGCTCAGAGCCTGGGGCCTGCTTCGGATCCTGTGTCTCGCTCTCTCTCTGCCCCTCCCCTTTTCATGCTCTGTCTGTCTCTCTCTCAAACATAAATAAACATTAAAAAAAAACTGCATAAAAATTTTTATGAACTTTTCATGAAATTTTTAGAACTTTAGTTCAGTTCTAAGCCTCTGCCTTGGCCCTGGCCCGAGGGGCCAAAGACAAAGGGAACCACACCTGTGGTGCTGTCAGAGCCACAAAGGGCTGCCCCTGTCTCCTCAGCTCCACCTCCTGGCTCAACCCTCTGCATGGCCTGAAGACATGAGACAGCTGGAGTAACAAGGCCCACGAGGGGCTCTGTGTGGTCAGCCCACCTGAGTGCCTGGCGCTGCTCGGTGCCCCAACACCCTGGTCATGAGGTCCAGCTTAGGACTTCCTGTGCCGGGGCTGTCTGCCTCAGAGAGTGCCTCGTGAGAACCGGATCCAGGCCAGGCCCTGCTACTCCTACATGCCAACCGGCATATCCCAAAAAAGGGCTGCTGGCCTCATTGGGTCTTAGGCAGGACCTAGAAATCTTTCTTTTTTAAAGCCTCCAAGGATTCAGATATTGGCTAGAGTTGGGAGCCAGAGCTGTGCAAATCCATCCTGCCCACCGACTTTCCCACTTACCTACTGCCAAAAGGGCCTACCAACTCCCTGCTCCCAACCCTTCCTCACGAATCCCGCCCTGTGTGTGCCTTTACACCCTTCGTCCAGTGCTACAAACAGGTGTGACCAAGGTCCGGCCTCGATCTGCTGGCTGGGCAGTAGCACGGCAAGGCTTACCAGCCAGCGCTGAGAGGAGCACGTGACCTCAAGTGCCACTGGCCTAAAAGCTCTACCCTGACTCGGCACTTAGTCCTCCAAGGGCTCCCAGACCTGACTCGCATCGGACACCTTGTTTGTTCCACCCGGCAAACTTCCATTCACCCAAACCAAATGCTCCCTTCAACCTACAGACACCATGTGCCAAAATCTTCTCTTAAACAAGCCCACGGAGGGGGAAAAAAAATGACTTTCTTGTCTTCAAGCTCCTTAAGGACAGGACGTGTGTCTGAGTCATCTATCTATTCCTACCCTTCTGTGGGGCAGACATTTCCCACGCCCACACAGAGCTTATATCCAGGAGGGAGACAGACCCAAGACCTGTCAACCAAAAGGAGCAGCACTAAGGGTAGCAAAAGGACAGAACAGTTCACCCTGCCTGGAAGAGGTGGTGTCAGAGGTGGGCCTCCAAGACCAAGAAGGGGCTCGGAACAAAAGGGGAAACCAAACGGCAGGCAGGGCAGTGAAGGAGGTGGATCGTGTGCCCCGGGAACGGCTAGCGCTCGGTGGGCACGGCCGGTGTGTGGCAGGTGCTCTGAGGATGAGGCTGCAAGAGGCTGAATGGGCCAGGTTGGCAAGTGACTTGAAACACACAGTCTAGGGGCGCCTGGGTGGCTCAGTCGGTTGAGCGGCCGACTTCGGCTCAGGTCATGATCTTGCAGTCTGTGAATTCGAGCCCCGCATCGGGCTCTGGGCTGACAGCTCAGAGCCTGGAGCCTGTTTCGGATTCTGTGTCTCCCTCTCTCTGACCCTCCCCTGTTCATGCTCTGTCTCTCACTGTCTCAAAAATAAATAAAATGTTAAAAAAAAAAATTAAAAAAAAAAAAAACAGTCTATACAGAGCTTTGCACATGAGCAAATGGGTCAACCTTTGACCAATTGGTCAAATTGGTCGTTGCTAAATAAACGAACGAACAGATAAATGTCTGTTGCAGGCGGCAGGGAGGATGACTCAATTCAGAGCAGCAAAGAGCAGAAACGATTGGGAGGCCTTCACAGACACAGCCTGGGCCATGCCTTACTGAGTTAGAAGCAAGGGGACTCCCAGAAACACAGCCCGGGACAAGCAGGGCTCAGCTCGGGTTACCCAGCATCCAGAGAGACTCCCGTCCCGGCGGACTGGGGAAAGCACGTCAACATCCATCAGGTGCTCTGAGATCCGGCTGCGAAAACCGAAGTCCTAGAGGGAGTGGAGGGGGAGGTCAGAGCTGCCCCTGTCACGGTCGGCATCGTCCGTGTCACGGCCTCTCCTCCACCCCCCACCTTCCAGAAAGGGGCCCACTACGGGTCAGGCACCGCGCTATAGGTTTTCACATCTACCGATTATTCTCGTCTTCAAAATCACACTGTGACTAATCTGGAAAGACATGTGATACAGCAAGTATGGTAAAATGTTCACTGAAGACCCTAGGTGGTGAGTATGTGTGTATTCACTCTAAAATCCTTTTAATTTTTCTGTATATTTGAAATTTTCCAGGGCACCTAGGTGGCTCAGTGGGTTAAGCGTCCAACTTCGGCTCAGGTCATGATCTCACAGTTCGTGGGTTTGAGCCCCGGGTTGGCCTCTGGGCTGACAGCTCAGAGCCTGGAACCTGCTTCGGATTCTGTGTCTCCCTCTCTCTCTGCTCCTCCCCCACCCACACAGTCTCTGTCTCTCAAATATTTAAAAAAAACTTTTTTTTTCCATAATAAAACCATGGAGGGAAAAATAACCGTGAGACTGACACCCTTATCTCCATCTCACAGATAAGGAAGCAGGTTTAGGGGACATGTAATTCACCCAAGCCCAAGTAGCTGATAAACAACGGGGCTGGTTGGTGGTCAGATGTGCCCTGGGCTGACTCCAAAGTCCAAGCTCTTTGCCAATCATGTCACTTTCCAGTCGTCTCTCCCTCCTGGTGCCCAACCAGGGCACCAGTTGGGCACCAGGAGAGAGCCAACCAGGGTACCAGGAGAGAGGTCAAAGTGCCCACAAGACCTGTGGGCAGCACTGAAACGAGGCATGATGGCCGTTCTCAGCTTTCTCTTTCCCTTCCCCCATTGCCCTTCTGGACAATGGGGCTTAATTAGCGGTGCTCTGTCCACAGGCTTCTCTTTGGGACAGGCGGCAAGTACCCACACAGGTGCCAGCTCCCCATCGCCCTTTGGCTGCCACAGGACCCTGATCCTGCCCCCTCCAAGCCCAAGAGCCCTGCTGAACCAAGTGAAGGATTGCTACCTGACAGCACGCTAATAGGGACAGTTCTGTCATCAGCCCTGATACATGGCAGGATGCCCAGCCGAGGTCTGGTCCTGCTGTCCATGGCTTCCTCCACCCACTCCCATAGAGGAGAAAAACATTCATGGGCACATTTGTCCACACAGTGACTCCCTCAGAAGGGATGGAGCCCTGGCTTCCAAGAGTCCTGAGACGTGCCTGTTCTTCATGGCGGTTTTTGCCAACAACGACTTTCTGCCTTCCCTTCCTAGCTTAGGGGCTTTCTTTTTTGGTGACATTTTCCTTTCGGTTCGAGTTCTACTCCACTTAATGCAGCTGCCATCTGCCTCCTAAGCCTGTGGCTCAGCGAGGGGCTAGAGCACGCAGCCTCCTAATTCCTCTGCACCCCCTCCTATCATTACCGCTCATCCCTGACCCTCTCCCGCTAATCCCTTCCCTTTGATCCGCCTCCTCCAAACAGATGGAGCACACTTTCCAGAGGTGATGCGCTGCCAAAAAGCACCCTCGACTACTCCCTGTAGGTACAGACCTGGCAGAGGGGGCCAGGATACAGCAGGCTGCGTGGAAGGCCCGGGACAAAGCAATCACGCCCGGTGACATTCCAGGACGACGTCTTCTCTTTGGAACAGTAATTGCAGCAGCCCACCTAGCCTGAGGACCGGGCCGTGCCATTGCTCGGTGGTCCCACAAATACAAATACACACACATACACACACACACACAACCAGTCTCTAACCTCCTAGATTCATGCAATGTCTCTGCTACAGCCCAGAGGCTCTAGGTCACGTATCTCCCAGACAATTCCCACTGCAGAAACAAGAAACAATAATAATAGCTTATAGTTATTTGATGTTTATAGGCTAACGTTTTACATTCTTTGCCTCACCTTCTTCTCATAGCAAACCTGTGAAGTAGGTAGCGTTTACTCTTAGCTAATGGGCTGAGAGACCAGAGTTAGACAAGATCCAGGTTTGAGTCCTGACTTCCCACCTACAAGCTGTGTGATGCCAGGCAAAACGAACCGCAGGGGCTCACAAAGCCACGCGCTTTGCCCCACGCTGCTGCCCCACCCCCCTCAGACTCACCAGTTCCAGGAAGGACTTGGGGTCAGAGGCCACGGAGTCTGACAGCTGCAGCTCCTTCACCTGCTCGCTGATCTCCAACTCCTGGGGAAACAGACCCATAGAGACGTCACCCAGAGCGGAGCAGACAGGGCTGGGATCACTTCCCAGGGAATTCCGTTCAGGCCAAGGTGCCAACGCAGCTCGAGACCTAACCAAAACCCACCTCTTCTAGAAAACCTGAAAGGGGGCTGTGGACCCTCCCCTTCTTTCTGGACACACGGAGCAGCGCCCACCCCACTCAGGCTGAACAGCCCAGCCACGTAGGGACAGCCACTCTCTGACTCAGGTCAACAAGGGTTTACACCTGGAAGGAAAGCCAAGTGAAGTGGAGAGGAGACGGTTGGAAAGCGGGCAGCAGGGAGGCTTCTTGCTGTCCTAGAAAACAGAACGGGACTGTCTTCTCCAAGAAGTAGCTTAACACCCTTTAAATGAGCCCCCTCCCCATTTGGCTGGAAGAGGAGCAGGACTAAGGGTCGGACGACCGAAGATGCCTCAGCCACCGGGAACTACTTCTGTGTCACTGCCTGGTCTTGCCAAAGCAAGACCCCCGGGCCATCAATGAGAGGAGCCTCTGGTAGCCTGACTGACCGATCCTGGGGCAAAATGCTCCCAATGGTTGCCACCCTCACCCATATCCTCCCCTCTCTACTGAAACACAGACAGCAGCGACCCTTGACTGGTGTCGAGAAGTACGAGGAGGAGGCAGAAAGAGCAAGTAGGTAGAACAGAAGAACACAAACATCCCGGGAGGGTGCCAACGGAAAGGCCAATTTCTACCCTGAATTTCTAACGCCAGCAGGTTTGGAGTTTCATTCAGGATCTGGCCGCCTGCTGGGTCTGGGCAAATCTGTCACAATGGAGGGTTCTAGCCACGTTGACAGCCCGCTGCAGGGACTGCAAATGAAGCTCCCCATCTCAGTAATGAAGATGTGGGGATGGGGATCTGCACGGGGCTTAAGAGAGCAGCTCAGGGAAGGAGGGGCAACTTCCCAGGGGACAGGGGCCTTACCTCGCTGGCGTCCGATCTGCTCTCTTTCTGGACAGAGGCTTCCTCCTTGGGCTCCTCCTTCCGCCTCCTTCCTCCTTCGGCGCCTCCTTCCACCTCTCCCTTCCTGGAACCCTCCTCTCCTACATCCGCTGGGGCCTCTGGGGCCTCCTTTTTGTTGGCTTTGGCAGGCTGACTGCCCCCAGGGTCCACCCCACTCCTGGGTATTCCTGAATCACTCTTCTCATCCTTTTCTTTCTCCAGGAGCCACACGCTCGCCCCTCTTCCCTGCTGCCCTGTGCCATCGGCACTGCTCAGACTGCTGTCTGCATCCTGGCTGAAGAGCTTGCCGGGAGTGGGGGGCCCGGCAGCCTCTGAATCCAGAGAAGCATCCTTCTTCTCCTCTGGCTGGCTTGTTCTTGGAGACTCCTGGGTGGCAGCAGACCATGTCAGACAAGGAGGCATCAGAATTAATCAAATGATTTCAGAGACTTGCAACAAGATGGAACTGTCATTCCTTGACCCGTACGGGCCAGCGCTCCCGTTATCAAACACCCCAACAGCCATTTAAAACAGAGATTCCCTGTTCCACTCCAGATCTACTGAATCTAAAAGTCTATGGTGATTTGCATACACCCAACCGGACCCGACGACTGACAGGCTCAGAAAACCAGTGCACTGAACTCCATCACCAGCTGTTATGTTCTCAAGGAAGAAATGCCTCGTCCCAGCCCCATTAGCCAAATCTTAAGACTGCAGACTCAGAAGTCAATATTTATTTTTCAAAAAGTCAATATGTATTTATGGTGATGATGATGGAAAATCACATGGGAGAAAAAAAGTACCAAAGTGTACAATTCCGATTTGTTCACTTTTTAAAAAGCAGCAGGGAAAAAAAACAGACCTTCCTCAATAGCAATGAGGGTGGCTCTCTTCCTAAAGCCTCCCCTGTACAAGCAAGTCTGGGGCACTGTCAACTGCACGCTCTGAGAAGCAGAAAGAAGCCAAGGTAAGATTTACCGGGGGAAGTGGCTATGAAGGATAAAGGGGTCGGGAGACCTTCAGAACACAGGTCTGACCTATGACGGGGAGAGTGGGACACGGGCCGGAACAGGCGTGGCCTCAGGAAGGGCCCAGTTCTGAGGAAGTCTTGGCCTGCGCAGCAGTCCCACATCTGGCAGAAAAGGTCCTGCTCTGGGGTCTGTTGCTCTCCATCAACAAGCATGGCCTTGGCATGAGCCAGGGTGGATCAAAGTGCTGCAGCTGGAGGCTGTCATTGCTGTGGTGCCCTTAGCAGGGTCTCTCAAAAGGAGCACCCTCTCCAGCTGCCACACCCTGTTTCTCACACACAAGCCTCACTTTAAAGACCAGGAAAAACCAGGACGCCTGGGTAACTCAGTCGGTTAAGCAACTGATTCAGCTCAGGTCATGATCTCACGGTTCGTGAGTTCGAGCCCCACATCGGGCTCTGTGCTGACAGCTCGGAGCCCGGAGCCTGCTTCGGATTCTGTGTCTCCCTTTCCCTCTGCTCCTCCCGTGCTCGCACTCTGCGTCTCGCTCTCTCTCAGAAATAAACAAACGTTAAAAAAAATATTTTTTCGGAAGACTAGGAAAAACCTTTCAAGCCGGCCAACATAGAAAAAGCAAATCCTTCCTTGAAATACAGAAAAGCCTTCCTCCCAGAAAACATCACTGGGGCTGCCAGGGTGAGTAACTTCTGAGCAGGGATTTTTGAGACTTCCCGTTTCCTCAACCTGGAAACTCAAACAAGGGGCCTGACGACTAGAATTCATTGGTCCCCGGAGAAGCCCTAAGCGCAGCATTCAGATGCTGTCTGTCTGTCAAAGCATCTACTGAACACAAAGACACAACCATCCGCCGGCAGGTCCAGCAGCCTAAGGACAAAGTCAACCCAAACTTTGCAAGGATGACTGAGAGGCAGGAAAGCAGGGCGGTTCAGAGCTCAGCTTTGGAGATGCACTACTTAGGTTCAAATCCTGGCCCCACACTTACAGTGACCTTAGACAAATGATTTAACTTCTCTATGCCTCAGTTTCTTCCTCTAAAATATGGAGACGCAAGAGGGCCTATCTCACTGGGTTCGGGGAAGGTTAATTGAGTTAACACTAAGTGAGCTCAAGAACTGAGAACGGTGCCTGGAAGACTCTGGGCATTCCATAAATGTTAACTAATGTTTTACTGTGAGATGCGCACAGTCATTCATCGGGTGCCTTCTATGTGCCAGACACTGCCCGGGGACCCACACATTAACAAGACGTAGATCCTGCCCTCAAGGAATTCATCTGAGAATGGAGAAAAGGGCAATGTCCCAGAGAGCCCTGGTTTTGAGCCTCTGCTGCCCAAAGCGAGGGACCGGGGACACAGTGGTGATACTGTCATCAGCCCCAGGCCTGTCCCAGGGAGAAAAGCAGAAGGTGAAAGGGAGGAGGGGGTGGCTTCCCTCAGGCCTGGGCAGGGCACCCTCTGGTGCTGCCCGTCCTCCCGACATCCGTAGCCTCGCCAAGGCCTCCGGGCTAAGAGAAAGGGCCGAGAAAGGGCCGAGGGGAACAGCTCCCCTTCAAGAGAAACGCGTGCAGAGCGGGGCCAGGTCTCCCCGTCCCGATACGATACCGCAACCGCGGCCGACACTCAGCAGGAGTTCGGTGCCCAGTCTGAGGGGCCTCCACGGACTCCCAGCAGGTGGGAGTTCCTGAGGATGGGAGAGGGGTGTCTGGCCAGCCGCACTCTACCACAAGCAAGCAGAGCCAATCCACCCTGGCCGCGGTCATCTCGTGAAGAGAAAAAGGCAACAGGCCTCGGATTAGGGGACAAAGGAGGGTCAGACCACAGCAGCACCCGTGGCCTTCGGGATAAAGTCCGCATCTCCCCACATGGCCCACGGCTCCTCGCCCAGCCCCTGCCCGCTTCGCACGGGGCACAGGCAGCCACACCCTGCAGGCGTCCTCTCCTCCTATGGATAAACATTGTGCCACTTTCCTCTTTGCCATGCGCCTTTTTTTTTTTTAAGTTGGTTACTTCACTTCATTTAGCAAACGGTCAACCCTCTGAGCCCCACCAGGTTGCTTCCCCTGCCTCCCTCGAGGCCCTGCCGCGGGAAGAAGCTCAAAGGGCAATCAGGACGGCCCCAATCAGCCTCCTCTTCCACCAACACACTCCGCACAGCACAGGACAAGGTCACTGCTCGCATCCTCGGCACCCACCCCAATGTGGCTGGGGGGCCCCCCAGTGTTCAAGAGCCACCTGCCAGGGCCCAGCTCCAGGAAGACCCCTCCCTGCTCCTGAGATGCCATGCACATTCGACACACACACACACACACACACACACACACACGCGCACGCGCGCGCGATCTACCCTAACAAACTCCCTCTGGTCCTCACGGTATCACATCTTCCAGGAAGCCCTCCTTGATCCCTGGGGCAGCTGTCCTGAGATGAGCCTCTCCGTCCTGTCACAACATCTACCGTATCGTCACTGCTGACTTCCTATGGGTTTCCCTCACCAGATCAGCTCCGTGCTATCCTCAGGGCCTAGAATCTGGCACGTAATAAGTGCACAGTGAATACTTGTTGACCGGATTTTTCAAAATGAGGGTGTCATGCAGATACAGGAGTTCCCACTCTGTAAAAGTCAGATGTACAATTTATTTTACAAGGTTACGCAGGGATTAGACTCTATTTAATACGATGCTTATTAAACGGAAAATAGCTAAACAATGTTAACTATGAATATTCAAGATGATGGAAAAACAAGTAGCCTATCCAAAATCCGAGGACACCTGGCACAGACGGAGACTCCCATTTGTATACATGAGAGAATGTATTCAGGCCGCAAGGCTGTGACGCCCAGTCTATGCCCTTCTCGAGCTCAAATTCTTCAAAAGACTTTCCCATCAAGGGGTGTATGCTATCCTATCTACCTAAACAGTAAGATACCGTTTTAGGGTTGCCTGGGTGGCTCAGTCGGTTAAGCATCCGACTTTGTGTTCAGGTCATGATCTCATGGTTTGTGCGTTCAAGCCCCGCATTGGGCTTTGTGATGACAGCTCGGAGCCCGGAGCCTGCTTCGGATTCTGTGTCTTCCTCTCTCTCTGCCCCTCCCCTGCTCACACACTGTCTGTCTCTCTCTCAAAAGTAAATAAGCATTAAAAAACTTAAAAGATTTTTTAAAGTTTATTTTTATGTATTTTTTAATGTTTATTTTTGAGAGAGAGACAGAGAGAC
Organism: Prionailurus bengalensis; assembly: GCF_016509475.1. NCBI lineage: Eukaryota > Metazoa > Chordata > Mammalia > Carnivora > Felidae > Prionailurus > Prionailurus bengalensis. Next base: position 15,149,181 of record NC_057346.1, on the reverse strand, counting down.
AGAGTACCAGTGGGGGGAGGGGCAGAGAGAGAGGGAGATACAAAATCTGAAGGAGGCTCCAGGCTCCAAGCTGCCAGCAGAGTCCGACACAGGTCTTGAACCCACAGACCGAGAAATCATGACCTGAGCCAAAGTCAGATGCTTAGCCAACTGAGCCACCCAGGGGTCCCTAACGTTTATTTATTTTTGAGAGAGAGAGAGCACATCCACACACGCACATATGGGGGAGGGGGAGTGGGGGGAGGGGCAGAGAGAGAGAAAATTCCAAGCAGGCTCCACACTGCCAGTGCAGAGGCCCTGAATATTAAGATATTAAAACCTGGCTAACACTAAAATAAAGGAGCTCGCATCCCCTGAGCCCGTGTCAACCAAGTGCAGCAATTCAACAGTCAGAGATAACGTCCAAGGGAGACTGGACACTGGTTGCAGATTGCACGCAGTGCGTGACAGAGTGCTGGGAAAATCCACCTGACTCCAGACCCCTCACCCTTCACAGCCCTGCTCCTCGCCACCCCATGGGCCGAGACCTGCCCAGGACGCACATTCCAGGCCCCGGCGTACTGCCTCCCACATCAGGGTTCTGTGGGGTACACAGACCAGGGCGAGCGCTGCCCCCTCGGCATCGCTTTGCTCTGAGCTGATCTGTGCTCTGCCTCCTCCTGTCACAGCCCCAGGCCCCTGGGTATCTCAAGGCAAATATCTGCTGCCTTTTCAAAAACAACCTTGTCATCTGCATGAGGAAGGCGGTGCCAGAGATTTCATGAATATTTAACATACCCCCCAAAAGGCAGGGGCTACTATAATCCACATGGCTTGGGAGGGAGAGAGTGGGGGCCGGGGGAGCTGAACCTCCTAAGCCAACCATCAGTTAGGTTATTTGCCACGTCTCATTCCCACCCAGCTGGTCTCAAGTCTTTGCATTGTCCCCCACCCCATGTTGTTAGCACTTCCCAATCACACTGACATCATCCTGTTATTTCTAAGCCCAGCTCCCTCCCTCTCCTTTGATCCAATGATGGGTTCTTACCAGCCCCACGAGGCCACACGCTGCCTGCTCACCCACCCCTCTGCCTCCCCTCCTCACTCTCACCCATTCTCAGAGTCTCTTCCATGAACCTATCCCCTTTGATTCTGTAATAGACTAGAAATGGGTTTACACTGAAAGCAGGAGAGGAGGGGGAAGGAGAGAGAGAGAGAAGCAGACATTCTCGCCATCCTACTGCCCTCTCATGGAATCACGAGCAAAGTGACTGTTGATGGCACAGAGACAGGGGAGCACAAAGCTTGGCAGGACACTTCCACCCAGGGCTGTCTGGGGTGCTGCCCAAGAGCGGGAAGAAAGGGGCAGCTCAGAGGATCCAGGGTCTATAAACTGGGACAAACGCCATTTTCAAAGGGTGTGGTCCAAACAGAGGCAGCTTTGTCTCTCCTGAAACCCCTGTTCATCCTCAGCACTGCCCTTCTTTCTCTGCCTGGAAAAGCCCTACCTCCTCCCAGGGTTAGACCACAGGAACCCAACACTCCATGTGACAAAAGAATGAAATCTGCTGAGATGCTAGAGACACTTCCCCTGCTGAGTTGTCTATTTCTATTAAAGAGGTCATAAAAAATATGCTTAAAGGCTCCCACTCCCCCCAAAGAAGCATATAATCATCAGAAGGAAGCTTTTGGAAATCCAGGACATGCCAAAGATCCCCTTTTTGTTGACATTTATGAAGCAAAAATCAGCCCGAAGTCTAAGTGCACCATGACTGATCCACAGTGGGATCTTCAATCCACCCGCTGACAGCAGGAGTATCCACTCTGGTCAGGACCTGGGACAGCCCAGGGAAGAAAGAAGCACCATACAACCTGAAGGGATCCCCTCCTTGTCCTGGCAGGGCTCACTCTCATTCATTAACCTATTCATTCTCTCAACCACTCAGCAAAACATAGCCACGTGCTTCCTAGGTTCCAAGCAGTGGGCCAGAGCCGGCCATGTACACATGAATAGGGCAGAGTCTCTACTCCCAATGTGCTCAGTCTCCTGGAGACTTTCTGCTCCTTCCTCCAAAAGCCAGTATTTCCCCCTGATGCCCCTCTTCAGTTCATGGTCATCCTTCTAGGCTCCACACGTGAGCTACTGCTCACATCAGCAGTGTGAGGTCTTAGTGGCAGGCAAGAGGAAACAAAGTTGTCATTTCAGGGAATCAAACACACCGAGAAGGCTTTGGATGCAGTGCAAACAGACCAGGTCCCACTCACAGGGAAAAGTTTCAAAGTAAACACAGATCAGGTTGATGATAAAGATGGGGGGTAGGCAGGAGGGAAGTGTCACATTTCACAGAAAGTGTTAAAGTCACCATTAAAACCTATCTGAGGGGCACTTGGGTGGTTCAGTCAGTTGAGCAACTGACTTCGGCTCAGGTCATGATCTAACAGCTGGGGTTTGAGCCCCACATCAGGCTTTGTGCTGACAGCCTTCTTTGGATCCTTTGTATCCCTCTCTCTCTCTCTCTCTCTCTCTCTCTCTCTCAAAAATAAATCAAAATTTTTTTTTAGGGGTGCCTGGGTAGCTCGGTTGCTTAAGTGTCCGACTTCGGCTCAGATCATGATCTCATGGTTTGTGAGTTCGAGCCCTGTGTCAGGCTCTGTGCTGACAGCTCGGAGCCTGGAACCCTGCTTTGGATTCTGTGTCTCCCTCTCTCTCTGCCCCTGTCCACTTGCACTCTGTCTGTGTTTCTCAAAAATAAACATTAAAAAAAAATTTTTTTTTAAAAACCTATCTGATTGTGCACAGCCAAAAATCTGGACAGTTTCTGGAGTAATAGAGGACCAATAAAAACAGGGTCTGCCCAATGGCTAGAGCTGGACCACCCGGGGAAGGCCTCCCTACAACCCAGGGCCTGTCAGCCAGCATCTGCAATCTCCGCCCACCAAGACATTAACTCTGGCTCTTGAGGTGAGCTGAAGATCAAGAAGCAAGAGTCAGAAACAATAAGAGTTATGATAAAGGATGATGAGGACATAGTAAGAGATAATAAGAAAACAAACTTAAATCTATGATACAGGCAGTGCTGCTTTACCGGTCAGCTTTGTGATCATTCTAGCAAAATGTGAGTGGTCAGTGTCTTGAAACTGTTTCAAGTATGTCAAAGAGTTTTTGGTTTTTTTTTTGTTTTTCTGGGTTTTTTTTAACGTTTATTTATTTTTGAGACAGAGGGAGACAGAGTGCGAGTGGGGGAGGGGCAGAGAAAGAGGGAAACACAGAATCTGAAACAGGCTCCAGGCTCTGAGCTGTCAGCACAGAGCCTGATTCGGGGCTCGAACCCACGAACCATGAGATCATGACCTGAGCCGAAGTCTGACGCTTAACTGACTGAGCTACCCAGCCACTCGTTTTTCTTTTGTTTTTTTTTTTTTTTTTAACTAAAGTTCATTTCTGAGAGAGAGAGACAGAGCACGAGCAGGGGAGGGGCAGAGACAGAGGAAGACACAGAATCCAAAGCAGCCTCCAGGCCCTGAGCGGTCAGCACAGAGCCTGACGCAGGGCTCCAACCCATGAACTGTGAGATCACGACCTGAGATGAAGTTGGACGCTTACCCGAATGAGCCACCCAGGCACCCCTGTCAAAGAGTTTTATATGTTAGACTTGTGAACAGCGTGATTCAGCCTATCAGTATTTAAAAGTTTGGGGAAATCTGAGCTGTTGACTTGATGATTTACTGGCTGTGTGAATGCCTCGGGAATATGGGGAGAAATCCTGTTTAAAAAACTAATAAATATTAGTTATTAGACAAAGGGTATCTAGTAGGGAATGTTCCTTTTCAAGTAGAAAAACACATTGGGGGGTTGTAAGTATTACAACACCATGCTGAGTTTTGGGTTTTGTTTGTTTTAAAGAACATTCTGGTGGCAACAGAGGACAGACCAGGGGACAGAGATCAGAAGCGACAGGACTACTGTGGGGAGAGTCTGGAAGCTATTCCCATCCACAGTCTGCATTTCCCAGGCCCCGTGCCTTTGCTCAAGCTGTTCACTTGCCTAAAATATCCCTTACACCCCCATGTCTAAAACCTACCTACTCTTCAAGAGCCAGGTTAAATGTCATCTATTCAAGTTTTTCCTGATCTCCAGACAAGTAACTTCTTCCCCCGCAGAGCTCCCCCCAAGCGGGCACCTGCACCCAAGCCCTTTGCACATACTGCCCTGCTTTACGGTTGCCTGGGACAGTCACTTACTCAACTCTGAGCACTCACTAAACACCAGGTACCAAGTGTTCTTTCTCTCTCCAGCTGCAAACTCCGCGAGGCCAGCCCAAACCCATCTTACCGACACCTGTATCTCCACCAGGCCCAGTACAGTGACCGACATTCAACCACTGTTAAGACTCTGGACGAAACGCCTCTGTTACAAAACCTCTGCTGGCTCCCAGTGCCTGGATAACCCCATGCAAACTCCTCAGGTGGCGCTCAGGTCCCCCGTGACCCAGCCCAAGCTACCTCCACGGGCCACCTCTTACGTGCGCTCTATACGCCAGCCGAAAGAGACGCCCTCGCCTTCCCCAAACTCACCCTGCACCCTCCGCCTGTGCAGTGTCCTGCGTGTGGGCTTCTCCCTCCCCACTCACCTCTGCCTGGCCAGCCTTGTGCGTCGTCCTCCCCCCGGCACACCTCACAGGTCAGTTTCCCAACAGAGCCTTTTCCTGGTTGATCCACATGGCTTGGAGACCCTAAAGTCCCCTCTCACCTTCCTTACAGCCTCACTGCACTCTATTCTGTTTTCCAATAATTTAAGTCTCTCTTCTGTGAGGCTGTAAACCCTTAGGGGGCAGTAATTACATCTAACTTAGGCCTGCGTGACCTACGGCGCCCAGCAAAGTGCCTCATGCGGAAACATTCAACCAGTGGTGGTTACCTGACAAATGAGTGAACAGATTAATTCCTTTCCCCCTTTGTGCTTCCCCAAACCCCAGAAATCCCATCTAGACAGATTTGGGGCAAGATGGTTCTCCTTCTAAATCCACATCCCACAAGGAGAAAGGCTTAAGAAGGAAGGAGGAGCATACCAGGCTGAGGCGTTGTCTACAGGGCTTCAGGCTCTTACCTCATACTCAAAATCACCCCCCAGCGCCCCAATGTCCAGGTGCAGGTTCTTAAGAAGCTCACTTGAGCTGCGGGCACTCTGAAAACAAACACAATTACAGGGGGTAAGTCAAGGAAGCTGGTCAGCCCAGGATGCAGGCCAAGAAGCTCCTTGTTTGTTGCTTTCTGGGTCAGACCTAGGAGGTACATAGACTGGGCAAGAAATGAAGCTGTGGGCTAGAAAATCACTTGACTTATTTTTAAAGCAGCAGAGGTCAGCCAAAAGGTGGAAACAACCCAAGCATCTATCAACAGATGAATGGATTAACAAAATGTGGCACGGGGCGCCTGGGTGGCGCAGTCGGTTAAGCGTCCGACTTCAGCCAGGTCACGATCTCGCGGTCCGCGAGTTCGAGCCCCGCATCAGGCTCTGGGCTGATGGCTCAGAGCCTGGAGCCTGTTTCCGATTCTGTGTCTCCCTCTCTCTCTGCCCCTCCCCCATTCATGCTCTGTCTCTCTCTGTCCCAAAAATAAATAAACGTTGAAAAAAAAATTAAAAACAAAACAAAACAAAACAAAACAAAATGTGGCACATTCAGACAACGAATTACCCAGCCATATGTGCTACATGACGATCCCTAAAAACATGCTATGTAAAAGACGGGCAGACATAAAGTGGCAAATATTGTATGATTCCACTTAAATGAAATACCCAGAATAGGCAAATTAAAGACAGAACATAGACGAGAGGAGACCGGACGCTGAGGAGTTACTGTTCAATGCGTAGAGAGTTGCAGTTCGGGACTGTGAGCGAGTTCTAGAGATGGATAGTGGTGATGTATCACACTGAATTGCACGCTTAAAAGCGATTACAATGGTAACTTTCATGTTATATATATTTGACCACAATAAAAAAAAAACTTTTCTAAACAGGACAAAGGGTTCCCAGGCCAGGAAGAGGATTCATCATTACCTGGTTGTCACTCTCTGCCTCATCCTCCTCGTTGGTCTCCTCCCCTAAAGCCAAGAGGCTGAGGGCTTTCTTGTCCTCATGGATGGAGCCCAAGAGACCCTTTGTGTAAGCAGAAGTCTTGAGACCCTGTGGAGGCTCCAAAGCAGAGAAGAAAAGTCAAGGGACACACCAGAAAGACCTGCAGAATGCCTGCCCGACTCCCTTTCGGTTTGGTTGTCTCCCAGCACAAGTCTGCCACGGCCAGGAAGCCGAGCCCGGCAAACCCAGCTCACACGGATCCCTCCCTTTTCCAACTCCTACCACCCCGGCTACCAGGATGGGAAAGTTAGCGCTGCAGTCCCCATGGCGTGGGCCTGTCCTCTGCAGCCCAGAGTCCACGTTCAGCATCACACAAGTGTGATTTGCCCTCCCGACTTGATTATGAACCTTGAGGGCTGAGCCCATGCCCTCTCTTTATCATCCGTGGGCCACAGATCCTAGCATGACACACGAAGGCCCCACAGGAACTAAATACACTGAACGCACACACAAAAAAAACCATTTACCAGCGTGAGTTCTCCAAGCTGACCAGATTCCGCTGAGCTCCCCAGGCTCACGCTTTGCGATCCACGAAGAGCAGAGGCCGGGGCATCCACAAGGCCTCTTAAGGGAGCCAGACCCCCAAGAGGGACGTGGACTGGGGCTAATGAGGAGCCCGGGGCCTGGGCAACACAAAACATCTTGTTACAAACCCAAGAAACCACGTGGCCCTCGGAGTGTCAGAAGCAGATATAAAAATAAAACATCTAAATCCTGCCCGCTCAAATTTAAACCACCTCCGTTCAGAGGCTGCTAATGAAACACAACATCCAGAAATTACCATTGTGCCAACTGTGTGAGAAATCACAGGCTGGCTTGCTGATTCCCCTAACTTTGCTGCTCGCGCACAGCTAACGGTCGTCTCACATCTGGCAGATGCTGCGGAGGGTTCTGCTCCCCTTTCAGAAGCCACGTAGGAAGTGGGGGGGCAGAGGGAGGGCAGAGACAAAAGCCTCATCTACCAGAGGGAGAAGTCTCAATAGATGAAGTTTAAAACTGATGAACCAAGCAAAAGCAGTCGAAGCGTATTATTTACAAATATGGAAGTACGCACGAGAAGAAAGCAGTTGTCTCTGGGGAGGGGTATATGCGCCCAGAGAACTGCTGGGTTTCGTTACCCACCTTTTGGTACTACTTGACTTTGTTTGATATGGGCATGTATTACTTTGATTAAAATAAACAGCAACTATGAAAAAAAATACATTAATGGCAAAAGAAGAACTTTCTTGCCCCGCTCCACTGATGAGGAAGGTGGCTAAAAGGAGCCTGGCCCCCAGTTTCCCTGTTCTCACGCTGGCCAAACGAAGGCTTCGGGCTAACGAGGACAGGGAAAGAAACCAGGCTGGGAGTCAGAACTGGCAAGGCCTCAGCGCACTCACAGACTCCTGAATTCTCAGTTTACTCATCTGCAAGATGGAGATGATGAGTGCCTTGCCGCTTAAAAAGCAAGGTGTGCTGGGAAGTTCAAAAGGGCTCATGAATGTGAGGAGCACATGTGAGAGGGCCGGGGCTACACCAATGTTGTGAAAGGGCTGTTATTAGAGGGACTCACATAGGACTCACGCAGCTGGAGCCCGGGCTTAGGAGAAGGGGCAAGGAGAGCATTCTGGGGACAACTTACAAAGACCTCTTTAAAATTCATTACTCAAACTTAAAACGCATCAAACAACATGAAACCATTCCTCTCTAACCCCAAGGAGACCAAGAAGAGAAAGGGGAGGCCAGAAGAGGTCAGGCTGAGGAAGCACAAGTGGCCCACCGTCTCTCATCCACGGCGTCGGCTCAAAGAGCCAGACCACCGGGCAGGGTCTCAGCGGGGCCCCTTTCTGTGTGGGAAGGGGATCGGACACTCCTCCGAAAGGGGGGTGAAGCCCCGAACCTTTGAACACCCGAACCACTGCCCAACCACCTGGCCTGCTGCAGAGTACTTCCGTTAGGCAGAGAAGGGACGCCTAACGCTCAGGCTGGCCCACATAAGCCAGCATCAGGTACCGGGCTAAGCCCCTTCTGCGCCACCTCTCATTCTGCCCTCACAACAACCCGAGGCCACAGTCCCTACAAATGGAGACTGGGGAGATCGAGAGAGCCCTGCCCAAAGTCACAGGGCCAGCAAGGGGGGCGCAGATATGGGACTGAGCCCAGGGCTGTCTCTAAGCTACTATTTTACGCCACCGTCTGGCTGTGGCAGAGAAGAGCCCAGAAAGGCTTCTCTAAGGTAAACTGGGGGCAAACTGGGCCCGCTCGTCCTGACTTCAGCCCTCCCAACCAGCCCCAGCAGATCAGCAACCAAAGTTCCTCCCACACTGTATTTATGGAAAAGTACAGACTCCCACCATGGCTAATTTGCTAACGTGCTGGGGGCTGGAGGGAGGGAGACAGGCATGCTGAGGGCTTTGTTCTCCCAGGCCTTTACCAAATCAGTGGTTAGCAGGGAAATTACACATTCCTGGCTCCTAGCTGATCATCTTCTATAGCTGGCCATTAACTCTGACTATGGGCTGTGCGTGGCGTTGTCCTTCGGAGCGGATAAACTTGCTGCCGTTGGGCTAATTAAAACTTTCAGGATCATCTGCAGCTTATCCGATATTTATAGTGCTACAGTAGTTATTAAAGCTAACAGAGAACCAGGGCACGCCAGCAATTAGAAACCAGAGGGAACAACTGGGTAAAGCCACAGCTGGGCAACAGCAAAAGAATAGCTGGGGAAATTCAGAGCGACCCCTGTGGTCTCTGATCCAACTTGACTTCTTCTGAATGAAGAATATGGTGTGACTCTTTAAAGGGACAAAGGGGTCGGGATGATAGGGACAGCACCGTCCTTTGGCAAATCCCAGCAGCGGAGGAAGTGACGGTACCAACGAGGTCTGTACAAGCCTGACACAGGTTGTTCACATGGCTCCTGGGAGCCCTGGGAAGCCAGGAGCAACAGCAGCTCGCGGGATGGTACGGAGATGCTGGGTTTCAGCCCCTCATGACTGGATTCACACTCCAGTTCCGTGGGATTCCCACAAGGGACTAAATTCAGAGCTCAGGGGTGAGGTGTCCACTTGGGAAGCCTCTGTCCATAATCACCTGAAGAGAAAGTCTTCCCAAATCCTGGGAGGGTACGTAGATCCTGCGTGAGTGCCAAGATCAGTGCCACCTTACCCTCAAAACTGATCATCTGCAAAGCCTATGACCCATCTGTGAAATACAGTTAGCTCCACGGAAGGGAAGTCTAGATACCCCGAGCCGCTGTCTCGCAGGTGATGGGTACAAGAAACATGAAATACACGTCACCCCACAAGATGGCCAGCCTGGGTAGTTCAGGGATCAGTAGTTACGAGGGGAGAGCAAATAACAGGAAAGCAGGCCTGATGGCCGAGTCAACCCAACCTGCTGCCTCCCTGCCAAGTTCACCGAGTTCAAGTCCAACGTCAACTCGACGGGCTCCCTCCCTGCCAAGTTCACTGAGGCCCACGGGCCATGCTTGCTAAGAAGCCTACCTGGTTGAGAAGCTGCGTCGTGCCTGACTCTGCAGCAAGCCCTCTGTTGGAACTCAGCTCGACTAGCCCCTGCCTGAGGGGGCTGCTGCTTGGCTGGAAACCGGCTTGCTGACGGGCCTCCTGCCCAGCAGGGGCAAGAGCCGCCTCCACAGGACACGCCAGCACCTCCGGGCCACAAGTCAGAAAACTCGCGTCCCTCTCCATGGTTCTGATGGCCTCGTGCTCACCCTCACTAGATATCGTGGAAGACTCAGCTGCCATGCAACAGACCCTGCTGGCAATGTCTTTATGTGGCATCTCCTGCGTGCTCTCGGGCAGCCCCAGGCCCTCCAGCTGCCTGGAGATCTTGACCATATGCAGGATGTGCTGGTAGAACCTCTGATCCTCAGAGTAGTCTTCGCTCTCAGAACACTCATCAGTAGACCCCTGCATGGGGGACACCTGGAACGCTAGAAAGGGGCTGGAGTGCTGATCTCTCAGGTCGGGACCCGCCTGACCCATGCCCCGCCCAGATCCCTGAGAGCTCTGCAGGTCCCAAAGGAGGTTATGCACCTCACCCAGGATCTGAGAGCCAAGGTGAGAAGCCAGGCTGCTGCTCTCCAAGTCAGGCTCAGACCCACCAGGCTTCCTGTCTTCTTCGGGGGGGTCTGTTGACCCTGGGGGTTGTCTCTTCTCACTTGTAGGGTACCCTCCCGGGGAACTCCCTGAAGGGGCACTCTGGGCCGGCTCTAACGCCAGCCGGTCAGGTTGCAATAGGAAGAGTTCCCGAGGTGGATCTTTAGCTGAGGCCCCTGGAGCCTCAGGGTCACTGGGTTCTGTCTCCTTGCAGCTGCCGGGGGTATCCTTGTCGACAAGCTTGGACACCTGTCCCATCCACAGTCCTGGGGGCTCTTTTCTCCTCCTCCCCCTGCCCCTACTCCCACCTTCTCCAGAAACTCCCTGCCAGCTCAGGCCTTCAGCTGGGCCATGATCTAACAAGAGCAGTGGGTTCTTCCTGGTAGGCAGCATGTGGTCAGAGGAACAGGGGGACCCGGAGGGCTCCTCCTCAGGGGATGGTGAGCGAACGGGGCTCTGGCTCTTGTCCCCACCGGGGCCAGTGGAGCCCCGTTTGGCCATGTGGCCCAAACCTCTGATGGTTTCAGAAAGCTCTGAGTGGACAGAGGCCTGGAACCTGCTCTCCAGCACATCCTGCCCATTCTGGAGGGGCCGGGTATTCTCAGGGCCCAGAGCACTGGGCTTCTGCTGTCTGGTCCTCAGTTCCAGATCTTCTATTTCAGGGTCTGAAAACCCCAGGTAGATTTTCTCTGTCGGCTTCTGGGGTTTCCCCAGACCCTGCCGATCACCCAATTCTGTTCTGCACTGGGCTCGGGCCCTGCCTAAGATTTTCTCCACGCCGGCAAAGATGTGGTGGGTTCGGGAAGCTTGGCCCTTGGAGAGTGGCTGAAGCTTGCTGGGCAGGGTGCCCAGGAGAGGCGAGGGGATGTCACCCAGCATGCATGGGCTCTTCCCTTTCTTAAAGGAGCCCTCGTTTCTAGCCTGCATCTCTTGGTCTAGGTCCAGATCAGCAAGGCCAGGTGCTGGGAGAGGGGATGGGCCGCGGAGAAAGGAAGGAGGCGGCAGAAGTCCCTGCTCAGGCTGTGTCTCCTAGATGGGTATATAAACATGCAAGAAAAACTGAGACAGAGCACTTCTGACTTACACTTGCTACCTCAGCCCTCGGCAAGCCCTTAGCAGAAACCCACCCTCTAATTAAAGTAAAACACAAACCAGGAGGGGGAAAAGAAGCCAAAAACTCCCTCTGACTTCTTTGTTTTCTGGGCCCTAGTTTCCTTATCTATAAAGGGGAGGCTGGACCAGATCAGTGGCTTACAAACCTTGCTTCATGGAAACTGCAGGTTCGTTGCACATGGTGCCCTGGAGGCCACAAGAGTGTACATGTCACGGGGAACGGGCGTCACTAAGACCTACACCCCCAGGTTCAGCTTGGGTAGCTCCACTTCTGGACATGCTGGACCTCCATAGAGGAATGATTGGAAGACAGGGCTTCACTACTAACAACTGTCAGAATCACCAACCAGATTATCTCTAAAGGATCATCAAGCTCTCAGTTCTGTGACTGGTTAAGTTTATAAAACCCACCAGCCTTACCAAGGACGACCAGAAATTGTCTAAGAAGGGAAAGAAGAAGGGAAACAGCCAAAGAGGGGAGCCCTGGGGATTCCGTCAAGGTCTTCTGGCAAAGACACGAACTGGCACTGCTCAAGAGAGGTCCACAAAGACAGAAAACCTTGAGTCTAGAAGAAACTCTGAACGATAAACCTCACCCTGCAAACATTCACAGTAGACTCCAGCCGGCCTGTGCATGCATACCTCCGGAGAGCCCAAGCCACCTGTGCCCAGGTCACCCACCTGGCTCAGGCCTGCCCTCTGGACAAACCCAGGTCTGAGGCACTGCCCTGAGCCTGAGAGCCAGACTGGCAGCCCAGGACTTCCCAATCGTCCTCAGCTCCACAGAAGGAATCCTTTTTAACAGGGAGTTCCACGCGCTCAGTCACACACCCAGAACTCTGTCACCTGACCCTCCACCCCAGAACCCTCGCTTGGTCCCCTCTCTCACCGTTACTCATGCCAGAGCCTGCCCAGACACTAGGTAGTCCTGGGTTAGTGAAAAGCCCGTTATCCACCTTCTGCCTTTGAAACACATAACATTAGAAAATTCAACCGATTTGGAAATGACTTGTCCTCTTTATCTGGAGGGACGGGCTTGTTATCTTATTTCTTGGAATCATGAGTAGTGATAGGTGGGGGAGGGCAGGGGAGGGAAGAGTATCTGTGGAGCTTGGAAGTGTTGAAAAAGATTAATTCATCACCAACCATCCGATGCCAGACTTGACACCCTGAGAAGGAAGGAAGAAAGGGAGATGGAAATCTTCACTGAAACACAGGCACTGGTGGGAAACAGACTGCAGACAGAGAGCAAATCAACTGGACAAGTGAGAGGGTTGAAAAGATATTCTCATGCCCCCCACCTGGCTGGTCTGAGCTCCTATGTGCCTCCCTCTCCTCAACATGCCCCACCTGCGCCCCACCTTGGTGAAGGATCCCCTGCACCGGCAGAGCGCTCTGGGAGAGCCTGGCCCTCACATCAGCATGGCTCCAAGTCTTAGCTTCTCTACCTATAAACCCAGGGCAATAACTCTGCTTCTTAAGTTCAGACATACTGGAAGGACAAATAAAAATAAGGGGAAAGAGCACTTTCAACTCAGAGTGAAAAAGCTACCTGAGACCAAGATGCTCACGCTGCAATCAGATTTCAGTTACGCACCCCTACCAAAGGACAATGGCAAAAAAGAACAATCCACAAAAGTGGATAAAGCCCAAAGCTTTTCTTTTTGGACTTTGAAGGCACTGGCTTTCTGACAACTGAATTATGGCTACACCTGACATCTATGAATTTGCACCACACTTGGAAGGCCTGGCTCTGAAAGAAGAAAGACACTCCACTCATCTAGGTTCTCTGTCAATTGCCCCCCCTGTCCCCACTCTCCAGAGGGGTAGACGGTATCCCTCCTCAGACTGCTGCAAAGCAACATCCTCAGGGAAGCGCGCTTTCTCGATAATCCTCCTACATAATATGTGCTTCCCGGGGGGAGGGGAGAGGAGAAAAGAATTTTCCAGAGATGATAAGAACTTCCAGAAGCTAAAGGAAAATCTGCCAGAAGACAGGCATAACTGAGATGATGTACTATCAAGCAATCAATGCGTTATTGGTGTTGTTCTGAACTTCCCAGCTGTAAACACCTAGGGGTTCCCAATATCCCCTGAGGTTTCAGCCCGGGCTCTCTGGGGGCTGGCATCCACGGACTCACCAGCAGACCTTTGGAGGTCTCTTTGTCCTTCTTGTCTTTCTTTTCCTTCTTCTTTTTCTTGTCTTTCTTGTTAACGGCTCCTGGAGTTGACAGCTTCCTCCGCTCTTGGATCACCAAGTTCCGATAGTGCTCGTCACATGGATGGTCCCACGTGGACTGCCCATTGGCAAAGTTGAAATAGTAAATATCACCTGTGATGTCCTGGCTGTAGAGAGTGGAGGTCAGAAGTTAGTCCCTGCTCAGGTCCAAAGCTACTTAGGAAAAAAAGGAAGAGAATAAAAGTGGCCAGGAGACAGAAAAGAAGGAAGAACTGGGTGAGAGGGACAGAAGGAGAGAGAAGACACGGGGGACGCAGGAGAGGATTAACACAGAAGGAAAGGGTACCTTCTGGCTAATATAGGAGTTAACTTAGATAGGAACAAAGGACTGGGATAGCTAAGGACTTCTCTAGAAGAAAATGTACAATCATTGGGGTTCCTAGGAATAAACTTGGTTTGAAATGGCTAAGTACAGATGCTATGGGATCTTAAAGATAAGTTCTAGGATTGACCTTCCTTAATATTTTCATAAATGGTCCAAGGAAGAAAGAGGCATTGTGATAGCTCTGGTCTTACACAAGACTCCGATCTCCTAAGAAATAACGATCCAAGCCAGTGGAGATCAACAAAAGAAACTAATGTAAAGGTGCATTTCATGAACCTGTGTTTCAACATGGACAAGTCCAAAATAAGCCATGCATTCCAGCCACCATTATCAAAAATTCATTGGGACAGCTACAGAAAACAAACAAACAAAATTCACCATAGCAATACAAAAAACACGATACCCAGGAATAAATCCAACGTGTACAAAATCTTTATAAAGCTTCACTGAAAAGTCAGGAAAAAGAAAAAAAGAAAAAGCTGTTGGAGAGACAGCCCATGTTCCTCAATAGAAAGACTCAAGTCTGGCGGCACCTGGTTGGCTCAGTCAGTGGAACATGCAACTCTTGATCTTGGGGTCGTGAGTTCAAGCTCAATCTCAATTCTAATAAAAAAGAAAACATGTAGAAGTAAGCAGGAAAAATATTAGGGATGAAAGACAGAAAGATAATAAATGACAGATAAGTGCATGAGAAGATGCTCAGTATCACTAAACATCGGGGCAAGTGAAATTCACAACCACAGGGAGATATCACTTCCCACCCACTAGCACGGCTATTACCAAACAAGCAGAAATAACAAGTGCTGGGGAGGATGTGGGGAAATTGGACATCTCGAGCACTGTCGGTGGGGATGGAAAAGGGTGTGGCCGCTGTGAGAAACACTAGTTTCCTAAAAATTAAAAACAGAGAGACCATATAGCAGAGCAATTCCACCGCTGGATATATACCAAAAAGGAAAGCAGGGATTCAAGCAGATGATTTGTCCACCCATGTTCACAGGAGCATTACTCATAAAAGTCAAAGGGTGCAAACAGCCCAAATGTCCATTGACAAATGAATGAATAAACAAAAGGTAGTACATACACACACTAGAACTGTATTCAGTCTTGGCAACGAATGAACTACTGACACCTGCTACAACATGAATGAAACTTGCAGACATTATATCAAGTAAAATAAGCCACACACAAAAGGCTGAATATCGTGGGCCCACTGATTTGACCTTGAATAGGTTAATTAACAGAGATGGAAAGTAGATTCGATGTTACCAGGAGCTGGGGGGGAAGGGCAGAATGGAAACAGACTTTCTGTTTGGGAAGATGAAAAAGTTCTGGACATGGGTGGTGGTGATGCTTGCACAACACTGTGAATGTACTTCACGCCACTGAGCTGTATATCTAAAACTGGCTGAAACAGTACATTTTACATTATGTATGTTTCACCTGGAAAAAAAAGTACAAAAAAATGTATAATTTCAGTGTGAAAAAAGAAAGCGCAAAGAAAATTAAAAGACAGGAGGTGGGGAGAAAATAGTAGAAACAGTAGCATAAGATTAATACACAGAAAAATCTGGCACAAGAACAGACACTCAAGTCAATGGAACAGAAGAGAGAACCCAGAAAGGGACCCACAAATGTATGACCAACTCATCTTTGACAAAGCAGGAAAGAATATCCAATGGAATAAAGACAGCCTCTTCAGCAAGTGGTGCTGGGAAAACTGGACAGCGACATGCAGAGAAATGAACCCGGACCACTTTCTTACACCATACACAAAAATAAACTGAAAATGGATGAAAGACCTCAATGTAAGACAGAAAGCCGTCAAAATCCTCGAAGAGAAAGCAGGCAAAAACCTCTTGGATCCTGGCCGCAGCAACTTCTTACTCAACACGTCTCCAGAGGCAAGGGAAACAAAAGCAAAAATGTATTGGGACCTCACCAAAATAAAAAGCTTCTGCACAGCAAGGAAACAATCAGCAAAACTAAAAGACAACGGACGGAATGGGAGAAGATATTTGCAAATGACATATCAGATAAAGGGCTAGTATCCAAAATCTATAAAGAACTTATCAAACTCAACACCCCAAAAAAACCAAATAATCCAGGGAAGAAATGGGCAAAAGACATGAATAGACACTTCTCCAAAGAAGACATCCAGATGGCCAACCGACACAGGAAAAAATGCTCCACATCACTCATCCTCAGGGAAAGACAAGTCAAAACCACAATGAGATACCACCTCACACCTGTCAGAATGGCTAACATGAACAACTCAGGCAACAACAGATGTGGGTGAGGATGTGGACAAAGAGGATCCCTTTTGCACTGCTGGTGGGAATGCAAGCTGGTGCAGCCACTCTGGAAAACAGTATGGAGGTTCCTCAAAAAATTAAAAATAGAACTACCCTACGACCCAGCAATTGCACTACGAGGCATTTATCCACGGGATACAGGTGTGCTGTTTCGAAGGGACAAATGCACCCCCATGTTTATAGCAGCACCATCAATAACAGCCAAAGTATGCAAAGAACGGAAATAGCCAAATGTCCACCGATGGATGAATGGATAAAGAAGATGTGGTACATATATACAATGGAGTATTACTTGGCAATCAAAAAGAACGAAATCTTGCCATTTGCAATTACGTGGATGGAACTAGAGGGTATTATGCTAAGCGAAATTAGTCAGAGAAAGACAAATATCATGTGACTTCACTCATATGAGGACTTTAAAACACAGAATAGATGAACACAAGGGACGGGAAGCAAAAATAATATAAATACAAAACATAAGAGACTCTTAAATATGGAGAACAGAGGGTTACTGAAGGGGTTGTGGGAGGGGGGACGGGCTAAATGGGGAAGGGGCATTAAGGAATCTACCCCTGAAATCATTGTTGCACCATATGCTAACTAACTTGGATGTAAATTTTTAAAAAATGCTTTGGGGCACCTGGGTGGCTCAGTCGGTTTAGAATCCGACTTCGGCTCAGGTCATGATCTCGCAGTTCGTGAGTTTGAGCCCTGCGTCGGGCTCTGTGTGAGCTCAGAGCCTGGAGCCTGCTTCAGATTCTGTGTTCCCCGCCCCCCCCACCCTGTCCCACCCCTGCTTGTGCTCTGTCTCTGTCTTTCAAAAACAAATAAACTTTAAAAAAAATTTTTTTAATGCTTAAATGAAAATAAAACCCACAGAAAAATCACTTTTACCTTCTCAACAAAAATAATAATAAGCAACCCAACAGACAAAACGGCAAAGAATATAAATAAGCAAATGGCCAACCGATGGCCAGCTCAACTCTATGAATGATTTGAGAAATGCAAATTTAAATGATCAGGCATAATTTCCTGTCCTTGGATCAACAGTTTTTTTGTACTCATCATTTTGGAGGAATCGACAATTTTTTAATTGATAATTTTTTTAAAAAGGCTTCAAACCCAACGCAGGGCTTAAACTCACAACCTTGAGATCAAGACCTAAGTTGAGATCGAGTCAGATGCCTAACCAAATGAGCCATCCAGGCACCCCTAATTGATAATATTATTAAATGAACAACGATATGTATCATTATTGGAGGAATTATTAAACTATAAAGGAAGGTAATGTATGATTAACAATATTTAAATTCTGTACATCTTTTAACACACCACTGCAAATCCTAGAAATTTTTTCTAAAGACACACATACAGGGGTGCCTGGGTAGCTTAGTCAGTTGAGCATCAGATTTTTTTTTTTTAATATAACTTATCGTCAAGTTGGCTAACATACAATGTATACAGTGTGCTCTTGGTTTTGGGGGTAGATTCCCGTGATGCATCACTTACATACAACACCCAGTGCTCACCCCAACAAGTGCCCTCGTCAATGCCCATCACCCATTTCCCCCTCTTCCCCAGAGCCCCCCATCAACCCTCAGTTTGTTCTCTGTATTTAAGAGTCTCTTACGTCTTGCCTCCCTGTTTGCAACTATTTTCCCCTTCCCTTCCCCCATGGTCTTCTGTTAAGTTTCTCAAGTTCCACATATGAGTGAAAACATGATATCTGTCTTTCTCGGACTGACTTGTTTCACTCAGCATAATACCCTCCAGTTCCATCCACATGAGCATCAGATTCTTGATTTTGGCTCATGTCATGATCTGACGGTTCATGGGTTTGGGACCCACATCAGGCTCTGCTGACAGCGTGTAGCCTGCTGGGATTCTCTCCCCCTCTTTCTCTGCCCCTCCCTCTTTCTCTCTCAAAATAAATAAATAAACATTAAAAAATAAATAAAGACACACATACGAAACCTCAGGCAACATGTTTACCCAAACTGAAGAAGACATCTGACTTCGCCTCACCTAGTGCCAAATTCTCAGATGCCAGAAACAGAAAGAAAATGTGAAATCTGAATAACAAGTATGTGAACTGATAGGTCAAGGCTGGTGTCTGACCTGGACAGAGACCCTCAGAAGCTGTTTATTTATTTATTTTTTTTGTTTGTTTGTTTTGTTTTGTTTTGAGAGAGAGACAGGCAGACAGAAACAGAGAGACAGAGAGAATCTTAAGCAGGCTCCACACTCAGCACAGAGCCTGACACGGGGCTCGATCCCATGAACCTGGGATCATGATCTGAGCTGAAATCAAGAGTCCGATACTCAACCGACTGAGCCACCCAGGCTCCCCAAAACCCGAGTTTTAATGCCGGTTGAAAGGCACAAAATACGGCCTTAGACCTTCATGAATTGGGAAACTAGGGGCAAGACCCTTGCGTATCACTGGGCCCTTAAGGCTGCTGGCTCCATGAATAGAAGAACCTAGCGGGCAAAGAAGCAATCCAGGTCTAGGCAGGCGAAATCAACTTTCACAAAAAATTAAAACTCCAAGATACATGTAGACATAGAATCCAAACTGTGGTAAGGAAATCCCAAGTCAGAAAATTAATGTAAAAATTTAGTACTAAACCCACTGAAAAATCCGTGGCACAAGCTATCATAAAGTCACTCAACAACCCAGGAATGAGACACAGAAAATAACTCTACAGAAGATAGATTCACAAAACTCACAATAAATAATTAAACCCCATGGGGAGACAGTTCACTGCGAAAGGAAATCAGTGCCAGTAAAGAGAAACATTGGCACGCAAGGAAACCTGGCATAGTACAATAATCAAAAGAAGACTAAAATTAACTACATCTAAAATTACTGTAGGGACAAAAAGAGTAGAATCCATAATGAAAGAACAGAACTCTAAAAAAAAAAAAAAAAAAGAAAAGAAAAGAAAACAGACATATTGAAAAGAGCAGAACTTGTAGGAATCGGTAGAATCATTAAATTAGGGACGGAAAGGGGGAAACAAAAATAAATCCAAACGTGGCACAGCAGTGAAATTACAAAACACCAAAGATAAAAACAAAATTATAAAAACATCCAGTTTGGGGAGGGGGGAGAGGGGGGGATTTTACAACCCACAAAGAAATAACTGATGAGACCAAGAAAACATGTCTTTTTAGCAAAACCAGAAGTCAGAAGATAAGGGTGCATAATATTGTCCAAGGGCTGTTCGTACTCAACATACAATTCTGTACTCAACTAAACTGTTATTCAGAGTTAGACCAGACAAAAGGGACCGGGACACAGAAGACATAAACACATCTATATATGAAAACACATTGATACAAAGGACATTTACAGAACCCTATATCCAAAAATGAGACACTACATTCTTATCGAGCATCCCTAGAACATTTACATAAACAGGATCACTTACTGAGCCAGAAACGAGGTCTCAACTTGTAACACAAAATAGAATGAATAAATAAAATTGGAAATCAGGAATAATAAGATACCCAAACTCTATCTACCTCATCCCCTTCAAACTATTTTTTTAGAACAAAGATACTTAACACAATTTTACAAAATCAAATCCGATAGTATATAATCATGACCAAGTGGACTCTATCCGAGGAATGTAAGGTCAGATTACCATTTGAAAATCGATCAATACAACTGACCCTAGTAAGACCGAAATAGAAAAAACATCACATGATCCTATTAATAGGTACAGAAAAACATTTGGCAAAATCCAATATCCTTTCTGATTTAGACCCTCAGCAAGCCAGGAATAGAAGGGAACTTCCTCATCCTGACAAAAGGCATTTACAAAAACCTACAGCTCCCATCATACTCAATTCCTTAAGATGAGGAGAAAAGCAAAAATGTCCACTGTCACCACTTTTATTGTTAGAGGGTCTAGTCAGTGCAGTAAGGAAAGACATAAAAATAAAAGGTATTCAGATTGGAAAGGAAGAAGTAAAAATGTCTTTTTCACAGAAGATGTGATCATGCATGTAGGAAATCCTATGGAATCTACAAAACTATTAGAACTGACGGAAATGAGTTTAGCAAGGTTGCCAGCTATGAGATCAATATACAAAAACGAATTTTATTTCTATATAAAAGGCAACAAGCAATAGGAAATTTTTACATATACGATTTAAAATAGACCACTTAGTAAATCTAACAAAATATGGGTAATGCACGTACCCTAAAAACTACAAAACGTTTCTTAGAGAAAAAAACCACCCAAAGAACCACCCAAATAAATGGAGACAGACCCTCGCTCAGGGGTTGGAAGACTCCATAAAGTTCTAGAGGTCAATTCTTCCTAAAGTGATTTCTAGATTTGGTGCAATTCCCATCAAAATCTCCGCAGGATTTTTTTTTTTTTGTAGAAAATGACAAGCTGATTCTAAAATTCATATGGAAGTGCAGAGGACCTACAATACTACTTTGCGAATGGACAACAAAGTGGGAGGATTTACCCTACGTGATTTCAACGTCTATAATAAAGCTACAGTTATCAAGACAATATGTGCAGTATTGGTATTAAAACAGACCAACAGATCAATGGAAGAGAGCAGAGAATCCAGAAATAACCTGTCCATAGACCTAATAGTCAATTTGGAAAAGAAGTGCTGACCACCCCTAGCAGGTACATGAAGGTGGCAGGTGTGACCCTGGCACATGGCTGGCTCAATAACCAGTGACAGTTTCCCACCTTCCACTCACCATCTTATTTTTTACAAACACTGAAGCCATTTATTTATTGAGTATGTGTACATTAAGAGGTTACTATACTGATTCTATTTCTCATGTGTTTTTTTTTAATAAGAACTTCATTTTTTAATGTTTAATTTTCAAGAGAGAGAGAGAGAGAGAGACAGAGCGTGAGTGGGGGAGGGGCAGAGAGGGAAGGAGACACAGAATCCGAAACAGGCTCCAGGCTCCAGGCTCTGAGCGCAGAGCCCAAGGCGGGGCTTGAACTCATGAACCGTGAGATCATGACCTGAGCCAAAGTCGGATGCTTAACAGACTGGGCCACCCAGGCGCCCCTCTCATGTGGTTTCTAATGAGAAAATGTATCCAAAAGCAAACAGCACACGTATATACAAACTTAAAAACGAAGGCAAAGAAGATAGAGATGATTAGATAAGGCAAATGTGGGCATCGGGGTGGATATGAGAAACAGAACAGAAACCGCTATCCTACAAACTTACCCTACAAACACAACCACGAGTGCTCAGCACCTGGAAGAGTGTAGAGCGCGGACAGATTTATTACGAGAGGTGTCACGAAACTGGAGGAGATCCAAGGAAAACGCTGCTACAGAGATCAGGAGAGTGGGGAGCCCGCCATGTGAGAAGCTGAAAGGATAACTTACGATTCTTCAGCATGGACGAGTGAGGACACGCTTGCGGTCATTTTGAAGCATGGCCAACGCATTAAATGGCGTGGGTAAGAACGGAATATTATACCTTGCGTGCAGAACTGTACAACAGCAGCAAAAGGGAGGACTCTGGAGACCGTGGGGACTAACTGGGGACTTCGCGCCAGAGCGGGAAGTAAACTTCTGGCACTCACTTTAGGGAGCCGAGCTGGAGCCAGTGTGCACAACAGCGAACACGCACCCCCGCCCCCTAAGGTGGGAGAGGATGCCGAGACCCCGTCAGCCTCCTCCCCATCAGCCTCTGTTTCACTGAGACAACCCGAGCCAGTCGGCTCCGTACGTGCAGAGAGCTCAAAGCGAAACAGCACAGGTGACCGAATCCACAGACGGGAACCTATTCGTGAGCACGGGACTCAAATTCAGGATGGGTTGCCAAGAGGGACGAAACCTTCTGCCAGTCTGTGTAGCCTCACCACAAACCTCTTTAGCACCAGCATCCATTTTGGACCCACTGAGGGGTTTCAATATCGTCACTCTCGGTATCAGTCGGCAAAGGGCAACAGTGACACTTCCCCACCAGGCCCAAAGCAGAGGCTGGTGCTGCAGGACCTGACACGAGGCAGCAGCTCCCAGGACCCTGGATATTGGTGCTGAACCCCTCACAGGGACCGTCAAGTTGGCCTGGGCTCAGGCCCAAAATGTCAGGCAGCACAGCAGAGGAATGGCCCATAGCTGTCCCCAACTCTGCGCAGGACAAATCAGGGTGCCTGGGTGGCTCAGTTGGTTAAGGATCCGACTTTGGCTCAGGTCATGATCTCATGGCTCGTGAGTTCAAGCCCCACATCGGGCTCTGTGCTGACAGCTCGGAGCCTGGAGCCTGCTTCGGATTCTGTGTCTCCGTCTCTCTCTGCCCCTCCCCTGCTTGGGCTCTGTGTCTCCCTCTCAAAAATAAACATTAAAAAAAATATTTTTTAAATAACAAAGGTGGCAAATTAAAGCTGACCTCCAGTGCCAGGCGCGGGCTACATCCGTGCTGACTTACCAGGGCTTCCACTCCACGGGCAGTGGGGCCACAATGCCCTCCCGCGCCAGCCACATCAGTTCCGGCTCCTTGACGGGATCAATACCAATCTCTCTGGCAAATTCAAGAATTTCTGCAGGAAGAGGCGGGATGATGAGAAAGTAACAAAGTGGGGGACGTGGATGGAAAAGAGAAAAAGAATCACAGTCAACCTTGTGACATAATAAGAAATACAAGTGTCGGTCTCCGCCCCCAGTTCCTGTTACTATTTGGTCTTTGACCCGAGGTGCGGACACAGAGCTCCTAAAACCCTCGGAATTTCCTGAGTCACAGAAGCCTCTTTTCTTCCAATCAGGTGACTCTGGGTGGGCTCCTGGATGGGGGCTGGTCACCAGAAAACATGAGCCGAGCCGTGATTAGAAGCTTGGAATTTGCAGTTTCACCCCGATTCTCTGGAGAGGGGAGAGGGGCTGGAAAAGTGAGTTAACGATCAATCATGACTTGGTGAAAAAGGCTCTATAAAAATCCCTAGACTACGGGGCTGAGAGAGCTTCTAGGTTGGTGAATACATCCACGTGACCTCACCCTACGTATGTCTTCATCTCGCTCTTCAGCTCTATCCCTTATCGTATCCTTTACTGTATGATAAACTGCTCAACTTAAGTGTTTCCCTGAGTTCTGGGACCTGTCCTGGCAAATTATCAAACCCAAGGAGTGGGGCAGGGGACTCTGGTGGATAGATCGTTGGTCAGAAGTACCAGGGACAACCTGGGACTTGCAACTGATGTCTGAAGTTGGGGACAGTCTTCAGACTACGACCGAGCCCCTAACCTGTGGGATCTGATGCTCTCTCCAGGAAGTGAAGTTGAATTGTAGGACACACAGCTAGTGTCAGAAACACACACACACACACACACACACACACACCTGGTGCCAGCATTTTGAGTGTGAGAATAAAAGAAAAACAGGTTTTTTTCCTAGACAACTTTTTTCTCCTTCACCTTTACTTTCCAAGTTTCCTTAAGTGAGCAGGTGTTATGTCTCTAAATATAAATAATAAACATAAATAATTCTGTCTTCTTAAATTACAAATGACACACCCGAATCCAGGCATGCTGTTGCCATACTCCAAGAACGTAATGCGAAGCGGAGTATGACAAAGGCAAAACAATAAGACCAAGGTCAAGGGGCCTCAGGAAGACCCCCCACGGCCGCAGCCAGAAGCATCCTGAATGAGGGCAGCCTTACCGGGACACAAGCTCCAAAACCCTGGTGCAAAAGTGCCCGTCACTCAGTCAACAAGCATGGACTGAACAGCCAGAGAAGACTAAGCCCCTCGGGGACCTTACCAACACATGAACAGAGTACAAACCGAGGGATATGTGCTTTTAACGGAGATGTGCACTGTGCGCCCCGGGAGCAGAGGGAAAGAGCCCGAGGCGAGGGGAGAGCTGAGCTGAGAAAGTGAGATGATACTCGATCAGCCTTGTTCTCCACTCTCTGAAGACTCTACTCCATGAAGGGATTTGTTTCTTTTCCACTTCTGTGATGTCCTATGGACTCTAATACTCTCTGGGAACCAAGCATAGAAAGCTCTTTCGCCAGAGATCTGGAGGAACAGGGGAGAGACACATACTGAGCTAAGAGCAACCTCACCTACAGGGGAAAAGGCAGATGAGCTAACTGCTAGAATAGGTCACCAGAGCCACCAGGAATAATGAAATAAATACCCCAGGGGCATCAATGCTCCAGCTGATAATACCCCTGGCCAGAAAGGCAAAACCAGTATGGGTTCTCTCAATAGAGAATGTGGAGGCTGGCATACCTGGGGACTAGAAAAGAAAACGCACTTTTTCAAAGGACCAGCTGAAATTTGGCTAGCCAGAGACTTATTCACTGATTTCACAAATAGTTCTCGAGTGCTTCCTATGTGCCGTGAGTAAGAGAAATGGTCTCTTCTAGTAGAACAACCAGTAAAGAAGTAAACAGGGCACCTGTAAACGGTTAAGCGTCTGACTCTTGATTTTGGCTCATGTCATGATCTCAAGGTGGTGAGATCAAGCCCTGCATCAGGCTCTGTGCTGGGCATGGAGCCTGCTTGAGATTCCCTCTCTCCCTCTCCCCCATACTCTCTTGCTCGCTCTGTCTCAAAAAAAAAAAAAAAAAGAACTAAACAGATAAATATACAAAAAATGAAAGCTTCTGATAAAGGCAATAAAGGAAGTAAATGACATATGAGAGAGAGAACCTCAAGGTGAAGGGGGCACTCCTTTAGAAAGGGTCAAGGGAAACCTCTCAGAACGGAACACAACTGAAACCTGTAGGAGACAAGGGAGCTGGACACGCAGAGCACTGAGGAAAGAGCACTGAGGCAGAAAAGCAGGTGCAAAGGGCCTGTGGCAAGCAGCAGCTTGGCCCATCTGGGGACTGTCAGAAACGCCATGGGACTGGCAGCGAGGAAGGGAGAGTGGCACCACGTGAACCTGGCCAGGTGACAGGGCAGAGTCACGCAGAGCCCTGCACACCCCATTAAGAGTGTTATGCTGAGTATAACGAATACTACTAAAAGCAGAGTCCTGATGTAATCTGCTTTACGCTGTACGAAGAACTCTCCGGTGCGAGATGGAGCACCCCTGCGAAGGGCAAGGGTGTACACAGGGAGGCTAATAGGAAGCTACTGACAGTCTCAGGAGAGAGATGGTGGCTTGAGCTTAGACCGTCTAACCCTGAACGGAGCAGAAGAGAGTTTTTCTAAACATCCTTAGATCATTAGGTCCCCACTCACAAGAGCAAACAAAAAAAATACTTAAGAAATACACTGAGCAAGAAATGTGTAAAAACCTGTGTGAAGAAAACTTTAAGTCACTCCTGAAAAACACAAACAAAACACAAATGGGAAGGAATACCATGTTCTTGGGCAGGGGGAGACTTCATAAAGATGCCAATCCTCCCTAGGTTCTTTCATAAACTGAACACAATTTTCTCCAAAATGCCAACCGTTCTCCCACACAGAGCCCTCCCCAGAACCAGACAAGGTGATTCGCAAGTTCCCAGGGAGGTAAGACAGGATAAGCACGAAAACTTGGGTAGGAGGTGTGGGGAAAGCCACGAGGGCATATCAGCCCTCCTGAAAAAGAGAATTTATTACCGAGCCTCAGTAATTAAGAGTATGGTGCTGGCGTGTGAACGGACAGTCCTATGGAAGATAAGTAGGCAAAATACACACGCTGGCACCTACTCACTGGGGGAAAGATGGGCGAACCGTGCATGGTGTGGGGACAAACCCAGAGGAAAACATGAGAGAAGTATTTATCCGTGCAGTGGCGAAGGAAGGCTTTTCTAACTATGATACAACATTACGAGGCCATGTGAGAACGGACTGATACATTTAACGTAAAAAATTTGAATTTTCATACAGCAAACAAATAAAAATCCTATGCTTTATGCAAAGTGCGGGGGCTCTGGGAGTGCAAGATTCCTTCCCTCTCTCTAACAGGCCTGCAAACCTCCTGAATTATGTGCCCAGGTCCCTGACACATGACAATCTCAGAGGAATCTTCACCCCTCAACACAGCACAGAGCTTCAAAGTGCAGGCCCTTTTGTCAGGATACCTAGGTGTGGGTCCCAGCTGTGCCACTCAGTACACCTGTGACTGGAGGGAAATGATTTAACCTTTCTGTGCCTCAGTTTCCTCATCTGTAGAATGGGAATGATAATAGTACCTAACTCATGGAGTTGCTATGAGGGTTGAAAAGGAAATACAGGTGAAGTTCTTAGCACAGAGACTGGCACGTAGGAGCACTCAATAAATTCTGTTATTATTGTTAATAAAGTTATTGTTGTTGTTTAAAAAAATCATTGCTGGGGCGCCTGGGTGGCGCAGTCGGTTAAGCATCCGACTTCAGCCAGGTCACGATCTCGCGGTCCGGGAGTTCGAGCCCCGCGTCGGGCTCTGGGCTGATGGCTCGGAGCCTGGAGCCTGTTTCCGATTCTGTGTCTCCCTCTCTCTCTGCCCCTCCCCCGTTCATGCTCTGTCTCTCTCTGTCCCAAAAATAAATAAAAAACGTTGAAAAAAAAATTAAAAAAAAAAGAGAAAAAGAGAGAAAAAAATAAAGGAAAAAAAAATAAAAATGAAATTAAAAAAACATTGCTTTAGGTATTTTTTCTTAAGAAACTGGGTTACCCCTGGCCTCAGGACACAATGTATTTCATGGTATCTTCTAATATATTTTCGTGTATATTTTTTTAAAGATGGACCTTTTTTTAAGATTTTATTTCTGAGTCATCTCTATACCTAACATGGAGCTCGAACTTACAACCCTGAGATCAAGAGTCACACGCTCCACCAACTGAGCCAGCCTGAAGCCGCTATATTTTCATTTAAAGTTAATCATCGGGGTGCCTGGGTGGCTCAGTCAGTTAAGCATCTGTCTCTTGATTTCAGCTCAGGTCACGATCTCACAGTTCGTGGGATTAAGCCCCATGTCCGGCTCTGCCCTGACAGTGAGGAGCCTGCTTGGAATTCTCTCTCTCCCTCTCTCTGCCCCTCCCGCATGCACACACACGCGCTCTCGCTCTCTCTCTCTCTCTCTCAACATAGATAAACATTTAAAAATAATCATTGATCTAACCCAAGGCCAGCAAACTTTCTCTGTAAAGGGCCAGACAGTAAATATTTTAGGCTTTGCGGGTGATACGGTTTCTCTCACAACTACTCAGCACTGCCCGTGTACCACGAAAGCAGCCACAGACAATACATAAGCAAATAAGCATGGCTATTTTCCAATCAAACCTTATTTACAAGAAGGCAACAGGC
The DNA here is from genome assembly GCF_016509475.1 of Prionailurus bengalensis. Classification (NCBI taxonomy): domain Eukaryota; kingdom Metazoa; phylum Chordata; class Mammalia; order Carnivora; family Felidae; genus Prionailurus; species Prionailurus bengalensis. The sequence goes on along the minus strand of NC_057346.1, from coordinate 15,121,743 downwards.
CAGGGGAAGCCCATGAGTTAGTTTCCCAACCCCTGATCCAACCAAATATACCAAGCAGCCCTGTACATGTACCAGATTTGTATTAGAACAAAATTAAATCAGAGACCATTCCTGCCCTCAAAGAACTATTATAGTACACCCCAGGCCTCTTACCTTGCTCACTGGGGATGTAGGTCTCATCATAATCTTCCTCCAGAACCAGCTGGTCTCCTATGCGGATGGGTCTCCCGGCCATGATTGGTACGGGCTCGAACACCTACGTCCTGGAGACCCCCATCCAAAGAGAAAATCAATGACCCACCTTAAAAGGAGAAAAACTGGAGCCCGGTCATGGAGCCCCTGGGTCAGACCAGACCCTGCAAGCCAACTTAGCATATCTTCCAGACTCCAGGGATAGCGGAGGGTGGAACAATGGCTCAGAACTCAGGCCTCATAGACTCTGCGCCTCGCAAAGTTCCCTGAGACGCATCTCCCAAACGCTTGCTGAATACTCAGCGCGTCACAAAAGAGCTGGAAACCCAGGTCTCTCTCTCAAGAGTGTGACCTCATATCCCGCCCCCCACCACCAGGGGAGAAACAACTCACAGTATAGGACCCCCAGCAAGAAAACCCTAGTGACACCAAAAGGGCGGCACACCCTCATCCCCCCGATGGCAACGTATCCCAGGGCAGCCACACTACCTTCAACACACATCCCTATTCACACCCAATGATGCCCTCAAGGAGCTTACAATCTAGGGGAAGTAGCACACACAACTTCAACAGCAGAAGGCAGAAGGGGAAAAATAACCATCCTGCTCCAGAAGTACTAAGAGAGAAGGAATATATTCCCGCTGAAGGGGGAAGGAAGGCTTTGTACGGAGCTGGGTACCAAAGGCAGACAAGAGTCACGTTGGTGGAGAGAGCGAAGCTGGCAGAGGGGATGTCGGGTGCAGACAAGGTGCTCTGGAGTACGGGATACAGAACGCGGGGCAGGGGCTGGCGTGGAAAGCCAGGTCACGGAGAGCCTTGTAGACCGTGTGAGAGAGTCTCCACTCTCCCCTGCGGCAAAGGGGAGCCACTGAGGGGTTTGGCGAGAGAAAGTGGCACACAGCGGCCTTTTTTCAGGATGTGAACTCTGGCAGGGATGGATGTCAGGACTGGAGAAGTAAGACTGGTGTCAGGAAAACCACGGAGGCGGCTGCCATCCAGGTGAAAGACGATGAGGGCTTAAACTAGGGCAGAAGCAGAGAGAATGGAGAAGGGGCAGATGCTGTGATGGTACGGTTAATAGGAGCGGGATGGGAGGCAGGGTGGAAAAGAGTCCAACTTGAGTCCAAGGTTTCTAGCTCCGGGGATGGGACAGCGTCGAATTCAAATTCTTCAACTGACAAGCTCATGCCGTTCCCTGCTCCTCCCTCCCAGCTCACAACTCTCCCGTTCTGGCACCTCCCGCACTGAGGCTCCCAGTGACGCAGAGGCAGGTCGCCCTGTAAAGTGGCTGCTGGAGTGCGTCCCCCACCTGAGAAGGCATCACCTCGCTGGTATGACTGACGGGAGTCTAGAGAAACAAGCCTGACCTCTTCAGAAGCTGTCACTGTTCCCCTGGAACAACAAGCGAAATACAGCCCTCTTACAGCAGGGGAAGTGAACAGAAAGACCCTGTCATCAAAAAAGGAGGTTGGGGGGGGAGGGTGTCTGGGGGGCTCAGTTGGGTTGGCGGCCGACTTCCACTCAGGTCATGAATCTCGCGGTCCCTGAGTTCGAGCTCCGTGTTGGGCTCTGTGCTGACAGCTCAGAGCCCGGAGCCTGCTTCGGATTCTGTCTCCCTCTCTCTCTGCCCCTCCCCTGCTCAGGCTCTGTCTATCTCTCAAAAAAATAAATAAACATTGAAAAAAAAATTTTGTTAAAGGAAGTTGGGATGTGTCCTGTAATGAGTGCTCAGGACATGGCCAGGTCTGGTGGCTCTGAATCTGTTCCAAGATTGCTGTTTCCTGATAAACAGCAAAGGATATATGAGGGATCGTTACTGTGGCCCTCTACCCTGAGAGTTGACAGATGGGCCAGGAAGGTATCTTGCCTTACGACTCACAAGAAACGGCGCCCTCTGTCAGTCCGACGGAGCCAAGGGAGTGAGGCTATGCCCCCTCTCATTCCCACCATGACACCTCCAAGCAGCAATTTCATGCCTTAAGAAGAAAGGCTAATGGAAGAAGCATTCTCCTCTACGGTACGTAAACCCGAGTGGGGATCTGTGCCCTACTCTAAGAACCCCTAACACCCTAGGAGCCCATAATGTTTCCTCCACACACACAGAGATAAGCAGGGCCACCGACTCTTAAAAAGCAGAGCAGAGAAGCACCAGGAACCAGGGCAGCTGATGTGGCTTACTGAGCCACAGGAATCTTGAATTCTCTAAGTTAGGGAGGAGAGGGAAGGAGAAAGGGAAAGAATCTCTGGGGAAGGAGGAATCCCTAGCGGCCTGAACACCGGGGCTAGCCGATGTTCAGTCCAACAGGCTGTGACCTGTCACGAGAAACTGTAGCAACCATCTCGGAGCATTCGAGAAATGTTTCACATCCCTAGATACACTCCATCTCCGGAAAGCATGCGGCAGGTGAAATCTCTCTGTGGCAGGATGCCCACTTAGCTCTATTGAAATGTCAGGAAGAATCTGGAAAACCCAGAATCATGGGTCACTCGAATTTCACACAAATCTTCCACCGAAAAAGATCTTCTGTGGGTAAGGACAGGACCAAAAGGGCAGGAACCACAGGAAGGAGGAGGTGGTGGGAAGAGAAATCATTTGCATTTAGTGGCTACTAGAGATCATTTATTCATTCGAGAAATGTTTATTGAGCACCTAGGTTTACCTTTTTTCAAATGTTCATCTATTTTTAAGAGAGAGAGAGGGTGGGGGAGGTGCAGAGAGAGAGGCGGACAGAGGATCTGAGGCAGGCTCCGTGCTGACAGCAGCGAGCCTGATGTCGGGCTTGAACTCACGAACCACAAGATCACGACCTGAGCCGAAGTCTGACACTCAACCGACTGAGCCACCCAGACGCCTCTAAGTGTACCTTTGGCTGGGCACTAGAGATGCAATGAAGAGTAAAAACACCTGCACACTAGCAGAGCACACATACATGCACATTTGCACAATTAGGGTTCCCTGTATAATTACTGCTTCCAGTCTGCCTCAACAGTTATAAAGAAAGTTCAGCAAAGGAAAGAAAAGATTTCCTGGAGATGGCACTGGGGAGAAGGTGGAAGACACTGTAAGTGATTAGGTAGTGGGAACTGAGCATAGGTTTGGGAACATTACTGGCTTTGAATCCCAGCTCTGCCACTTACCAGCTGGGCAAGGCACCTCAGTTTTCTCATCTGTAAAATGGAGAGAATGATGTCTACCGCCATTGACGGGAGAATTAAATTATCCAGTATATGTAAAATACTTAAAACACAGTACAATCTCAATAAATGTGAGTTGCTGTTGTTATTACTATTTACACACGTGAAAGGCTTATTCTACATTGTTCCAGAGGACAGATCTAATACCAGGGAACATAAGTGAAAGCCATTCGGGCATTCAATGACCACTTACTCAACACCTACCATGGGCTGGCACTGTGCTATCAGGGGCTACAGACGTGATTACACAAGGCCCTGAACTCCAGCTGACCCCAGCTGAGAAGCCGAACATGATTATATAATGTGTTAAGCACATTAAGGGAAGTAACAGGGAATACAACGGGAAACTAAGGTAAGGATTGCAAATGTTACTTTGGAAGATCAGGGAAAGCATCACAGAGTCCAGGACCAATGAGATGGCTCTTAAAGAATAAGCAGGAGCTCACCAAGACGAGGGAATAAGGGAATATAAGGCAGAAGAAACAGCCTGGACAAAGGCAAAGAGGCAGGAAAGAATATGGTGGGTGCAGAGAATTCATTTTGCAACAAAAGCTTAGATTCACTGAACACTTCCTACGCTCCAAGAACTGTACTAATACTGCACATACATCATCTCACCTCCTCCTCTCAAATAGGTAGAAATTGTTTTCCCAGGGGCGCCTCGGTGGCTCAGTCAGTTAAGCGTCCGACTCGTTTCGGCTCAGGTCGTGATCCGCGGTGTCTGAGTTCAAGCCCCTCGTCGGGCTCCGTGCTGGCAGGTCAGAGCCTGCTTGAGATTGTCTCCCTCTCTCTCTCTCAAAATAAACTTTTTTTTAAAAAAGTTTAAAAATAAAAAAAAGGAAATTATTTTCCCCATTTTCAAATAAGGAAAGTGAAGCTCTGCAAGGTTAAATAAAAAAGAACTTGGCAAGTTTCCAAAGGTTAAAGGCACCGCAGAACATGCATGCGCCCGCGTCTGTGGGACCCCAAAGCGTGAGCTCTTACCCACTCTGACGTGACCAGAACACAAGGGGCAAAGGGAGGAGCGGCAGGAGAGCGATCTACAGTGGAAGGCAAGCAGCACAGTCTAAAGGGCCGGGAAGGACTGAGGTTGTATCCTGCACATGGTGAGAAGCCATCACAGGACTCCACAAAGCAGACTGGCATGGTCAGATCTGCAGTTTAGAAAGACACTCTGACCGCTGCATAGGAACTACTTCGAGGAGGGCAAGAATAGAAGCGGAGGGACCAGTTAGGAAGCTTCCCTGAAAGCACAGGCAAGAAATTATGAACGAAGCCGGCGGCTGTGAGAATGGAAAGGAAGGACCAGACGCTCAGGGTATTAGGAGGCGGAATTAGAGGACCTGAAGTCTGCAGCAAGTGAAGGGCAGGGAGGAGGGAAATCAGGGCACTTCCGCCGGTCTGATTATCTGTACTCTTCCAAGCCTTGCCCAACAGCCCCACCTAGCATGCTCCCTAGAATATAGGAAATGCCCATCAAATGTCCGCTGCCTATAGCAGCTGAATGAATTCCAGGTGCAGACCTGGCTGAGTGAACAGGGGAGTCCTTCACTGACACAGGAATACAAGGAGGAGGCACAGATCTGGGGCGCCAGGACGGTGGGGGAGGCATGCAGGTGGAGATGGTCAGTAGGCAGGCCTGAGCTCAGGAAAGAGGTCTGGACTTGAGCCCACTCTAGTTAAATGAACGTCTGGGCGAAATCACCCAGAGATGGGCTACGGTGAGTAGAAAGGGGAGAGGCCTGCACAGACAGCTCAGTTAGCAGACCCAGGAGCGAGGAGTCGTGGAAGCCAAGTGAGGGCTGCGGTTCCAAGTGGAAGAGGTAGATTTTTCAATCAATGCAAGGAAAGGAAAAAAACAAACCCAAAAACTTCCTGACTTCCCCAGCTGACCCAAAGACGTCAGAAGGTCGGGCTAGCCCTGGATTCGGACACCGGGGAAGCCTCCCCAGAAGAGAGATATCCGAGCGGGCTTCGGAGGCCGGGCCTCACACTCCAACCACGGACAGGACAAGTAAAGGGGCGCCCCGGCCAGCTGACAGGCGTAGCCCGGCGCCCGCTGTCACTCGCGCTCGCCCCTCGGCCGCACCCCAGCGCAGCCCGGCGTCCCTTCCGCCACTCGGGGAGATTCTGGATGGATGCACTCTAGTCCGGCCGCTCCTTCTTCACTTCTCCCTCCAGTTCCCGCCCACACTCATGCTCATCCCGCTCGCGGGCACACGAGTGTGCCCCAACTCTCCGGCTTCCCTCTTTCCCCTGCCCCCTCCCTCGAGGAGGTCCTCACCTGCCCCCCCCGCCCCGGGAGGCACTGGACGACCGCTCCCGGGTCCGCGCAGCTTCCCCAGTACCACCCCGGCTCCCCGCTTCCAGGGACGCCGGGGTGTTGCTCTGCAGCGGCCAACAACCACTTCCGGAAAGAGTACCAACCTAGCAACTAAGAGTCCCGCCTCTACACGGAGCCAATAGGTCGCTGAACAAAGGCTGTGACACTGGATTGGTTAGAGGTCCCGTCGGGTCACGGAGGAGTGCAGCACGTTTCCCGTTGCACGATGGGAGATGTAGTCCAAGATAGTTGATAGAGGGGCCACAAGGGGTCATAAGAGAGCTCTGAATTTGGTTGTGAGGGGAATTTCTTCCTGGGCAGGAAAGGGGCATTCGCAGTATTTATAGTAAGGTGAATTAACTAAGGCAATCTATCCCTCATCATTTTTTAACATAGGCTCCACGCCCACGTGGGGCTTGAACTCCCCACCCTGAGATCGAGAGTCGGATGGTACACCCACCGAGCCAGCCAGGCACCCTGCCACCCTGTCATCACTTTTTTTTTTTTTTTTTTTTTTGAGAGAGAGAGCAAAAGGGGGAGGGGCAGAGAGGGGAACAGAGGATCAGAAGCAGGCTCTGCACTGCTCAGCAGTGAGCAGTGGGGCTCAAATTCATGAACCGTGAGATCATGACCTGAGCTAGTCAATGCTCAACTGACTGAGCCACCCAGGTGCTCCCCCCACAACCCATCATCATTTTTTAAGTAGTGTGATTAATGGCAGGTGACTAATACATTGATCATCAGTAACCCATTAAGGCTTTAATAAACAAAAGAAACGTGAATGTAAGGGGAGAGGAGACCACCCCACCCCCACCCCCTGCAAAAGAACGCTTTCCCGTGCTATGATTAAATCAGTGAGCGCCTGACCAGGACTTAAGAACCCTGGTTTCCGTTGTTTGTCTTTTCAACCAGAGCACAGGGCTCAGTTTGCAACATGGGTGAGGATAACATCTGTCATACCTGTTTCAAAGAGTCTGCTTAAGAAGAAACAAGTGATGCAATGTAGAGCCATTCGTTCTACAAGCTCTGTCTGGCAGAAAGGTTGCTACTAATATAATTCCAAAGAGCTTCATTTTGCTTACGTGGAAGGCAAATCTTCTTTTCTCTCAAGTGTCCTCAACCTCAGGGCCATTTTACATCCTTGCGGAACTGGGGACTGAAAAGTGAACTTAGGGGTTGAAGACATTGAGTCCCCTGGAGCAGCTGCTGACTGGTTCTGTTGTAGAGGTGGATCTGGCTCCTACCATCTCCCAAAACGAGTACCAGTGCCCCCGATCGCAGAATGCAAAACTCAGATTGTTGTCTCTGTAGATCCAAACCAGATAGCCAGAATGTATTCCTCTTGTTTAAGTCCGGCTCTTTCTGCGGCAGCTCTGCCTGTACTTCCTTTATTCTGCCTGCAGACGACCCAACCGTGCTCCCCCTTCCTCCTCACACTCCTTAAAAGTCTCACTGAGGGGTCAGGGGGACAGACTGGGATGGGACTCCAAGTGTTCACAAGCTCATCCTCCACAGACCTCATACAAAACAATATTCAATAAACTATTGGCAGACTTGGTCTCTGTGTCCAAGAACTTGTAATCAATCTGGTTGGCTTCGATTGCCGTCAAAATTCTTAACTTTTATTCCTTAGCATGAATCCCTTTCTGTCTCGTGGGGAGAGCTAATAAAATCAGGGTCACCAAGGGACTAATGGGATTACCCCGCACAGATAAACAATTTGCATTTTATCAGGTTTCCCTGTAGGTTTGTTCTTCAAAGTGCAAACCAATTTATAAAATACCCTTAGGCAAACATAATTAAGAAAACAAATCTTTGGGGGGAAATAACAAAAATGACACACCAATTGATATGCCAGTAATTTACCCAGTGAATAAGGAAGAGAGATTGAGAAGTTCATACGCATATGTTATCTTCTGCACTCAAAGATGTGGGAGGAATGAAGCTAAATTGGCCCCAAATTTATGCCATACCCCCAAGTCAGAAATTTCAGTTAGAACTTTTTCTTCTCTTTTCATACTGTTTACTTGTAATATACAGAAAATCACCCACATAATAAGAAGTAACATTTGTTAATCCTACCATTTTTTAAGTATATAAAGATGTGAAATGTTCCCTTTACTCTTTGAATCCACCATATTTATTTTTAAATGTTTATTTATTTATTTTGAGAGAGAGAGAAAGCATGAGTGGGGGGGAGAGAGAGAGAGAGAGAGAGAGAGAGAGAGAGAGAGAGAGAATCTCAAGCAGATTTCAAGCTATAAGCACAGAGCCCAACACGGGGCTCCATCTCAAGAAACTGCAAGGTCATGACCCTAGCAGAAACCAAGAGTCAGACATTTAACCAACTGAGCCACCCAGGAGCCCCTTAATCCACCATATTTAAAACTGCAAACTTCCCTTCTTTCTCCCTTGTCCGCTTTACCTTCCCCCGTAGTATATATCACCATCTGTAATACTGTATATTTTATTTCTTTACCATCATTCTCCCTGTATAGAATGTAAAGTGCATGAGGACAGGGATTTTGTCCATTTTAGCATTGCTGTATCCACAGTGCCTAAAACAGTGCTTAACAGGTAGTAAGTTCTCGATACACATTTGCTGAATGAATAAATAAGCTGAATGAAGGAGGGAATTTCACACTTCGGAGGAAACCACTGTTGACATTTGGGTTCCTACCTTCCAGACTTTTTAATGTTTATGCAGATGTAAATGTATATGCATACATATATATGCACATGTGCATACTTTTTAATTTTTGCATAAATGAGATCATAATGTATATGCTATTCTACAATGTGCTTTTTTCACTTAACATCTTTCCAGGTGAGTTCATAATGAGTTACTTCATTCTTTATAAAGGTTCAGTAGGAGTCCATTAAATGAGTGTCTCCTTCCCCTACTGATAACCGTTTATTTTTGTTTCCAAAGTTTTTGTGTTGGACACATGCTGAAATACAGTTACATTTGTTGGATAGGATCCTAGAAGTGACATTGCTCAAAGAGGTTACATTTTTTACATTTCAATAGAAATTGCCAAATTTCTCTCTAAAATAGAATAATTTTAATCCAACCAACACTTTCACCAACACCAAATATTTCCAATGTGAGGCAAAAAAAAAAAAAAAAATGGTGATGGTATCTAAATATTGCTGTGACTGCATTCTTTCACTGTTAATGAAGTTGAACTTTTTTTCCACGTGTTCACCGGCCATTGAATTTCTTCTCTTAGTTATCTATTCACATTCTTTGTTCATTTTTCTACTAGGTTGACTGGGGGGTTTATTGACTTGTAGAAGCTCTTTGTATATTATAGACATTAAGCCTTTGTTTCTTTATTATGTGACAAATGTTGTTTCCTAGTCTGTAACTTATGTTTTAACTTTATAAATGTTATTTTTAATTTTGTAAATGGTGTAGTGATAACACTAATAGCTAGGCTTTATTAAGCATATACAATATACCAGATGCCATTCTAAGTGCTTTATGTGAATTATCTCATTGAAATCTCACACTATAGGGGTGCCTGGATGGCTCAGTCGGTTGAGCGGCCGACTTCGGCTCAGGTCATGATCTCACGGTCCGTGAGTTCAAGCCCCGCGTCGGGCTCTGTGCTGACAGCTCGGAGCCTGGAGCCTGTTTCGGATTCTGTGTCTCCCTCTCTCTGACCCTCCCCTGTTCATGCCCTGTCTCTCTCTGTCTCAAAAATAAATAAAAATGTTAAAAAAAATTTAAAAAATAAATAAACAAATCTCACACTATAAGGGCCCTTGGCTGGCTCAGTCAGTAGAGCAAGTGACTCTTGATTCCAGGGGTGTGAGTTCAAGCCCCATGTTAGGTATGGAGAATACTTAAAAATAAAATATTTTATTACTTTTTAATGTTTATTCATTTTAAGAGAGAGACGGACAGAGTACAAGTGGGGAGGGGCAGAGAGAGGGAGACACAGAATCCAAAGCAGGCTCCAGGCTCTGAGCTGTCCGCACCGTGAGATCATGACTTGAGCCGAAGTCAAACGCTTAACCAACTGAGCCACCCAGGGGCCCTTAAAAATAAAATCTCTTGGATGTGAGGGCGATCTGGCTGCGACATCTGTCACCCCATTGATCGCCAGGGTTGATTCGGCTGATCTGGCTGGCTAGGCGGGTGTCCCCTTCCTCCCTCACCGCTCCATGTGCGTCCCTCCCGAAGCTGCGCGCTCGGTCGAAGAGGACGACCTTCCCCGATAGAGGAGGACCGTTCTTCGGTCAAGGGTATACGAGTAGCTGTGCTCCCCTGCTAGAACCTCCAAACAAGCTCTCAAGGTCCATTTGTAGGAGAACGTAGGGTAGTCAAGCTTCCAAGACTCCAGACACATCCAAATGAGGCGCTGCACGTGGCAGTCTGCCTTTAAAAAAAATAAAAAATAAAAAAATAAAAAATAAAAAATAAAATCTCTTAAAATAAATAAGTAAGGGCGCCTGGGTGGCGCAGTCGGTTAGGCGTCCGACCTCAGCCAGGTCACGATCTCGCGGTCCAGGAGTTCGAGCCCCGCGTCAGGCTCTGGGCTGATGGCTCGGAGCCTGAAGCCAGTTTCCGATTCTGCGTCTCCCTCTCTCTCTGCCCCTCGCCCGTTCATGCTCTGTCTCTCTCAGTCCCAAAAATAAATAAACGTTAAAAAAATTTTTTTTTTAAATAAATAAGTAAATAAATCTTACATCACAAGGAATGTACTACTGCTATCCCCATTTTACAAATGAGAAAACTGACAACTAGAAAGGATAAGTAAGTAACCTGGAGTCTCCCAGTTTCTAAGTGGCAGAACCACACTTGAAATACTACAAGTCTGACTCTGCAGAAGATTTTTTTTTTTATTTTTTTTTAAACATTTATTTATTTTTGGGACAGAGAAATACAGAGCATGAACCGGTGAAGGGCAGAGAGAGAGAGGAAGACGCAGAATCGGAAACAGGCTCCAGGCTCTGAGCCATCAGCCCAGAGCCCGACGCAGGGCTCGAACTCACGGACCGCGAGATCGTGACCTGGCTGAAGTCGGACGCTTAACCGACTGCGCCACCCAGGGCCCCTGACTCTGTAGAAGATTTAAAACTTTAAGCAGTCAAGGGTCGCCTGGGTGGTTCCGTCAGCGAAGCATCTGACTTCAGCTCAGGCCATGATCTCGTGGTTCGTGAGTTCAAGCCCCACGTTGGGCTCTGTACTGACAGTGCAGAGCCTGGCCCCTGCTTCAGGTTCTGTGTCTCCCTCTCCCTCTTCCCCTCTACTACTAGTTCTCATTGTCTCCCTCTCTCTCTCTTTCAAAAATAAACACGAAAAAAACTAATTTAAGTAGCCAAGCCTGCCCATTAAAATAAAACAAAACTGAGTTTTGTTAGAGAGACCTTTGCTAACATAAAATTATTAAATACTCCTCTATTTTTTTCTGTAGTTTTATTTTTCATGTTAAGCCATTTGATCTATCTGAAGTTTATTTTTACATGAGATAGAGATTTAGTTTTCTTTCCTTCTAAATGGATAGCCAATTGTCCCCCAGTTATTGAATAATAGATCTATCTCCTTTTGAGATGAATGTCATCTTTATCATATACGGAATTCCCACACATGCATTGATCTCCTGATTTTTAATTGATTTTTATTTACTTATTTTTTAATAGTTGTTTATTTTTGATAGCACGCAAGTGGGGGAGGGGGGGGGAGAGGGGGACAGAGGATCTGAAGCAGGCTCTGCGCTGACAGCAGTGAGTCTGAGGTGGGTTCGAATTCACAAACGGGGAGATCATGGTTTGAGCTGAAGTCAAACACTCAACCTAACCAACTGAGTCACCCAGATGCCCCTAAATTGACTTTTCTTTTCAAACATGCGTCTAATGACCCTGTTGGTTAGGATTCCCTGTTCATATCATATAATCTGCAAACAAAGATTCCTTTGCTTTCCTATATGTTTTTAAATTGCTCTGTGATTTTATTAACCAATATTAAGGCAGCAACGAGGGAACAAAAGCTCCCAAAACACTGTACACGGTTTCACAAGACGAACTGCAGGGGGAAAAGTGACTTAAGAAGGGTCAACGGCATCCCAGGATCTTGGCGGATACATTCCTGGGCGGGGGGGGTGGGCCTCTAATTTCTGGTAGAGGGGGGTCTCCTTCCTGGACAAGGCATGCCTGTTGGCGACCTTCAAGCGGGGGGAGACCCAACCGGTGGGCCCACAGGTGGCGTCACACCAGGAGGAGGAGCCTCAATACCTGGAGGGGGTGGTGTTCAGCCCACACGCGTGGGTGGGGTCCCTCATCTTGGTGGGCATGGAGTTGAGGCTCCAGCAATGCTGGCAGCAGCAGCAACTGTGGAAGCTGCCACAGCGCCTCTTCCCTGTGGGGCCATTTCCTGTTGGGATGGCCCCCCAACCCCTCAGACAGCACCTGCTAATCCAGCGGGAGCCCCGGGGAATTGGAACACCAGCTGGCACTCTTCTGCCCGCTGCCCTGCCAACCCCAGGGCCTCCTGCAAGCCCAGCAAGTGGTACCCGAGCAATGCCAGTATCTTCGGGTCTTTCCCCAGTCATGGAAACCAAGTTCTCCCCCTGGAGCAAAACTGGACCCCAAATCCACTTGTCTTCATGGTCTGGCTGCCTCACATTCCTTGGCTTGATCTTCCTGAATTCATCCCAATCACAGAGGATCAAGTTCATATGCTCGTCAAAAGCCTTACAGGTGCCAGTGAGGATTTGGCCACCTTGCAGGATACGTCTCATTCCATAGTCAATGTGCTGCAGCATCTTGCTGCCCTTTCCCTCAGTCGTGGCTGCTGTTCCACCAAATCCAATGTCTGTGGTAGCGTTTCAGGATCCTTAAGTCCTAAAGGAAGGCTACGGATTAAGGTGTGATGCAGGTCCTCTTACAAACAACGCAAGCTTGGGGCGGAAGCTTCAAACAGTAGATGGAGCCTGGCTTTTCACTTGGAAATCAGCTCCCTGGATTTTCCAGCACTGGTTTAACCACCTCTTGGTGTCTCGGCTAAGAATGCCAGTCTTGGTTCCCCCTGGAAAACCATCACAGGGACTTGCTGCTGCTGAGATCGCCTTGGACACAGCTGACTCTTGGTTGCTGAGGAAGGCTGTCCTTCTACGTTCGACTTGGACTTCCAAGTCGGGTACCTGCTGTTCTGCAGTCCATCCCAGGTGTAAGCTGTCCCTGGCACACTCGATCAAACAGACCATCAGGCGTCTCCGGGGACTGCTGCACCCTGCCTGCTTTCTCATATTTACAGAATGTGTTTCATTTTCTCATCTTATTCAATTAGCTAGGCTGATCTAAAACTATGTGGGAGAAGAATAGTGATAGGGACCTTCTCTTTGCTACACCTGCCTTTGACGCGGAGAGTTTCAGCCCGTCCCTCTCATGTTTTCTACGATTTTCTGTCATCGTGTTTAAGAAGTTCCACCTTCGCTTTTATCAGAACTACTGAATTTTAACAACAGCTTTCCACACTTGTTAAATAATATGTTGATGTAATCACATAGCTTTTCTCCATGAAGCTATCTATCAGGGCTATGAAGATTTTTGTTTTCGGCTCTGACCAGTCAGTATACAGACACCCCTTGGAGCGGTAACACTTGGAAGCTGACAGTGGCCATGTACCCTGAGTCTGACTGACAGCACAGAAATGAGGAGGATCTTGGGGACTCACAGCCTCTGGGGTGGAGGTGAGGGCAGGTAGAGTATCAAAGGCACAACAAGATTCAGGTGAGAGAAGACCACAGACTGCAGGCTCCAGTGGAGACAAAGTGCCCCTGGGCTTTCCCCTTTGGACCTTGTTTATGCAGCTGGCTGCCTAGAATATCCGTCTGCCCCCCTTCCTCTTTCCCCCGCAATATCTGCCTGTGGAAATCCCACCCGTTCTTTACAGCGTGAATCAAACCCCACCTCCTCCCACTGAGTCACCCAGAGCCCCCAGAGGTACCCCCCAAATCCCTATTCATTAATGCCACATCAGTTTGTATGGTGCACGTGCATTTTATTTCTCTGTGTAGCCCCAGTGCCTGGAAGAACGTCTGGCATGCAGTGGGCGCTCAATAAATGCAGAATGAAGGACTGACGGACTGCGAAGTCTGCCGCCGCTCTCGCTCTCTCGAGATGGCCCGGCCCGCCCTGCCAGGGTCCTGCAGGGTGGACTCCATCTCGGCAGAGGGCATCCCAGACCCCTCACCAACCCCGGAAGCTGGGCTGCCAGCCATGGGAAGACTACACTTCCCAGCGGTCCCAGGGAAGAGTGAAAACCCTTTGGCTTTGACAGCCGCCGCCACAAGTCTTTCCGCCTCCCCGGGCTGCCTGGGAGCTGAGAGCCGGATTATGGTGGCCTGAGCAGCACACGCAGCTGCGGGCGCCCCCGGAGCCCCCTGAGCCTTGCCCCGCCGCCCACCCAGGGGGAGGACCGAGAAGCCAGCGGCCGCCGACCTGCCATGCCCGCCCCTCCCCGCCTCCCGCCGAGCCTGAGCCGTCCTCTCCCAGACCTCTGCTGAGGCTGGGCGCCGCTGGCCAGATGTAGCCGGCTTCGGATCCGTCTCCTCCTCTCTCCGTCTGCAGATTTCTCCTGCCCGATCCCCCCACACACGGCACCGGGGGGGCCGGCCGAGGGGCCTGCAGGCTCTGGAGCCCCGATGCCTCGCAGCTCACTCTCCTGAGCAGCCACCACCAGCACCCAGAGTTGGGGGCAGGCAACAGAGCCGGACGTGGTCCCAGGGTGAGCCCAGAGGGCCCCAAAGGCCAGGCCCACCATGGCCCAAACACTGCCCTGGCTCTTGCTGTGGATGAGCTCGGGAATGCTGCCTGCCCACTGCACCCAGCCTGGCATCCGGCTGCCCCTGCGAAGCGGGCTAGGGGGGGCCCCCCTGGGGCTGCGGCTGCCCCGGGAGACCGACGAGGAACAAGAGGAGCCGGGCCGGAGGGGCAGCTTTGTGGAGATGGTGGACAACCTGAGGGGCAAGTCCGGTCAGGGCTACTACGTGGAGATGACCGTGGGCAGCCCCCCACAGACGGTAAGGTCTCCAGGCCAGCCCTCCCCTCCTCCCTGCAGGAGCAGAGGGGAGAGAGGGGGGTGCAGCATGCTGGGCCCCGCTAAAATGGGCCGGATGGTGTGGGCAGGAGGGACCTCCCCCCAAATATTCCCTCTGGGATCCTATTGGCAGCAGTCACCCCGAAGTTCCCCTTTCCCACCTCCCTTCCCCTCACAGGCTTCCCCGGGCTCCCTCATCTGACTGTCTTCCCCTCGCCCCCAATCCCACATGCATGCCCCTCAGTAAGGATTTGGGGCAAGAGAAAGACTCGGGGGCGGGGAGGGGGGGCTGGCCCGGGGAAGGGTCCAGGCAATAGGGACGCTGTGAACAGGTGTCAGCCCTGCCAAGCCTGAGTCTCCCCACCCCAGCACTCTGGATCTTGGTCACCCAACCCTCTCCCCTCCTCTGGTGTTCTGGGAACCTGGGGTTCGGACCATGATTCCCAGCACCTTGAGGACCCAGGAACCCTGACACGAGCTGAATAAACCCCTTGCTCCCAAAGTCCGGGCAGCCACAGGGACAGCAAAGCGGGGTTTCCCAGCTCCTCCTGACTGCCACTCCAGCTCAGAAGCCCCAGACAGACTCTGGCTTCCCCAGGCCCTCCCTCCCCTTCCCCCTGTGCTTCCTGCACTCCGGCCCCTCCTCCTCCCCCCAAAGCCATGCGCGCAGCACAGGCCAGAGGGGACTGAACCGAGCCAGGGGAAAGGACAAACCGCAGCCCTGGAGCCAGAGCCCCCTTCTAAGAATGACACTCCTTCCACAAGCTGATAGGCGCGGGAGGAGGGGTGAAGGCAGCCCGGCGGCGGTGGAGAAAACACTGCCAGCTCTGCCCATCCTTCCAGTCCTTCGCGGCACCTCCAAGGTGGCCGGGGGAGGTTGCACCCTCTGTGCCTGCGTGGGTGGGGTGTCGTGGCTGCTGCCCTCTGTGCACATTTGCCTCCTCCGGGGGTGGGCCTGGGCACGGGTGGCGGGATGGCTCTGCATGTGCTGGTGTGTGTCACCTTGAATCCGAGCCTGCACATTTCTGTGAGGCACCCCCCCCCCCCACCACGGATCTGTGGGATCCGTTGTCGGGAGGCCTGTCCTTGGGAGGGTCCGTGAAGGTGGGAGTGTGTTTAGAGGGAACAGCCACACTTCCCTTGAACTTCTCAGACAGCTCTTACACTGGATCTGGGAGAGACACAAACCTCTGCCCCCCAGTTACCTGATGGAAGCAATTCTTCCCAGGTCCCTGCCACCCAGGCCTACCTCCTACCTCCCCAGCTCATCCAAGGCTCTGGTCTCCCCTACGGACCCCTTCTCTTTCCGGTGCATGATAACTTCCCCAGAAACAGTCTCAAATCCGTGTGAGGATAGGCCCCTAGCAGCCTGGGCAGGTACTCTCAGATAGCAGGGGGGGTGTAGAGACCTGCAACCCACTCCCTGATCTGCTACTGATACGCTGTGCAAGCCCTGTTACAGCCTGGGGCATGGACACACGACGGAGGGGGCTTTGGATCCACCAGACAGACCAGGAATTCCAGCTGTACAGCCTGCAGCCTTTCCTTTTCTCAGCTGTGTGTCCTGGGGCAAATTAAGCAACCTCTCTGAGGCTATTGCCTTGTTCTTCAAAACGGGTGAAAGGAGATCCCCTTTGCAAGGGTTAAATGGGACCTTGTAGGGGAAATCACCCTGGACAATGCACGCAGACCCAGGTGACCTCCAGGAAATAGAAGTCACTTTCTGCTAACTTCTCTGGCCACATCTCTCTCTTCTGTGCTATGCAAGGAAGCACAAGAACTTGGGAGCTCTGGGCCACCATATTTTACACACATAGGACTGAGGGACCAGTTACTGTACTTCCCCGGCCCCCTGAGATAGTGTGTACACCCCCCAGTCCAGAAATTGGCAGAGAGTAATTGCCCGACGAATGTCAGTTCCTTCCCCCTCCTTCCTAGAAAGGGAAAGTGGGCCTACAGTTGAACACCGGCCCAAGGAACCATTGCCGGGGAGCCCACAGTTAGAGAGACTCTGGGTTGCCCTATGGCTGTGAACACGAGCCAATGCCAGCCGGTCTGTGCTCTGTGGTGACTTTGATTCCCTCCCCAGCAGTTTCGAGAAGGAGGCCCTTTCCCCTCGCCTGGTGGGGCTGTTGTGAGCAGATGAGAATGTGGTTGGCGGGGTGCTCTGAACAAGCAGAAGTGGGACTTGGGGGGCACTTTCCGTATGCCAGGTGATTAGGTGGGGGGGTTGAGAGCTGATCCTCAGGGAGACAGGGGATAGGTTTTCTGCCCACGAGGAGTATAGAGCGTGAAAGCGTAAGTGCCAGTACGAGGTAATTCAAAGCAGCACTGAGACCTTTGCCACCAGAGCCTATTACAAACATAACTTCTCGGGTCCCGCCCCAGACTTACTGAGTTGGAATTTCAGGGGCCCTGGCTCAAGCTCGAGAAGCACTGATCCGCAGCAGTTCGAAGAGTGAGTGCTTTAGGTGTTCAGGAGGTAAAATCAAGGAAAGCCTCCTGGAGGAGGTGCACTGTGAGCATGGTCGTGAAGGATGGCTAGGAGAGGGGAAGCTGTTCCCGGTGGGGAAATGGTACCTGTCCCACACAACTGTAACTGCACTTAACTTGAATGTCCACTTCTTCCCATCCTTAGCCTGGGTCCCTGAGACCAGAAGAAGCCGCAACGAATGAGAAAATGAGACGTGTGTCTGGGCTCATGCATGTTTGTTCAGGAGGCAGTGAGAAAGCCAGTCTGGTTAATGCTACAGGTTTGGGTAAATAGGATAGAGCCGAATTGCCAAAAGCCTTCAACATGAAGCTGTAAGGTTCAGACTTCAGTCTTCAGACATAGGGGGAAGCTTGAGTTTATTTGTACAGGGGAATGACATAGAAAAAGCAATCTTTTAGGAAGAGACATCTGAATTTTAGGAAGAATAGAACTGAGAGGTACAGGGGCAGGAGGCTCTGTCACAACAGTCTGGGTGTGAGGCACTGTGGCAAGGGCAGCATGTGGCCATGATAAGGTGGAAAGGGAGGAGAAGACCAGGATGCAGGGACATTCCAGGACAGCCGGACAGGACTTGGTGACACTGGCATGAAGGGTGAGGAAGAAGACATCAGGGGTGATTTCAGGATTCTGATCTGGGAGGATACGAGACCATTTGAGGGACCAGGAAGGTGGGCAGGAGGGGCTGGTTTATTCAGTAATGGTGGACAAATGTACACTTGTCTTTATGGTTGTAGTTTATGTAAAGTTTTCAAATATATTCTGTATAGGTTATTTTCTTCTTTACAGTCCTTCCTGCAATATACAAAAATGGTCCTATCACTCACAAGTTCCAGCAAAAGAAATGGGGACTGAAAATTTAAACAATTGGCCAGAAGACAGGCCAGTAAGCTGAGACCCTCTCTCACCTGGATCTTTCTACTCTGCCATGCCACCTGGCCGGGTATCCTGGGGGAAAAGAGAGGGCTTAGCATGACCATTTCTTTTCATTCTGCCGGGACACCCTCTCCTGTCTCCCTCGTTACACTTATAAGAACATATTATGGCGTTTTTGTGTTTGTTTCCCTCTCAGAACATCAAGCTCTTGAGGACAAGGTCTTCTGGGAAAAAAAAATTTTTTTTTGCAATGTCTCATTCTCTTATCTAATATCTATGAGAGTGCCACATTCAGAGCATGCACCTAAAAAACATTGAGTGAGTGAATAAAGTGTAGGACAGACTAATAGAACTCTCGATGGGTGCTTATAAGTGCAGAACAGGAGCCTGTGGAGAAAGAAGCCCATTCATCCTTTTCGCTTAAGTGAAAGGATATCATCTCATTATAATGGGATGAGCATCGGTGTCCAAGCCCAGGATAATACTTGTGAGGATTGAGATCTGGTGGTAGTCAGTGCAGTTTAACAAATGTTTCTTGAGCACCTACTGCGAGCAGAAGAGAAAAATAATGTCGTGGTCTTAGCCCTTGGAGAACTTGCAATCCAGTGTGAGACACAGACATATAAACAGCTAAACAGCATACGAGACTGAACGCATTTGGTACAAAGAGAAGAACAGGGAGGCATAGAAGGTGCAAAGGAAGAAGCGGCTACTACTGACAGGGTGTTGGGAAAGGCTTGCTGGAAAAGGGAGCATTTGAGTATGGCCTAGAAAGATGAGAAAGCTTTGCTATTTGGAGATGGGGTGGCGAGGGGTGGGTGGGGGGACGCTTCATGGAGAGAGGCGATGAGCTGGGCTGAGAAGCTGAAAGTTGTATGGCAGGGGTGCTGTGAGGCTGAGTGGAGGTTGGGTTGTGCTTTGCAGGCAGTCGGGAGTCCTTTTGAGTATATGAGAAGGGGAGTGGTCCGGTGTGGTGTGGGTTCTAGGAAAACAGCTCCAGTGTGGAGCATAGCGGGATAGTCTAGAGCCTGAGGCAAGGCCCTCAGTCAGACACGAGGGCCTGAAAGACGCCGGTGGCAGCAAGGATAGAAAGAAGTCCTCAGAGATCCAGCATTCACGTGTCAGTTCAAGCAGGTGTTCTCTGCTCCTGGGGAGGGAGAGGGAAGAGACGAGATTCCCTTCCCTGTGGCCTCTCTGTGGCATCAGGGAACACAGCAAAAGGAGCAAACTTTAAAGCACAATATAGTTCATCAAAATTCCACGTTTATGATCCTGCTTTAATTGCAAGGGAGAAGTACTAGCATGTCCATTTGGGGGGTGAGGAAACTAAGGCTCAGACAGACGAAGTGGTTTGTCCAAAGAGACTCCGCTAAGGAAAACGGAGCCAAGTTTCAAGTCCAGGTCTTTGGACTCCAAGTCCAAATCCTGGGTTCTTTCCAGTGTTCTCCAGTCTAAGACGTGTGGTTGCCTCCGAGATGCCGGTAGACCATTCTTATTGATGAATGTAGTAACCAGCTGAGCATGGGGATCTGGAAACCGGGTGAGGGGTTATGACCGGACAGGGAGACTCAGGAGTCACCTGCAGAGAGGTGGTCTGGAAGCCAAGTTAGCAAACTTGTTCTTTGAGACAACAGAGGGAAAAGGGGGGAGGGAAACGACTAGGACAAGAATATTGAACGTAGACTGGGGCTCAAGGGAGCAATAGAAATAGAGATCAGAGAAGCAGAAAACTATGAGGGTTCAGGGTCTCAGGAACCAAGAAGGGTCAAATGGTTTTCCACCTCCCCTCCCTAAAATGGTTTTCAAACTGTGATTTGTGAGATTCTATAAAGGGACTCAAGGATGAAGGAGAAGGTTAGGAGAAAGGTAAGAGGTAAAGACTTTGGACCTTTCACCCCTCCCATCACCAAACCCTCTCCCCTTCTCCCTGCTCCTAAATGAGCTTTTCTTGGTTTTATACAGTGGAATTCCAGAACAATCCTTCCCTTCCTCCTTCCTCCATCTTCCTTCCTTCCTTCCTTCCTTCCTTCCTTCCTTCCTTCCAGTACTAACAAGGTTGAAAAACATTGGTCTCAAAGAACCACCATCCAAATTAGACAAGGCAAGATTAGACAAGATCCCACTTCTAAGTTTCCACCCAGTCCCTGAGACCACAACTGGCTTCAGGTTGCATAAGAGGGCTTTGCTAGGATGCTCACTCTCATTTCACACACTTCTCCTCCTCTGCCTCCCCAGGTCAGGAAAGAAAGAGTTTAGCTGCAGGTGGGGGGTAGGGGAAAGACTGTCAGGAACCCTTCTTGGGTGCCTCCAAAAAAGATCTAAGCAGAAAATTCTGGTTGCAAATCCAGGAAGAGAAACATGTCTCGGGGAAGCTCCCCTACCAGACAATTATCTTCTCTGCTGGGAACATGTCTCTTGGGGGCCTGGGCAGTGGAGAATTCTAGGCGGGAGCCAGACCATTTTCCTGGTCCTAGAACTGCCCTGAGCCGCCTCTGGCAGGATGGGCCCAGAGGGCTGGGAAACATTCACTGATGCCCTTCTGCCAAATCCTCAGGTGCTGAAGCCAGTGGTTCCTGAGAGGGCAGAGGTGCTCCCTCTAGGGGAATGGTGAATCAGTAGTCTTAAGGGCTGACATGGGGGAGCTAGGACTCCTTGGTCTTTTTCCCCACAGACTCTGACAAAGCCACGGAGCTCCCTGCCCCTGCCACCCCAGCCTGTCCTCTTTCACCAGGTCTCCTGGACTGTACCAACCTGTGGCTACTCTCTCTACTGCCCGCTGTAACCCCCGTGTCCAGATCGCATTGGCCTCTCGGGGCTGGTGAACCCCACCAATTCTTTCCCAGTGCCTGTGGAGCTCTTGCCAAATAGCTCAAGGCGTGAACCACAGCATCTCCCAATGGCACAAACAAGCCTGTACTGAGCATGACCCAGGTGCCCTGGAGCAAAGTGGGCTTATGCCAGAGATCAGCTGTATTTTCAACTGAGGACAGACCAAGAGAAGATGAAAGCAACTGTCACCTGTGGGCAGGACATGATTAGACGGTAGGAAGGACTTACTGTCTGCCAATGAAAAGCAGATAGCCAATAGCTGCTGTGATCCCTCCCAGACCAGCGGGTTTCCAGGTGGGTTCTGTGGATGCTGGAGGTGTTCAAGAGCTGCCTCAAGAGCCACCACAGGAGGTGAGAGGGACAAAGGAAGTAAACCTCTCCCTCCCAAAGAACAATTCTTATTTTTTTCTATTTGGTATATTGAGATCCTGCATAAAGTTGGAAAAGAGTTCTGCTGCTTAAAAAAAAAAAAAGTTTGAAAAACCATTGTCTTAGATCTGTTCTTTAAGAACAGACATGTACATTTTTTGACCGTTCACATCCATCATCTCGCTGAATAGGAAGCCTTGATAAATATTAGTTGAGTTGGGTTTGACCCTGGGGGAAATGGAACATCCTGTCTAAAGGGAGAAAGGTGCACTAGATAAGGTTTGGGGTGACCCAGCCACCTTTGGATTCCTTTAAAACAAAAAACAAAAAACAAAAAAAACAGCCCAAGGTAGGGTAAGTGGTACCAGGCAGGCTGCTTGCTCCCAGGTATCGATTATCAGCTTTAGCCTGGAGAGAGAAATGGAAAGCAAGGGTATGTCTAGGGAAAGAATTTCCAGTGGATCAGCTGATTTGGTCAAGGCGGAGGGAACCTGGACAGGATCCAATCGCTGGACTCGGTTGGGGGCAGGAACTGTGCGCTCTGTTGGCCCTCGGCCACTGCCAGCTGCTGACGTTAGGCTCCTCTTGTCCTTCCTTGCCCCCTTTTCTCAGCCTTGGGCATGCTCAGGTCTGGGAATGTCCCCTCAGGAAAGCAGACGAAGCTGACTCAAAGGTCTAGGACCGAGTCCTGAAGTCACTACCATTGCTCTAAGAACCTGGGTAGATAATCTAGTCAATTTCATGGATATAGTGGGCATCCACTGTCACTGTCACCATACATGGTATACCAGGCTGAAATCACCCCTGCAAGGACCCCGGGCTGAGAATTAATAGCAAGAGTCTGTAGGGTCACAGAGAACTACAGGAAATGAGGCAATTACTGTCATTGTGGAAAAAAGTCATTATGGAGCACCTGCTGAGCGCTAGGGAAGAATATGATAATAAGGATACAGAAGTGCTCCCCACCCTTGTGCAGAGCTCATAGTGTGGGAGGCAGACAAGAGATAAGATGAGTGATATACAAGTAAGCACCGGTGTTACTGAGGACCTGCAAGAGAAGGAGCCTTACCTTGGCTGAGGGCATCATGGCAAGACCTTTGGGAGAAAGGATATTTACACTGTGCCTTGAAAGACAGAAGTTAGACAAAACGTGGAGAGAATGTTCTAGGCCTAGGAAACAGGATATGCGAAAGTGCAGAGGTCATCATGCATCTGAGATCATGATGCGTTTGAGAAGCATGGGGGGGGGGGCAGGGGGCAAGAAATGTTCATCGGGGTTGACCTATGGTTGGTGAGATGCCCCCGAGGACGGGGTTTTCGGGATTTAATTCAGATAGTGGATCTGTTATCTGATGCGGTGTAACAAACTACTCCAAAACATGGTGGCTGAAAACAAGAGCCATTTTGTTTTTCAGGATTCCGTGGGTTCGCTAGTGGCTCTTCTCCAGGTTTTACCTGGACTCACTCACGTGGCTGCGTTCAGCAGGTGGGTCAGCGGGGGGCCGGACAAAGCTGGGCCTGCTGGACCTCCCTCTCCATGAAGTCTTTCATCTTCAAGGAGACAAGACGGAGCTTCTCCACATACAATATCAGGGAGGCATTCCAAGAGGCCGGTGCACATTCCCCAGTGCACAGGCCCTTATCGAGCCTCTGCTTTCCCCCCTTACTGACGCTCCACTGGTTACAGCAATCCCATGGCCAAGCCTCGAGCCGATGTCAGAGGGGATCACACAAAGACATGGGTACAGGAAAGCGTGATTGATCAGTGTAGCAATGTACCATCTACTTCCTCTCCAAATGAAAGACGGGAAGGTCAAGAAATGAAACACCAGAGTTGGTCAGAACCAATGGGTTCTTGTCTAGCTTTGTGGCCTATTGTGTTAGATGGGTCAAATTGCCCACTCACTCCAGGTGCCCGTTTCCTTCTCTGTAAAATGGGAGAAAGCCTTCCAATCCCAGCTTTTGCTAAAAGGCTTATTAGACAAGAGTAGAGGCCCACACACAAGGAGAGAGACTTCCTCTTTGATAGGAGGAATTCGAGTTAAAGCCCCCTCCTAGGGCCCTGGGATAGACTACCAGACCAGGTTGTAGATCTTAGTAACCAGAGACCTTTCAGAGTTGGCCTTTCAGAATCTCTCTAGGCTGATGGACAGATGACCCCCGAAGGCTCTTTTCATCCAGAAGAATCTAAGATATCCCTGTCTGCTGAGGGCTGGGGCCAAGACAGGTGAGATTTGGAGAACAAAGAACTCACCGGCTTTACCCAGAACTCACCAACCCACCGGCTCCATATCTATCTCATCACCCAAGATCTTTTGCTGAAAACTCCTCTTGGGGAGCCTGGCCTGCAGAGTGAAATGGGCAGGTGTGCCTCTCCCTGTGGGGCTTGTTAGCACTTCCAAGAAGCTGCCTTCCCTCAGAGGCCCCTGTGATGGGGTGGGGGAGCATTTGTTTGTTAAGTGATTGGCATTGACCTAGCCCTGACCCCAGGCTGTGATCTCCTGGGAATCTAAAACATAATAGCTACAGAGACTCCTGGTTCAGCCTGCCCCAAGGGTTGGGGAAGAAGATGGCTCCAGGACCCCAGGCTACTACCACTTGCGTCCCAAGTCAAACCTGGGGGCCGGTGAGAGGAAGACGGGTCTGAGCTCGAGCTACACCTACAAACCCCCACAGCTGGGGAGCCACTGAGGGCTCTCTCCTTCATCCAAAAAACAGGTTAGAGTAGCTCTTTCCCCTTTTCTTTCCTTTAACGTT
Organism: Prionailurus bengalensis; assembly: GCF_016509475.1. NCBI lineage: Eukaryota > Metazoa > Chordata > Mammalia > Carnivora > Felidae > Prionailurus > Prionailurus bengalensis. Next base: position 15,097,662 of record NC_057346.1, on the reverse strand, counting down.
AATTCAAGAACTACTTATTGCCAGGTACCGTGAAACCCATTAGGGACACGATGGGGATTTTTTGAAAAATTAGATACAAGGGAGGTGAGATTCAATGTGACGTGACAGAGTGACACGTTCTAGGGAGGCATTTTAATAAGAGACAACGACCTGGTGTTTCCCCGCGAGGAGGTAGTCCCTTCTGAGCTCGGACTGCGGGATGACAGATGACTAGACAGACTTGCCAGCGAGAAGGAAGATGTCTGGGCACAGTGAAGGACCTTCGCGTCTGTCTTCGAGGGGAGGACCATGGCTGGTTTGAGGACCTCCAATGAGCTAGCGGGCCAGGGGCTGGGAAGTACAGGACAAACGAGGCTGGCTGTGCAGGCAGGGCCGGACAAGGAAGGGCCCTGCAGGAAATGTGAAAGCTTACATTTTTTATTTTCATAGCAGAGGGAATCGATTGACATGGGAGGGCAACATAGTCAAATCTGCACTTGGAAAAGACCACCCTAGCCATAGTGCAGAGACAGGTTGGAGGGGTCCAGGGCGAATGTGCCAAAACCAGTTGAGAAGCTATTGTGATATTCCAGAATGAGGTGATGAAAGCTTGGCCCAAGGGTGGCAAGGGAGGTGGCGAGAAATGAGTAAATTCCAGAGACTTTTGAGAAGGTTAATTGGACAGGACTCGATGCATCGGATGGAGATGTGAAGAAGAGGAAGGTGTTAGGATGTCCCCCCCCAGTTGCTGACTTAGAGAGAGAACAGATGGATGGTGACGCCATCCACTGACACGGGGAAGGCTGAGGAGAGACAAACGGGTGGGACCGTGGAAGGTCAGTTTTAGACATCCTGAACTTGAGGTGACTTTGAGGACGTTGCTTATGTGCTTCTGGAGCTCAAAGGGGAGGAAAGGGCTTCGGGCTATCAGCTCGGGGGCAGAGGTGATGCTTGGAGCTGTGGCCACAGGGGAGATGGCAGAGGGAGGGTAGGGCCCGAGAGGAAGAGGGCCGGAGCCCGAGCCTTGAGAAGTGAGCCTGCCGAGCGGACCAGAGGAGATCTGGTCAGAGATGGGGAGGACAGTCACGGGACGGGGTGGCAGGGAAGAGTGTGTCTAGGAGGGAGAAGCAAGTCCTCACAGTCAGATGGGAACGGATGTGAAACGCGTCTTTTGTATTTGAAACCTTTGCCGGCTGTAGTAAGGGCTGTTCTGTAGTGGAGGGAGGGGCAGAGGAGGACCCGTTTTAGGATGGGTTGAGGAACGAGTGGGAGGTGAAGAAAGAAGACAGCTTGGCTGCAAACTTGGGTTGTGAGGGAGGGGATGGTGGCTGGAGGTGGATGTGAGATTGAGGAAGGTTTTTTTTTTTTTTTAATGGAGAGACTCCAGCAGTTGTAAATGCCAATGGGAAGAACTCACACTGGGGCTGGGGTGGTTGTACGAGGGCGGACGTACCTGAGGGAGAGGCAGGGAGCCGGGCAGGGGCAGCCGAGGGGAAGGACAGGTGGGCGCAGCGGCGGGCAGGTGGCGGTGGCTGGCTGTGGGGGCCAGCGAGGTCTCATCTGCCGGCCTCGGCCTCTGTTCCGGGGCAGTAAGAGGCGAGGCCTCGCTCTGGAGGTGTGACCGCTGGAAACCCCTTCGCTCCAACCGCCTCTTCCAGGCTGCCCTTGCCTGCCCTGTTGCATCCCGGGGGGGTGGCTTTGCTGCCTGAAGCGCCTGCCCCATGAGAGCCCTCCACAGGGAGCAGGAAAGAGAGAGAGCCTGCTCTGGGGCTCGAGTGAGAAATGTTGGGAGGGCGGGACCAAGAACCGCTTCTCTCAGAAGCCAGGAGCACTTGGCAAAGAGCAGATAGTTGGGACGTTTGCTCAGGAGGGAATCTCGGCCATTTATGCTGGTTTCCCATTTTTTGTGGCGGATGGAGAGCAGGTGGCGGACGGGGCTGTGGTGGCCCGAATTCCTAGTGTGGGAGTGGGTGGGGGTCATCGGGCTCTGGGCTTGACCCCCTTTGAGGTGGAAGGGAGGGGCCTTCCTCAGATGGGGAGATAAGGCTGGGCCCAGAAGGACAAGAGTGCCTGGGCCTCCTGGTTAGGGAGGGAGAGGTTCTCGGGAGGGGAGAGTAGAGGGGGAGGCCCGGACCAGCTGGGACCTCAGGAAGAAAAGCCCAGGGGGCCGTTTTCCTAGAGCCAGCCAGGCACACGTTCCAGGGAGCCCTGTCTTGCACAGCTATGGGGACCCTTCTTTGGGGCCCAGTGATAATAGGGATCCCTAAGAATGAGGCCAACCCTAGTGCCTGGGAGCAGAGTCCTGGCGGGTGGGGGAGGGGCTCCAGGGAGTAGGTGGGAGAAGCCTTTTTAATCATTAACCTGGTTGACTGAAATCGGAACTGCTGTGCCTCCAGCTCTATTGATTCTGAAAGCACAGCATCTGGAGGCCGCGGCGGCTGCCCAGAGACCCTGGAGAGGGCCGGGGGAGGGGTGGGGAGGAAGGGCAGGGGTGGGAAATGGGAACCAGGGGGGAGAAGGGGCTGGGAAGGAGGGCGGAGGCAGGGTCAGAGGGCGTTGGGAGGGGGGGGACAGACAGCCCTAGAGAAGGGTCTTTGGGGACACGGGGAGGCCAGGAGGCCTAAGCAGGTGCTGGCGACCACTGAGAGCAGGAAGGAGCCAGAGGATCTGGCAGAGGAGGAAACTGAAGCCTAGAGGAGCACGGGGACTTGCCCAAGGTGACAAGGTCAGAGCCTGCACCACAACTGAGGTCAGCTGATTTCACTGCACTGAGGAGAGAGGACACGGGAATGACAGAGCCCTGAGGTCAGGGGAGAAGAGGAGATGGGCATGAAAAGTCAGCAAAAGAGGGTCAGTTCTTGGGGAACCGTGCTTCTGAGGACAGAGGCGTGGCCTCTCTTTGCCTGTGAGGATACAGTTAAGATATTCAAGATGTGGCTCTGGACTGACTGAGGGACGGATCAGGCCGCCAAAGGAGAAAGGGGGGTTGAGAAAAGTAGAAACACTAGAAGGAGCTGCACACCAAGAAGACACCTGTCTGTATTCATTTAGCCAAAACCCAGGGCCCTGACAAGATGGGTTTTTACCGGGACGTCGGCGTGGGCTCCTGGCTCCCTACTATTTCTGATAGCAGGACTCCTAGGCCTGTGTCACCTCGGAGACAGGAGGGGAGCCCTTCTTGGGGAGCCACATTCTGGCAGGCAGGGTCAGAAACATGTGGGCACCAACACGCCGTCCTGGTCCCCGCAGCTTCCCTCGCCCGTGCCAGCTCCTAGAATAGCATTTCTGGGCTGCACGGGGATGTGAGCCCAGCCGGCCTGCTGGGTGATCTGCTCCCTAGGAGGACTGGAAAAGGAGGGAAGGGGCAAGCTCTGCAGACACGACCAGATAGGAACACGAAGTGGGTAAGGGCAGTCTGACGGTAGAGACCAAGAGGAATGAAAACCCCAGAGATAACGTGGCTCTGGCAACACAGAAAATGTTAGGATGCCGCGGAGGAGGCAGGAGCAGACACGAGGCCACGCCGAGAATGGCACAGGAGGCCATATTCCGTCTGTGGTCATGGTGGTAGCAGGGGCCAGGCTGTTCTGTCCCCCATGGTAGAAGTTTCACCGGGACCTGCCAAAGGGAGAGTCTATTGCCGGTGGGGTGAAGGACAAAGGAGGTGGCGAGCCCAGAGCCTCGTGTGGATGACATCTTTCTCTCCCCTTTCTCTGACAGCTCAACATCCTGGTGGACACGGGCAGCAGTAACTTTGCAGTGGGGGCTTCCCCCCACCCTTTCCTGCACCGCTACTACCAGAGGCAGCTGTGAGTCCTGGGGAGAGCTAGAGAGAACCCTTCCCAACGATCCAGGGCCCAGAAGGGTCAGGGGAGGGCTTTGGGGAGAAAGATGAGCTCCTCGGAACCTTTCCAAGAGAGAGGAGTGGAGAGGGGGGATGTGAGGGGGTTTACTCTGGGAAAAGGGAGGTCGAGGGACCACCAAGAAGTGCTTCAGTACAGAGACAAAGGCAGCCTCCTTGGGGAGGGAAGCAGGAAGCAGAGGAGCCCCCCAGTTCCCAACCCAAGAGTCTTCTCTCTGCCTGAATTGGGAGACGTGGAGACGTCATCCCAGCCTGCCCAACCCCGGTCCCTTCAGTGGCTCTCAGGTTTCTGGCAACACCGACTCACTCAGTCCAGGCTGAGCAGGCTGCAGTGACAGCTCCCTTCACTGTGCTCCCCCCCCCCCCGGGGGGCTACTCCTGGTGGTACTGCACGGTTCAAGGGAGGGAAGGAAGAACCTTCCATAAGCCCCACGGCCCAAACCCATATCAGGGACTGAAAGCCATGTCTCCCTGCACCGTCCAGAGTTCCAGCAGCTGGACGTAGCTAGCTGGTGGCAGGGAGGGTCGATGTGGGTTTCTAAGGTGAGAGGCAGAGAAGGATGACGTGGGAGCCTCCTTAGCACAAAAGCAAGAAGCGGCGAGAGGCCGTCTAATGTCTGAGGCATCTCTGTGTGTGTAAATCTGTAAGCAGAGCCTTTAATCCTATTCTCGGACTTCTAGGCAGATGCCAAAGCCACCTTCGGCATCTTCTGCCTTCTTAGGCTCCTTCACCTTTAACCTCCCTGTCTGAAGACAGCAGTCAGTGACGGGGCGTGGTCAGGATCCACAAAAGGGAATTCATTCCCGCTCCTTTTCCCAGTCCCATCACTGCCCTCCAGCACGTACACAAGGCTGGGGTAGTGGCGTGATGAAACACAGGGGGAGGTGTCACGTGCTCATGAACACGTTCCACACAAGTGGTGTGTAATACTCACTTACCTGCTCTGCTGAGGGCTGTGCCGATTCTCTCTTTGGAAGAACTTGCCGGAGAGGTTCCGCATTCACCCCGCCTGGCACGTTCTCTACCACTCAGATGGTACCACCGGGTCCCAAGGCCGCAAGAGTCAAAGGCTCCTTTTCTCTGGGAGCTTGATGGAGCTGGGGGCTGGGGGAAGAGATGCCCACTAGCTGTCCCTCAGCAGCACCGGGCACAATGCACAAAGCCTAGGCTTGTTCCCCACAGGGCCTGAGCTCAAGATCTAGGGGTATGAGCTATGGAGACAGGAGGGTGAGCCCCAGTAATAGCTCCCGTCATCTGTTTGCAAGGTTACTTTCCATTCTGATCTGGGTGATTGATCTGGGATGGTCTGCTGAGCAGTCTGAAAGTACCTTATGTACGATGCCTCGGACGTAAGGGGAGGCATCTGGGAGTAGGGGAGAGGCTGGATCCCTATGCCACTTGTTGTGGTCATGCCTCCACAGATCTCTGCCTCCTTTCCACAGGTCCAGCACGTACCGGGACCTCCGGAAGGGTGTGTATGTGCCCTACACCCAGGGCAAGTGGGAGGGAGAGCTGGGCACCGACCTGGTGAGCATCCCCCACGGCCCCAACGTCACTGTGCGTGCCAACATCGCTGCCATCACTGAATCAGACAAGTTCTTCATCAATGGCTCCAACTGGGAGGGCATCCTGGGGCTGGCCTATGCTGAAATTGCCAGGGTGAGAGGAACAAAGCCTACCCCTGGGCACTGTGTCTGTGTGTCACTCCCTGCATGCCACAGAGGGACGGGTTTGGAGAGAAGAGGAAAGGACGGAGGGAGGGAAACAAATCAGCTGGAAGGATTAGTTAACACAGGGACGGGGTGACCACCTGAATCTTGTCCCTGTAGAGGGCAGAACTATAGCGAGGGATACTGTGACAGGTCCAAGAGTAGGCTCTGGTTTCTACCGACTCCCAGGATCTTAGGAATAAGACAGCCCCTCCCCCCCCCGCCCCATAAATCTGAAACGGGTTAAGCACGTGGGGATCAAAGATTCTGTAGATCTTTCCTGTTTGTACTGCCAGTGTCTCTGGCTAACCCTCTCTCTGCTAAATCTCAGTACTTCAAGACAGTCTTTCCCAAGGAACATCCCCCAAGTTTTTGCTTTGGCCTTCCAGTTTAGGAAGCTGGCCTCTTTCCATTAGGGCCTCTGTGTGAGGATTCACTCCTTGTCTCCACAGCCCGATGACTCCCTGGAGCCGTTCTTTGACTCCCTGGTAAAGCAGACCCACGTTCCCAACCTCTTCTCCCTGCAGCTCTGTGGTGCCGGCTTTCCCCTCAACCAGTCAGAAGTGCTGGCCTCAGTTGGAGGGAGCATGGTGAGTAGATCCTCGGAGAGGGGCGGTCTGGCACTGGGCAGAGGGGTGGGCACCGCCTGCCTCCCCTCCCTCTAAGGCTCCACCACACTCTTGGGCTCCACTACTCAGAACCAAGAGAAACCTCTTTGTATTCCCCACCTCCGTTTTTCTTTTTCCATCCTTTTCTTCCTTGCGTTAGTCCAGAAATGATTCCAGGTGCCTATGGTAAACTTGGAAAGGATGAGATGGTTAGGGAACTTGAAAGGAAATGAAAACGAGACCTCTCAAATTAAGTTTATTTAGTCTGATGATCAGAAGGCAGAGATGTGAGGAGTCTAAAAGTCTATTTATTAATTAGGACAACTGGTGAATGGTTCTCCATCTCCAACAAGCAGAGAAAATAAAACTTGTAAGAGAAGCAAATAATCATTCGTTTAACATTTATTGTGCCAGTTGAGGTTTAAATAACTTTATATTGAGGGCTGCGAGATTCTGAAACAAATAATTTAAAGTCCTGTAACGTCTTCCCCTGACACATTCTTAACACGTTTAAGAAACTACAAATCACTTTGGGACATGAATTGATGAGAAGCAGGAAGGTGAGAAAGGTGGCCTGTAAAGGGCCTTGCCACCCCCACCCCCAGCCCCCGCCCAGGGAATCTCTGCTCCCGTTGCTTTGTCTCTGGGTAACTCCCTGTCCCTCTGTGCCGGGACACGAGTACCTGCCTCCTTGTCTCCCTAGATCATTGGGGGTATCGACCACTCCCTGTACACGGGCAGCCTCTGGTACACACCCATCCGGCGGGAGTGGTACTACGAGGTGATCATTGTGCGGGTGGAGATCAACGGGCAGGATCTGAAGATGGACTGCAAGGAGGTAACGACACCAGGGGGACCAGGGAGAGGTAAGGGGGAGGCAACATAGCATGAGGTCAGACCCTGAGTTATGAGGTTGGGAGGACGGAGCAGGGGTACAGGGGACCTGCAGAAAGGGTTGGGGGCTGAGCCTAGAACCGTCGCGAGCTTAATGGTAACACGACAGGACCTGAAGTTTGGGGCTGGGGACTGGCAGGGCACTTTCACAGGGACCATGTGGATTATGGTCTAAGAAGGGAAAGAGCATGTCTGGACTCTAGTCACCGCCTTGCTTGATGGCCTTGGGCAAGTTGTTGGTGAGGCAGCTTCATATGATGTAAGTGGAAGAGTCCAGCTTTGGAGTTGGAAAAACCTGGGTTTCTAGCTTTGCCTTTTACGAGCCATGTGCCCTCAGGCAAGTTACTATTTTGCGTTTCAGTCCCCTCATCTGCAAAACAGAGGGAAAAACAGCTTTGCAACGACTGGTGAAGACAGAGAAAAATGGATAAATTGTTTCTCCCAGGGCCTGGCACATAGCAGTACTCAGTAAATAGCAGCTAAACCATTTGGGTCTTCCTTATCTAGATCCTTAATGATGTTAAATTAGAACAGATATAAAAGTACTACCAAAAGTTAAAAGCACTATACAAGGTATTTTTATTTTCAAGATCTGGAGAACGTCTGCCCCACCCAAGACAACAAGAGTTAGTATTTACTGGATACTTCCTACGTGCCGGGCACAATTCTAAGCGCTTCAAATGTATTAATTTAATCCTTAAAACAACTCCTTGAGGTAGGTACTATTATTATCCTCATTTTAAAGATGAGGAAACTGAGGCACAGAGGCTAAACAACTCGCCTACGGATCTACTCCTAAGAAGTACGAAGCCAGGCTGTCCCCCCAGCAGTCAGATTCACCCTTCCGATTCTGTCCAGGGCCTGGCAACAAGAAAGGCTTTTGACTCTTCCAACCCTCTCTCCCCGTCCTAGTACAACTACGACAAGAGCATCGTGGACAGTGGCACCACCAACCTTCGTTTGCCCAAGAAGGTGTTTGAAGCCGCCGTTAAATCCATCAAGGCAGCCTCCTCGGTCAGTGGGACTAAGGGCAGGGGTACGAGAGATGACGTGGTGTCACAGGAAGTCCGTGGAGGTCACAGGTCTCAACAAGAGCCAAGTCGTCTACCTTTAGATCCTTGTACTTAAATGCCTTCAAAGCGACTCTCTTTCCTGGGTCTCGGTTGGCTCATCACACGGTCCCCCTGGTGCAAAGCGTTGGCTTCGCCCTCCCTCCGTCTTCCCCTGATTCTTGGGTTTCAGCGTGCCTTCCCCCAGCTCGGGTATTCCACAGAAAAGCAAATCTAGGGCCCGGGAAGTGTCACGTGAAAGCGGGAGAAGCGAGGTGCTGGAAGAAGGCAGTTTCCCCATCACTATCCCTTTCTCGCCCACATAGACGGAGAAGTTTCCGGACGGGTTTTGGCTGGGGGAGCAGCTGGTGTGCTGGCAAGCAGGCACCACCCCTTGGAACATTTTCCCAGTCATCTCCCTCTACCTAATGGGTGAGGTCACCAATCAGTCCTTCCGCATCACCATCCTTCCACAGGTATGTCCCCCAGCCCAGGAAGTGGTCACGGTACAGCCGGGGAGACAGGGACCAGGCATGGCCTCTCGCAAGTGGAAGAACAAGTAGAGGAGCGTCCCATGGAAGAGGGCTCTTGCAGAAACGGAGCACGCAGAGCTCAGGGATGGCAGAGGGAGGAGCAGCCTGAGGGCACAGATACCCGGAAGGCAGAGGCTGGGAGAGGGCTGGAGTGAGGAAGACAGCCTCTCCCTCTTTGCTTGCTTGTCCCCAGCAATACCTGCGGCCAGTGGAAGACGTGGCCACGTCCCAAGATGACTGCTACAAGTTCGCCATCTCACAGTCCTCCACGGGCACGGTTATGGGAGCTGTGATCATGGAGGGCTTCTACGTGGTCTTCGATCGGGCCCGGAAACGAATTGGCTTTGCTGTCAGTGCTTGTCACGGTAAGAGCCAGGCAGGAGGGTGGGGTCAGTCTGTCCGTGTTCTCGCTGTCCAGCAGTTAGGATACCTGGGCCCCTGTCAGCCTGGGAGGTAGTAACAGTTGCCTCAAGGCAGAGCCAACACGTTGGGCAAAAGCTAGCGTGCTTGTGCTTTTTCTGTGCTGCCCGGCACGGTGAGCCCTGCATGGGTCGGTGACCTCTGCTGCAGACCGCAACAGCAAGGGCTGCCTCGGGCCCTTGGGAAGCTCTCGCTCCAAGGGCAGCAGGCTGAGCCTACAGTGACCTGGTCAGCTGCTACATGATGAGCTTGAATGCCGGCTACTTGAGGATCGGTGGCCAGGTCTTTCAAGTGGGTATCGGCCGAAGAGGTGAGTCTACCAGGTATACGTGGGGCTGGCCTTTTGGTCAACTCGCAAGACTGACTTTTAGGTGCCATTCCTACCGCATGCTTATACAGGAAAGGGCTGTTGCTCCCACTGGCCTGGGGGGAGGAGAGGCGTGCCTCTCCCTAGCAAGGGCTTTCGGTCTTGCCCCTAAATACCTCCAGGCAAGGAGATGCTAGAGCCTTCTCGGGGGCTAATTTCAAGGCCTATCGGGAAGTTCTTTTTGTTGCATAAGCTAAACCGCTCTGTGACGACGAGAGCCGCCCACTGACGTGTGCCCTTTCTCCAGTGCATGATGAGTTCAGGACAGCAGCAGTGGAAGGCCCTTTCGTCACCCCAGACATGGAAGACTGTGGCTACAACATCCCACAGACAGATGAATCAACCCTCATGACCATAGCCTACGTCATGGCTGCCATCTGCGCCCTCTTCATGCTGCCACTGTGCCTCATGGTGTGCCAGTGGCGCTGCCTCCGCTGCCTGCGCCATCAACATGACGACTTTGCGGACGACATCTCCCTGTTGAAGTGAGGAGGCCCACGGGCGGAAGACAAGAGATTCCCCTGGACCACATCTGGCGGTTCACTTTGGTCACAAGCAGGAGACGCAGATGGCACCGGTGGCCAGAACACCTCAAGACCCTCCCCTGCCCACCAAATGCCTCTGCCTTGACAGAGAAGGAGGGAAAGCTGGCAAGGTGGGTTACAGGGATTGCACCTGCAGGAAACAGGAGAGGGAAGAAAGCAGTACTCTGGCGGCGGGATTATTCTCGGTCACCTCGAGCCCGAGTTGGGAAATTCTGCTGCTTGACACTTCAGCCTTGAACCTCTGCCCACCATTCCTCTGGATTCTCCAACCCAAAGTATTCTTCTCTTCTTAGTTCCAGAAGTAGTGGCATCACAGCCGAGTCGCCCCAGTGTGTGTCTGTCTGCGGTGCCCTGGCAGAGAAAGGGCCACTCTTGCTTCCCTGCTGGCCAAAGTCAGTAGGAACGGATGCACAGTCTGCTATTTGCTTTAGTGATAGGGACTGTATAAACGAGCCTCACATTGGTACAAAGATTGCCTCTTGAATTAAACAAAAATGTAATTAGACTGAGTATTTGTACAAACGGGGGCGGGTGGAAGAGGAGACGAGGGGAGCGCAAAAGACAGGGAACAGCTGGGATCAGAGCTAGAAAAGGCAGAACGACGGCCGCTCGCCAGTCCCAGCTTCAGACTGCATCTCCAAGACAGAAGGCCATCTTGCAAGATGGGCGTTGCTACCCAACGTTTTCTTTTCTGTGGTTGTAGCCTGACCAGAAGCGAGTTGGGAAGAAGGGCTCACCTAGCCGAAAAGCTCTTTTTAACGTTCTGAAATGAAAAGTGCCCACTGCGAAGTCCCATCTAACAAATGAATTTCTACCTTATTCATTCCACTCGTCTCTACCTGAACCCTCTACTCCACATGCGACGGGTACCACTCACCTTTCCCAGCCCCCCTCAGCCCCAGGTGCCCTACAAGACAGCAATTGGAACACAGCAAACATAGCAGGGCCGGGCTTCGTCTTCCCCCTCCACGTTCGCTCCCTCCCCAGACCGCTACCCCTCTGGAGCTCTGCAACTGAGGTGCCGAGAGGGATGGGCAGGAGACCTCTCTTCACCCTTGAAAGCAGAACCCTCGAGATTCATTCAACAGGTACAGGGTGGACGCCCTACGCCTCTGCCTGGACTTCTTCCGTTCAGCTGTAAAGTAGTAGTAAGAGCTCCACGTGATACAGAGCAGTTTCGTTGCCTTGTCTCCCTCTCTGGTGTCCCCTCCGTGAACCTGGCTGAGGCGGCCGACAGTGGCACTGGCATTATATACCTGGTGTCACAAACACAGGGCTGTCTGGCTCTAGCATTACTGCCTTCAGTAACAAGGCTGCTGGGGAAAGGCTGGCAGCCTCAAGGCTTCCTCACTTCCTTCACCCCCCGAGCCGCTCCCGGAGGCCATCCTCCGCCCCTATCCTCCTCTCTACGCCCCCACTCCTAGTAATAGCACTTGGGGACCCAGGCTGGTTCTTGGGCTAGGTAGTGGGGACCGAGTTCATTTCCTCCCTATCAGTTCTAACACAGTCGACTATGATACCAGTGTTAATGGGAAGACCTGAATCCCCCTGGTTCACCCACTGGGTCCTATTGCTGTCTTGTCGACACACTGCTTCCAGGTGTGGGACCCGCCGAGTGTGGAATTACCTGATGAGGGAAAGGGAAACACAAGGAGGGCCTCTGGAGATCCTGGCCTCGGCCAGCTGCCCACAAGCCATAAACCAATAAAACAAGAGTACTGAATCACAGTTCTTTATCTGGGTTCTCTTCATTCCCCTTGCACCTGGTGCTGCTTTGGCTGACTGGGAACACCCCCTCACCACAAAGACGGTCAGGAAGACTGGAGACTGTCCGTTTCCAGCTCGGAACTTACTGTGTAAATAAACTTCCAGAACTGCTACCGTGTAATGAAAATGCCACATTCTGTTTTGTAATTTCTTCCCATGTTGGGGAAAACTGGCCTTTTCCCAGCTCTTTCCAGGGCATAAAACTCAACCCCTTCATTACGAGGTCCCAATGTCCTATTTTTTTTAACTTGTACTTACTTTTCTTTTTATAGCTACTTCCGTTCTACCCTGAAACTATTAACTCTAAATGTGGGAAAAAAAAAAATCTTGACAACAGCTTCTTGCTTGTAAAAAATATGTATTATATAGCTCTATTTTTAAAGTCAACTCCTGAAAAGCGACTGTCCCATCTCTACTCACTGTATTCGAGGCCTTTCCCGTTGGTCTGCATGGCCTCTATCCCTGCAGGCCAGTGGGCAGAGGGAAAAGGGAGAACGAGGATGACCAAAACTTAAATGTTGCTTTCTGATTGATTCTGAACAAGACAGAGAAAAGAGCAACAATGAGGCCCCAACTCCCACACACGGCTCCCCAAAACATCTGTCATCCTGCTATAGTTGGCTTTCAAGGGGCTTTTACTAGGAAGCAGGTAAGCCCCCCACCCCTGCCCCCACCACTTCCTCCTTTCTTCTCGCTATATTCCTTTGGCTTCAAAGATTTGTGGAAAAGAGAATAGCTTTTATACCCATTTCTAATTTCTAGATTTTTAGGGGATACTGAAAAATATTGCTGGTGGACTAAAGGGCACTGCAACGTTGATGAGAGAGAAAGTTTTTGATTACAAGATAAAAAATGAATCGCCCAAATGAAAATAACAAAGGAACTGGTCTTCCATTTTGCCACACTTCTGTTGGTGAAAGCTACCAACCTGCAGACATGAACGTTTCATTAACCAAAGAAAGTGGGTCACCTGACCTCTACAGAGGGGAGTACTTGGGCCATTTCAATCACCCTACAAGATGCCAGGAGGTCCTGGGAAGTCCAGCTCCTTAAAAGGATGACAGTCAACAAGCCTGAGCAAGTAAGGCAAGAGAAGAGAAGGTCTACGGCCAAGAAACTGCTAGGCAGGAACGAAGGACAAAGAAGGAAAAGAACAAAACAGAGGGGAGAGAATTTAACTGGAGCTGAAAGGAAACGTCTTTGCTACCTTGATGGTGTTACTAGTGCCAGTAAGCATGTCCAGGTCCCAGAATGGGAAAAATTTAGCTGTTGATAATATAATGATGTCCTTCCCCTGGAGTTAATTTCTTTTAGTTAACACTTAGTTTTTTCTCGTTCAGTTCCAAAAGAGAAGGAAGCTGAAGCCATTTCCTATAGGAGTAAAGATAAAAGGATAGGAAAAGATGCAAAGCTCTAATAGATTCACAGCTTTCACAGGCATATAAACCTAAAAACCAGACGTGCTCAATAAGCAAAGGTGGAAAAATGATCTAGTTCTAGATAGCTATCTATAGAAAAATGACTTCTAAACTTGAAATCCAACCTCCTTTCGTATCACTCTGGCCTCCATTCTTCCCAGGACAGGAAACATGTCCCCCGTACTTCTCTTGCTTCAGAAATTAAAATCCAGCATCCCAAGATCATTCTGCAAGCAATTTTGCACAGACATCTCCCCACCCCAGTGCCTGCCTGGAGCTCACCCAAGGTCACCAAACAACTTGGTTGTGAACCAACTGCCTTAACCTTCAGGGGGGAGCGGGGCTGGCTGACTAGAGACCAGAAGTGAAGGGGAAGAGTTGAGGGCTTCACAAGGTTGCTCTGTCAGCTTGATCAGAAGCCAAGGCAGTGGCAGCAAGGGATGGCTTGGCCCAGGAAAGACCTGTGGGCTGTGCTAGTTTCTAAAGAGATGACCATCCAGGAAGTCAGATGGACAGAAGTTCACGGGGGGCAGGGGTGAAATGGGACCCACTTATGTTGTTATTCTTGGACTGTGAATTTTGCGGATGTAAAACAGAATATTCTGTAAACCTAATGTCTATGTGCAAATAATGAGCGTTAACACAGTAAAATAGTCAATGAAAATTCAAACTATTAGGGTTACATTTTTTTTTCCTCAATCAGTCTCATTTTATCCATTTGGAGTAGAGTGGCTAGAACAACACTGAGGCTTCCGGAGGCTTTCAGTAAGCAAGGCATCTGGTCGGACAGCGGGTGAGCACCAGGGTTCAAATCTGCATACATGAGCCTTAAGAAAATTAACTAGAGGCTGAGCCAAATCAAAGCAGGATGGCCTTAGAGCAACAGCAGCTTCCTAGATGGTTTTTATAATGTACTTGAAAACAGCCCTAGGCAAGAATATCATAATTTCAAGGGCAAACTAAACATCACCTTACCTACAATCTGCATCCCCCAAAGGAATTGCAAGGTGGGGGGGGGGGGCAACCATTTCTGCATAATATACATACTTTCATTTACGAACATTTGAATACAGACTTTCTATACACACATTACCTATATAATAAAAATGTACATGGCATGAGTATAGGTCACTGTATAAATATAGAGTTTTAGAAATCTTGAACCCGCGCTTCCTGTTCACATCAGTTTCTCCTCTTCTTCCTCCCCAGTCAGGTCCGTCATTTAAGAGTTGGACAAAAGGGACAAGTGTCATTTGTGTTGGTCTGGGCCCAGAATTTGATACACTGGAAAGGAAGAAAGACATATCTCAGGTTTATCTGGAAAGACGGAGGGAAGGAGGGGAGAGAGCACCACTGAGGTCCACTAGGTCTAAGGAATGCATACTAAGTCAGAAGAGCTCTTACTGTGGGGGACCAGATGGGCTATTTCATTGGCTCTTACTCCCCCAAAGAATCTTCAGAGTAGGGGAAACTGTACTTTTTACAGGGAACATTAACAATCAGCTAAGAATAGTGTAAAGCTGCTTTTTGTTGAATACTTGGTGTGGCCTTCTCCTCTCATGATCCATTCAGGCGGAGATGTGCTCCAATCTCCAAATACCCACTACCCTCAAATCTTATTCAGGATTTTCCCTTACTAAGAATTTAGATATAAATCCAGTTCCTACCTCCTGGACATCAAAATGAACAAAACAAAATAGTAAAGAAGCAATCATCCCTGCTGCTAAGAGACTTAACTCTGCCTGGTAACATACTACGAGATAGGAATAACCTGTCAGTTTGCGAAGATAATCTCTAACAGGCAGGTCTCCAGGCTATTTTGTTAATGGATTTCCTAATCTCATATTCAGGTTCCCTATTCCCTTCTTCTCATCTAAGCAAAGTCTCCTGACAATGCTCTGTTTGAAACAGTGCTTAGAAATGTATGTCTTATTGTCAGCGATCCAAGACAGTAAGTAATCTGTGTTCTAGGATGAACTGCTTATCCAGTCCCCTAAAGCGAATAGGGTAACAGGAAGCTGGGAGATCCTAGCTGCCAGTATTCTGAATCCTGCTGATCATTTAAGCCACAATTTACTGAAAACCTCATGCTGAGATATTAATGATGACCATCAACACAGCAACACGTTCAGGAAAAATTCAGAAAAGGAACAGCAGAAACGAAGAAGGTCTACAGCACCCACCTCCTTGTGCAGCACATGGGAACACGCCATTGGATGCAGCTCATTGGGCTGGACAAGTTTCTGGCACATGAGACACAGCTTACAGGCGGCTGGAGCCTACAGAACAGAGGAGGGACGGCCAAAGAGTGAGGAACCTCTGGGTCTCCTTGCCTTTTATGCCCATGATGCCATTCTACTATTTCGATGTCGCAAAAGGATTTCACACCAAAAGAAGGAGAAGTTCAAAGACAGATTGTTGCCAGAGTACTTGCATTTTCTCAGCAGGGGCTGCCAATGACCCAGCTACTGAGATTATGGTTTTTTCCCCGCACTCCACCTGTGAACCTGTTCCCTCCTCACCCCCGAGCTCCTACACATCCCGGTTTTCAAAGAAAAAGAGCCTTACATGTGAAGACCTTCCAGGATACGAAACTTGGGCAGAAGGCAAGAACATTGGGGTACTGATTTGGGTCAATGGAGCAGGGAACAAGGCCCGGATCCGACCGAGTGGCTGTGGGCAGAAACATCGTCAGAGTAAGGAGAGGGAGTCTGAGCAACCCAGCAGGTAACAAAAAGAAATCATTTGTTTCCCAGTCCAACAAAGGAAGAAACCAGAGTAGATAACCCTGGCTGCAGTGCTGTCGGCCACCCCCAATTTCCCTGAAACCTGTCCTTTCCCTAACATCTCAGCAGGTCTGAGTTCTCCCCCGAGTAGCCCTTCTTACCTGAGTACTGGCTGCCACCCGCTCGTGTTCTGCCAGTCGTGCAGCTACCAACTGGATCAGTTCCTCCATGGTCAGGCCTGCCATGGTGGTCCGTGCTGTCTTGATTTGCTGAAGGATGTTGGTCATCTGGGCCCTAAGAAACCAAATGTCGAGGGAGAGAAATTCTATGCTATACTCGTGGGAAATATCCATGAAACCTCTCCTATTTTAACCCACAGACATTTCTCTTACAAATTTTTAATCAGTCCTGAAAGATACTTACTTATTGCATTGTGGGAAGCGAGTCAGTAGCTTCTCCAGGATCTTCTCCAGTTTGTCTACTGGTTGGGGCCGGGGAGTTTCAGTAGAAGCCTTAACACCGCCCAAGCCTGGGGGAGGTGGGATGGAGGCAGCAGGGGGCATGTGTGGACCGTGGGGGCCAACGAGGGAACCCAAGCCAGGGCTATTTCTCCCATGGGAGCCAGGAAGGGGCGGGGAAGGCTGGCTGGGCTGGGAGAGGGCAGGGTTTAGGATTGGGAAAGACAAGGAGCGGGGATCTGCGCTGGGCATAACCATGGGCACTGTGACCTGCCCAATGGAGAAGGGCATCCGAGGAGCCAGAGAAGGATTGGGTTGAAACACCTGAAGCATAAAGTCTGTCTGTAGAGCGGCAGAGGTAGAGGACGAGAGAGAAAGGAAGAAAATAAAAGTTTAGGAAACTGGAGATGTCAGTGAGCAATTCTTATGCCAAATAATACCGATAATAACAACAACAATGTTATAATACCAGTAATGAAACCAATTTCCTCATAAAAGGAACAAGTAAAGGCTGGCTGTGCCGGCAGCACAGAAAGGTGGCCTCCCCCACGCTGGCCCTCTCACCTCTGATGGGGGTGGGGGCAAAGTGGGAGTCGGGATTTGAGGAAGGCTGCTCAGCTTGGCTCCGTTCCTCACCAACTGGATATGACTATTAAACTGGTCCTGGAAAAGAGAGAAAGGAAAGGATTATCCTTTCTGCTGACTCGAGTAGGCTCTAGAGAGAGAACACCGACCAGTATCAGAAGAGCAAAGGCAAGGGCAGAGCCGACCCTAAGTGACAACGTACAAGGTCCGTCCCTATCACCAGGGTTTCAGCACAGACTGAACTCCTTCGCTCAACCCTCACCCATTACAACACTTACCCGAACATTCTTTTTCATCATCCGAACTCCATTCAGCCTTGTCTCCCACTCCTGTTTGGAACGAACGGTCTCTAGTGTTGGGGGGGTTGACCTTTCAAGAAACCAACAGGAATTTACAGAATTGAAGAAAGCCCTGCTCCTGACTCTCTGAGACAGCAGGACAGTGTCAGGCTAACAGGCCTGGCGAGGTCAGACCAGGTGCAGGAGGCGGCCAGGGCCCTAAGTCGTCTGCTTCACTCTAACTCCAGCATTTTTTAAGCCAATTATTAAAGAAAGAGGACCCACCACAGAGGGTTTCTGGTCTGCCTGGAAATGCCACAAGGGCCCTCCAGATTCCACGGCAGAAAAAGAAATGACTGCATGAGAAACAAGTCTCCAAAGATATCCGTTATGCTTTGACACCATAAAGAAATACTGTTTATCCAACCGGAACCAATACGATAAAAAATACAAAGCTATAAAATACGGGAAGAGAAATCACTGAACAAGGACTAGTGTGCAGACAAGGATGGCTTTGAAATTCCTGCGAAGACAGACCAAATGCCAGATGAGCTGGCCTAGGGTTTGAAAAACCTAACCAAACAACTCCCCCTCCACCCACCCACCCCGCCCCCGCGCCCCGCTCAACACACACACACATACACAAAACACAAAACTGCAGGACCTTGACTCTAGAATGGGAAGGTACTTACTTGAGGTAAGTGAGGTGCAGTTCTGCCTCTTTTTCTGCTTCTTCTAGTTTCAATACCAGCAACTCTTTCCGACTCTCTAGTGATAAGATCTGAGGAAACCACACACATACACACACAGATACTTTGTTAATTTTATATACCTGAAGCTAAACACGAAGTTAAAGCAAATGCTTAGGGGCGCCTGGGTGGCTCAGTCGGTCGAGCATCCGACTCGGCTCAGGTCATGATCTCAGTTTGTGGGTTCGAGCCCTGCATCAGGCTCTGTGCTGACCGCTTGCTCAGAGCCTGGAGGCTATTTCAGATTCTCTGTCTCCTTTTCTCTCTGCCCCTCCCCCACTCAGGCTTTGTCTCACTCTGTTTCTCAAAAATAAATAAATGTAAAAAAAAAATTTTTTTTTAAGAAACCAAATGCTTACTTAGTGGCTATATGGTAGAACACTTGTATGGCTTAGTGGTAGAATACTACACTATGCTATATATAATAGTACAATACCATGTGATACTAAAATATACTATATTATATATATAGTATACTATGTTATATAAGGTACTATAGCGTACTCTAAGACAACAGGTTCTATTATCTGGAAGCCTCATATCAAGGCTTTCCACACAGTGCTCTTCTCACCTCTGCTTTCCAGGCCCGTTCTGTCTCTTCCATAATGTTCCGATTTATTTCGCCATCCTGATTCTTGAGTCTATCTAGTTCCATTTCCCACACTTCTCTGTAAGGTAAGAAACCAAGAACAAGAGTGAGGAGAGAAAGACAAGATTGCTAAGGGACATCAAGGCAAAAGTAAACCTGAAATTGATCTAGCAGGTATGTTACAGGAAGTCTTACTGTAAGTATTAATATAGATCTAGGAGCAGAATGTTTAAAGTGGTCTGTAACTGCATAAAGGCCCCATATTTGAAAACACAAATGTTCATGTCTCCATTTGCTAAAAAAAAATGTTACCAACAGCAGGAAAGAGTGCCCGAGGACAAAACCCAATGAACGCAAAATGCTCTATGTTCGAGGAGGGCTCGGAACCATATCGCATTCCTCTTCTTTCTCAACTTGTCTTTTAGTACGCGTATGAAGAATGCAGGACCAAACACGGGTCCCGCTTAATACTCACTTCTAATGCAGCAAGCACTGAATCACTTCTAGGCATACAGATACCAGCTTACCGATTTTCCTATTTTCTTAGACATAGTAAACATTCTTCAGAAGGAAAAAATGCTCTCTTCACATCTCAGGGTTTCATATTTCCATCAGTTTCCTCCCTTCTTACATCGCCCTCCCAGCCCCATCCCTAGAATGTAATATACCCACTCAGGGTCAGGTGACCAACTGCCCCGTGTGCCTGTTCTGAGGGGTTTTGCAGAATGTGGAGGGTCAAGCACCCTACTCAGGACCACAGGTACAGAGCCAGCAGGAGGAGCTCCTTACATGCCACTGGACTACAGTTAAGTTTTGTGGCTGAAAGGCAAAGGAGTATCCAGATCAGTGGGAAAGAATATGGGAATGTTGAAATTTTTTCACTATATTTTTAAAAGTTGAGAAGAAGAAGAAGAAAAGGTCAGGAAGAGTTACATCTTAAGAAAAATGTTCACACTTTTCTTCAGTAAAATAAATAATTTTAGTCCTCTTCTGTTTTTTTGGTAGCTTCACACATAGGAAAGGGAGTGATCCACTTACCAAGTTTTTGAGGTGCCTTCTCCTTACATCTGACCCTTCACAGAGCCCTGCTCCCCATTTCACAGACAAAGTGTGGGTGTGTATGTGTGTGACACATACAACCATTCACTGATTCACAAATAGTAGTCTGTCCCTCCACTGACAAGGTCAGATAGATAGAAATGACCAGGTAGGGATTTTCTTCTTAATCTCTATGTGTCGTCCTTCCCAAACTAACATGCTGCCAAAAGAGGAATTCTCTACTAATTCTTTAGACAGAAGTTCATAGGCAGTTGTGTTTTCCTGCTACAACACATACTCCTCAAGTAAAATACACACGAGGAGTCAGAATTCTCTAACCGTAAGAACACGTGAACTATGCCACGGGGTCAATCAACGATCCATTTAGCTTTTCTGGTCACTCCCTGACAATGGGATAACATGTAGAAAAACAGGACAGCTGCCTTCTGTGATTGATGGTATTCTTGAAGATTACAGATGGTCACCGAGTGTCTCTTTCATTAAACACATTTATCAAACACAGGTACACATTTATATAAGAAAAATCCTTCTACCAAGTCCATGCGGACATTCCCCAGATTCACACACAAAAATCTTCTCCTGTGGGGCAATGGCCACATCTACCTCACCAGGATCCAACAAGACAAAAGGAACTACTAACCATCACCACAAAAATGGTCAAAGAATTTTTAAACAGTCAAAAGCGCTCAACTTCATCAAATGGTAACTAGCCTCTAACATATGCAGCAGATCTGTAATCCACCCTAGAAAAAGAATCCGTTCCCCACAGTAGATGGTCATAAAAATGCTTGGTATAAGAGAAACCAATGAGTCTATTTCAACTTTTCTAATTCCTGGTCTAAGTCCCATACTTCTGTTATTTTGCATAGCTAGTTCAGGGAATCAATGATTCAAATAAGTAAATAGCAGACTGTGTAAGTCTGACTTGTAGCTCCCAATTTTTGCATACTTTTTAAAATTAACTTTATTTTTGATCATGCAAATAATACAAATTATAAAAACTTTAGAAAATATAAAAGAGTCTCATATAGAGGCTCCAACTCCTTTAGTTATTGGTTGTATGACCCTAGACAAGTTACTTAATTGTCCTAGGATTCAGGTATTACTCATCTGAAAAATGAGTAATACCTACATCATGGGACTGATGGGAGAATTTACTGAGAAAACACACATGAAGAATTTAATATGCTACCCAGCACACGTGAAGTATCCAAAAAATGTTATTTTTTTTAAGTTCATTCACTTATTTTGAGAGAAACAAAGACAGGACGGGTAGGGAAGGGGCACAGAGAGGGAGACAGAAAACCCCAAGCAGGCTTTGCTGCCAGCAGAGCCTGATGCAGGGCTCGAACCCATGAAACTGTGAGATCATGGCCCGAGCCAAATCCAAGAATCGGACACTTAACCAACTGAGCCACCCAGGCACCCCCCAAACAAATGTTATTTTTAAAGTTTTTGGCGGGGGTGGGGGGTACCTGGGTGGCTCAGTCGGTTGAGCATCCGACTTTGGCTCAGGTCATGATCTCGCGCTTTGTGGGTTCGAGCCCCACGTCGGGCTCTGTGCTGACAGCTCAGAGCCTGCAGCCTGCTTTGGATTCTGTGTCTCCCTCCTGCTTGTGCTCTGTCTCTCTCTCTCTCCAAGAATAAATAAACATTTAAAAAAAATTTTTTTAATAAAGTTTTCTTTGTTTAAGTTTATTTATTTAATCTCTACCATGGGGCTCGAACTCATGACCCCAAGATCAAGAGCTGTATGCTCTTCTGACTGAGCCAGCCAGGCACCCCTAAAGTATTTTTTTAATTCAATTTCTCACAATTGCAATACTCACAAAAAAATCATTATTATACTTCTCTCCAGTCTTTTAAAATAAATATTTGTATATTTATGTATACATATGTAACATATAAATCCATTATGTGTACTTTCAAACAGAAACTGTGACCTTTGTCTTACTTTTTTAACCTATCGTATTTTTACATATCATTAAGTATTCTTCAAAAGTGTGAATTTTTATTTTTATTAAAAAATTTTTTTTTAGTGTTTATTTATTTTTGAGAGAGAGAGACAGAGTGTGAGTGGGGGCAGGGTCAGAGAAAGAGGGAGACATAGAATCCAAAGCAGGCTCCAGGCTCTGAGCTGTCAGCACAGAGCCCGATGCGGGGCTCGAACCCACAGACTGTGAGATCGTGACCTGAGCTGAAGTAGGACACTTAACTGACTGAGCCACCCAGGCGCCCCCAAAATGTGAATTTTTAAATAACTATCCACTGTACATACATACCATTATCTATTTAGGTATTAAGTTATTTTCAATTTGACAGTTATAAATACTATTATAAGCATCTGTGCATGTATACTAACACAGGTTAATGATAAAAATAATGTACCTAGATTGAAGAGGAAGCTACTCAGAGTAGTTAAAAGCATGGCCTCTGGAGCCAAAAACTAAGCTCTGAGTTCAAATCCAGGCCCTATGACTATCTATGCGACCCTCTGGCAAGTTACTTACCCTAACATAAAATGGGGATATCGAGAGTCTACCTCTCACAGAGCTGTTATGTATATTATGAGTTAACATATGTAAAACACATGGAACAGTCTCTGGCATATAGGAAGAACTTAATGTTAGTTATCTCATTTGGATGGTAGAACGTCCTCCTTCAGAGAAACGAAAATATATGCATATGAATTTTCCACCACAAGGCGTGGTGGAACTCAGTGATTTTAATGGAGAGAAGCAGATGATAAGTGTCTTGTGAAATCCTCTCAACAGTCAGACACAGAGCTAAAAATTAAGATGGGTCCTCAGCCCAAATGTCTTCCTTTCAGAATATACTATACTCGAGGCAAGGCAAAAGGAAACAAAACAAAAACTGTTGAATGAAGGGGTTGGCTCTCCTGAAGTGGGGGTAGAGGTTATAAGATCTAAAATCTTTTACTCCGAAACGGACACTAACACTAACCAATATAGAATGGATGAGATCAGACATAAGCAGAAATATTTACCCCAGGCTTCAATTGCGAATGTACTGTTTATGAGACTAGAATTCTTCCTTGATTCAACATAATTCAAGAAATCTACTTAGCAGCACAGGGTGCTAGGCACCATGCTAAACCCTGGGAATATAAAGATGCCCAGTTCCTGCCCCAAGAAACTCGCAATCCAAGAGTCTGCCAGGTGAACACAAGGAGCAAGGAAATTCTGGGCAGAACAAACAGTATGTGCAAAGGCCAAAGAGAGCATTCAGCTGAGAAGTGGTCCAGAAAGTTGCAGGCAGTGGATGCAGGAGTCTAACGTTCAGGGGTGTAGTCTGGGCAAGGGGTACAGATCAAGGTCACAACCATAAAGACAGTAGCGGAAGCCCTAGATATAGAAGAAATAATCTAGAACAGCAGTTTGCAAAACATAGTCCACAGTCCCCAAAACCTTTGAGGGCCTGGTCTATGAAGCAAAAACTAATTTCACGGTAACACTAAAATTACTTGCCTTTGTCAATCTCATCCCCTCATGAGTCTACAATGGATTTTCCTGACCTAGGCTACACAACACACGATAGTATCATCACTGATGGCTAATGGAATATATGCTTCTGTATTCTTATGTTTTCTAACATGTCTTAAAATAGTAGGTTGAAGGCATAATTTAAGCTCTCAATTTTTTTCCCTTCTCAGTACTTCTGTTGTGCTTTTATAGCTATCTTTATACTTGCTATAATCTTTATAATCTCATTATTGTCCAATAAATAATCACTGTAAAATTTCCAAGTTCTCCAGCCATCTAGGTAGAAACAAGAACTTATCATTTTGTTTACAATAATTTCTTTTAATTTTTAAAAAATTTCTCATTAAATGAAAAAAATTTTTCTTAATGTTTATTTTTGAGAGAGAGAGAGAGAGAGAGAGAGAGAGAGCATGTATGCGACTGGGAGAGGGGCAGAGAGAGCGAGGGAAACACAGAATCTGAAGCAGACTCCAGGCTCTGAGCTGTCAGCACAGAGCCAATGCAGGTCTCGAACCCACAAACCACGAGATCGTGACCTGAGCTGAAGTCAGAGGCTTAACTGACTCAGCCACCCAGATGTCCTGAAAATGTTCTCATTTTTAAGTTCTATCTAAATGTATTACTTTACAATTTAACTTTTTCTAAAATAAAAGGAAATTTATCTGTACTTTCCTCTTACATTGAAAAATGAATCACTGGCTCAAAAAAGGGAGACGAGAAGACTCATTTTCTCAGCCCATAGCTGCAATGTATACATCTCACAGATCCTAAAAAGGATGCAGTGACCTACAGTTTTCTGACTCATGGAAAGAATCTACTCCAAAGAAATTGGGCAAAATTATAAATAAGAAACCAAAGTACGACAAAAGCCATCTTTCCCTTGACTTTATAGACGCTCACAATTTACTTTACTGTATCTTGAGCCACAGAACATTTTCTAATTATATTGTGCCAGTTAAGTTATAGTGACATTTTGAGATCATTCAGACTTTAAAGAAAAAGGAACTATTTTAAAAGCAGATGTGATGAAGTCTTTAAAATTCATAAAAATCTCATTAAAGGCTTTCAAACCAGAAATGAAAAAGCCACCGAAGCATCTTAGCCAGGGAAACTACTGTCCTGCATTAACCAGAGAAGCACAGCCTTGTCCAGCTGACATTGCTACATGCCTGCTGGATGAAAAGTCAGCAAAATAAACGATGGCAATGTCACTTTTTGATGATACAGTAACTCATCAAATTAAAGATTCTGCTGCAAATTTGAAGACTTAGTTAAGATCTCATCTGAAGAATTGTAATTTTGCTTTACAAACCGACAAATCTACAGACGCAATTAGACTTGCTATTTTTTTATTCGTCTAGTACGGGCACCAACTAAGCATCAAAGATAATGTTGTATGTGAATTCTTGGCAACAAACATAAGTTATGCTCCCATAATCTAAGCTGAATGACTTTTTATTTTCATGGTTTAAGCTTTACTTAACGATGTTGTGATGAAGCCATAGAGTGTAATAATTTTATTAAATCTCAACCTCTAAAAATAAACATTTCTAAAATACTGTTTGATAAAATGCTACAGACCAAAGTATATGGCTGTCTCATGGAAAAGCACTCGTGAGACCATTTGACTTGCGAGTTGAACTAGCCTCTTTTTTCATAAAATACCATTTTTACTTACAAGAACCACTGAGAGACAAACCATGGTTATTTGAACTTGAGTGTCTGGCAGACATGTCCTTGAAAATGAGTGGCGTACTCTTGCTATTTCAAAGGAAACAACTGACAATATTTATCACCTACAACCAATTTTGAGCTTTTGGGCAAAAATTAGTACTTTGGAAAATGTGCACCAGCCACTGGGAGCTTGCAAGATTCCCACTAGGTAAAGACTATTCTGACGAAATCGATGGTGACATCAACAAATGAGGTTCTTCATATGCTATACGGTAAACTGTGCCAACACTTAGAAGGTCTGAATAATTCTAAACCAATAGTTTCCAAATTATCAATGCACTGTGCTACCAAATCAACTATGGAACCCACTCAGAACCTCAGAGCTGGCATAAAAATTATTCGAAGCTGAAGACATCTGAGGTTCAACAGATGCAGAAAAAAAGCCTTCTGGGAGCTTTCCTTATCTTCCTAAAAGCAGCAACTTCTGGGAAATAAGGATGTCATAAATTCTTCTTCAGAGCAGACTTACTCCCAGGAGAGAGAACATGAATAAAAACTACCCTAAATCCGTTCTCCAAGAGAGTTTTATGGCCCTAAAGAAGAAAGAAACCACTCATACCTACAGACAAATATTATCACGAACTTTTGTTATCATAAGCTTAAGTTTGTTTTCCTGAAAAGCCACTTATCTTTCCAAAAAGTCCCATAAGTGTCTTTTCTCCCCACCCTCCTAAGAAGTCCCTTGTTTTCCCGTAAGTACCTTTCTCCCTGTCCCCCTCACCTATTAAGATGGTAGATAAGCCCCGAACTCTAACCACCCTTTTCAGCTACTCATCACTGAGTTCTTCCACATGTGTATGCATGTTGTACTTATGGGTTGTTTTCTTACTCCTGTTAATCTCTGTCAATTAAATGGGCCTCAGACATTAAACCCAACAGGGTAGAAGGAAGGGTTTGTCCTCCCCTATACAACACAGTTAAAAATTCCATTCAAAGTGCAACTTAAGCCAACAGATTCAACTAACCTTTAAGATACCAGTCAAGTTTTGGGGTGCTATCAAAATATCCACAATTATCTTTAAAAAAGGCTATTAAAACACCCTTCCCTTTTCCAACTATCTGTGTATCACCAGATTTTCTTCACATATTTCAATCAAAACAAAGTACTGCAGGGGCACCTGGAGAATTCTGTCAGTTAAGGTCGGACTCTGGATCTGGGCTCAGGTCACAATCTCACAGTTTGTGAGATCGAGCCCTGAGACAGGCTCCATGCTGGCAATGTGAAGCCTGCTTGCAATTCTCTCTCTCTCTGCCCTTCCCCCACTCAAAATAAATAACAACTTAAAAAAAAAAAAAAACCACAACATACTGCAAAAGATTAAATGTAGAAGTAGATAGGAGAATTAAGCTTCTTCCACTAAAGAGACTTACAAGAATGTAAACAATTGTAATTCTTCTAATTAAATGTACTTTTGCTTTGGGTTAAGATTTCTTCGGACACAAAATGCATGAGCCACAAAAGAAAAACCTAGTAAACTGGAAAACTGGATTTCACCAAAACTTAAATTTCTGCATTTCAAGAGACACTGTTATAAAATGCAAAGACAAATCACAGAATAGGAGAAAATACCTGCAAAACACACATCTGATAATGAACTAGCATCTAATGGGGCACCTGGGTGGCTCTGTTGGTTAAACATCTGACTTCAGTCCAGGTCATGGTCTCACAGAAGAGATTCACCAGTTATAGCTAAATAAACTTAACAGAGACCACAGCTGCTGGACATCAAACAAGGGTATGATGTTTAAGTCTAGTTAAGGAAATAGCTCAATAAGACCAATGTTTTTTTTTAAAAATCAAGACTTTTTTGGGAATGCAAGCTGGTTCAGCCACTCTGGAAAACAGTATGGAAGTTCCTCAAAAAACTAACAACAGGGGCGCCTGGGTGGCTCAGTCAGTTAAGCGTCCGACTTCAGCTCAGGTCACGATCTCATGGTCCGTGAGTTCGAGCCCCGCGTCGGGCTCTGGGCTGATGGCTCAGAGCCTGGAGCCTGCTTCCGATTCTGTGTCTCCCTCTCTCTCTGCCCCTTCCCCGTTCATGCTCTGTTGCTCTCTGTCTCAAAAATAAATAAACGTTAAAAAAAATTAAAAACAAACAAACAAACAAAAAACTAACAACAGAACTACCCTACGACCCAGCAATTACACTACTAGGCATTTATCCAAGGGATACAGGTGTGTTGTTTCGAAGGGACACATGCACCCCCATGTTTATAGCAGCGCCATCAACAATGGCCAAAATATGGAAAGAGCCCAAATGTCCATCGATGGATGAGTGGATAAAGAAGATGTGGTGTGTACACACACACACACACACACACACACACACACACACACACAATGGAGTATTACTCGGCAATCAAAAAGAATGAAATCTTTCTTTTTTTTTTTTATTTTTTTTTTTAACCTTTATTTATTTTTGAGACAGAGAGAGAGAGCATGAACAGGGAGGGGCAGAGAGAGAGGGAGACACAGAATCTGAAACAGGCTCCAGGCTCCGAGCTGTCAGCACAGAGCCCGACGTGGGGCTCGAACTCACGGACCGTCAGACCTTGACCCAAGCCAAGTCGGACGCTCAACCGACTGAGCCACCCACGCGCCCAAGAATGAAATCTTTCCACTTGCAATGATGTGAATGGAACTGGAGGGTATTACACTAATTAGAGAAAGACAAAAATCTTATGACTTCACTTATATGAGGACTTTAAGAGACAAAACAGATAAACATAAGGGAAGGGAAACAAAAATAATATAAAAACAGGGAGGGGGACAAAACAGAAGAGACTCATAAATATAGAGAACAAACTGAGGGTTACGGGAGGGGTTGTGGGAGAGGGATAGGCTAAATGGGTAAAGGGCATTAAGGAATCTACTTCTGAAATCACTGTTGCACTATATGCTAACTAATTTGGATGTAAATTTAAAAAAAATAAAAAATGAAACAAGTTAAAAAAAATAATAATGACTTAAAAATGGAAAAAAAACTCAAGACTTTTTGGAGAAATATATCAAAATCCAGAGTCTCTACAATATACTATTCACAATACTCAGGATTTAACCATAAATTACCAACATACAAAGAAACAGGAAATATGATCCACACTCAAGAGCAGGAGTTGGTAAACTATGGCCTGTGGGTCAAATTCAGGCTGCCAGCTATTTTTATAAATCAAGTTTTGGGGGGGAACATAGTCATGCTCATTTTATTTACATATTGTCCATGGCTGCTTTAATGCTACAACAGAGTTGAGTAGATGCAACACAGACTATATGGTCTGCACACCCTGAACACTATATGGCAGTCAATCTCTTCCCTCTACCCTGGCCCACTGACAATAACTGATCTACTTTCTCTCACTATTGGTTTGTCATTCCTAGAAGTTCATGTAAATAGAATCATAAAGTGTGTACCTTTTATGCTGGTTTTTTATTTAGGACAATTTTTCTGATTCCAACTCCTGGTTGACAAAAAAGAAAACTCAATGAACGGAAACTTCAAGGTCACCAAGATGCTGGAATTAGCAGGCAAGAATTTTATTTTACTTCATTTTTTAAAGTTTTTTATTTTATTTATATTGTGAGAGATACAGAGAGCAAGTCAGGGAGGGGCAGAGAGAAAGACAGAATACCAATTAGGCTCTGCACTGACAGTGCAGTGGACATGGAGCTTGAACCCATGAACCATGAGATCAGAACCTGAGCTGAAATCAAGAGTCAGACGCGTAACCAACTGAGCCACCCAGGTGCCCCAGCAGGCAAGAGTTTCAAAGGATCTACTTTAACCATGAAAAAGGACATAAAAAATATGCTCTCAAGGAGTGAACAAATAAGAATTTTCAGCAGAGAAACAGAAACTATAAAAAAGAGATAAACTGAAATGACAGAACTCTGAAAAATACAATACTGGAAATATGAAATTCACTGCCTGGGCTTAACAACAAATGGAAATGATACAAGAAAGAATAAATGAACTTAAAGATATATCAATATGAGGAACAGAGTGAAAAAGATTGGAAAGAAATGAACAGAGCCTCCATGAGCTATAGGACAATATCAAAAGGTTTAACATATGTGAAAGCAGAGTCCCAGAAAGAAAGGAGGGAATGGGACAGAAAAAATATATACAAATTATATCAGAAAATTTCACAGAATTTGGTAAAAGACATAACTTTACAGATTAAGAAGCTCAAAAAAAACCCTAAACAGGAAAAATACGAAGAAAATTACACCCAGGCAGATCAAAGTCACACTGCTGAAAACCAAAGAGAAAAACTTGAAAGAAGCTATAGAAAAAAATGAGACAATACACAGAAGGAAACAACACTTGAACAGTCACTGACTTCTCACCAGAAAGAAGGGCAGCCAGTTTATATTAGGACAACTGCACAGACAAAATTGTATAACATTCACACAGTAGGGGCACCTGGGTGGCTCAGTCAGTTAAGCGTCTGACTTCAGCTCAGGTCATGATCTCACGGTCCATGAGTCCGAGCCCCACATCAGGCTTTGTGCTGACAGCTCAGAGCCTGGAGCCTGCTTCAGATTCTGTGTCTCCCTTTCTCTCTGCTCCTCCCCTGTTCACAATCTATCTCTCTCACTGTCAAAAATGAATAAATATTTAAAAAAATTGTTTTTAATATTCACACAATGGACCACAACTCAACATTAAAAAGGAATATCTATTAAAGAGTCAATAATTAATAACCTTCCAAAACAAAAAGCACCAGGCCCAAAGGGATCACTGGTAAATACTAGCAAACATTTAAGAAAAACCGTACAGGGGCGCCTGGCTGGCTTGGTCAGTGGAGCATGCAACTCTTGATCTCAGGGTTGTGAGTTTAGCCCTAAAAAGAAAAGAAAAGAAAAGAGAAGAAAAGAAAAGAAGAGGAAAGAAAAGAAAAGAAAAGAGAATAGAAAAGAAAAGAAAAGAAAAAAGAAAATGAAGGGGAAGGGGAAGGGGAAGGAAGGGAAGGGAAGGGAAGGGAAGGGAAGGGAAGGGAAGGGAAGGGAAGGGAAGGGAAGGAAAGGAAAGGAAAGGAAAAAACCTGTACTAATTCCCTATAATCTCCTTGAAAAGACAGAAAAGAGAGAATACTTCCCAGCTCGTTCTATGAGGCCAATATTATCCTAATACCAAAATCACACAAAGACATGAGAAGGAAAGAAAACTACATGGGGCACCTGGGTGGCTCAGTCGGTGGAGCATCTGACTTCGGTTCAGGTCATGCTCTGATAGTTCGTGAGTCTGAGCCCGCATCAGGGTTGCTGCTGTCAGCGGCAGAGCCCACTTCAGATCCTCTGTCTCCCTCTCTCTCTCTGCCGCTCCCCCACTTGCGCTCTCTCTCAAAAATAAACATTAAAAAAAAAAAAAAAAGGAAAGAAAACCACAAACCAGTATCTCTCATGAACATAAGATGCAAAAACCCTCAACAAAATTTTAGCAGATCAAATCTAAACAAATATAAAAAGAATTTACACCATGACCTAGTGGAATTTATCCTGTGTATACAAAACTAGTTCAACATTCAAAAGCCGGTTAATGTAATCCATCACATCAAAAGACTAAAAAAGAAAAATTACAGATCCTATCAAAAAAAGCATTTGACAAAATCCAACATTCATGAAAAAAACTCTCAGTAGGGGCGCCTGGGTGGGTCAGTTGGTTAAGCGTCTGACTACAGCTTGGGTCATGATCCCACATCTCATGAGTTCAAGCCCCACGTCAGGCTTTGTGCTCACAGTTCAGAACCTGGAGCCTGCTTCGGATTCTGCATCTCCCTCTCTCTCTCTGATCTTCCCCAACTTGCACTCTGTTTCTCTCTCTCAAAAATAAATATTTAAAAAATACATATTAAAAAAAAACTCTCAGTAAACTAGAAATAGAGGGGAACTTTCTCAACTTGATAGACTACCTGCAAAAACCTATAGCTAACATCATACTTAATGGTAAGAAATTTGAAGCTTTCCCACTAAGATCAGGATGTCCCTCTTGAACACTCATCAATATCATACTGGAAGAATGCAATAAGGAAAGAAAAGGAAATCAAAGGTATACAGATTGGAAAGGAAAACAAAAATATCTTTCTTTGCAGATGACATGAATACCTATGGAGAAAACTGGAAAGAAGCAATAAAAAAACCCTCCTTGAATGAATAAGAGTTTAAGTAAGGTTGAAGGATACAAGGTCAATTACTTTCCTATATACCAACAATGACTAAGTAGAATTTTAAATTAAAAACAGAATACCATTTCATTAGCACCCCTCAAAATGACATACTTAGGTGTAAATCCAACAAAATATATATAAGATCTGTATGAGGAAGACTATAAAACTGATGAATGAAATGGAAAATGACCTAAACAAATAGAGAGCGATTCCACATTCATAGATAGGAAGACTCAACATTGTCAACATGTCCGTTCTTCTCAACTTGATCTATAAATTCAATGCAGTCTCAATCCAAATCCCAGCAACTTATTTTATGGATGTCAACAAACTGATTCTAAAGTTTATATGGAAGGCAAAAGACTCAGATTAGCCATCACAGTACTGAAAGAAAAGAACAAAGTTGGAGGACTGATGATACTGGACTTATAAAGCTACAGTAAACAAAACAGTGTGGTTGTGGCAAAAGAACAAACAGATCAATAAAACAGAATAAAGAGCCTATTTCAGACCCTCATAAATATAGCCAACTAGTCTTTGACAAAGGAGTGAAGGCAATAAAATAAAGCAAAGAGATTCTTCAACAAATAGTGCTAGAACAACTGGATATGCACGTGCAAAAAAAAAAAAAAAAAAAGAATCTAAACCACAGACCTTACACCTTTAAGAGAAATTAACTCAAAATAGATCAGAGACCTAAATGTAAGATACAAAACTATAAAACTTCTAGATGATAACATGAAAGAAACTCTAGTTGAATTTAGGTATGGTGATGCCTTTTTAGATACAAAACAGACATAATTCATGAAAGAAATAACTGATAAAGTGACTTCATTAAAATTGAAAACTTCTATTCTGTAAAGGATAGTATCAAAAGGATTAGAAGACAAACCACAGACTGGGAGAATATGCACATCTGATTAAGGACTGTTAAACACACAAAGAACTCTTAAAACTCAACAACAACAACCAACCTGATTTTAAAAAATCAGCCCAAGTCCTCAACTGACACCTCACCAAAGAAGACACACAGGGGAAATAAGCATATGAAAAGGTGCTTCACATCAGTTGTCATCAGAAAAACGCAAATTAAAACAGCAATGAGCTATCAACACAGACCTATTAGAATGGTCCAAACTGACAGCACCAAATGCTGACAAGGACGTGAGCTAACCCTCACACACTGCTGATGGGAATGCAAAATGGTGCAGTCACTTGGGAAGACAGTTTGGCGGTATCTTACAAAACTAATCATTCTCTTCCTATATGATCCAACCACTGCACTCCCTGATATTTACAGAAAGAAGTTGAAAACTTAGGTCTACATAAAAACCACACATGGATGTTTATAGCAGCATGATTATGTTTACTCATAACTGCCAAAAACTGGAAGCAATCAACATGGCCATCAGAAGATGAATGGATCAAAAAGCTGTGGAACATCCTGACGATGGAATAGTACTCAGCACCAAAAAGAAAAGAGCTATCAATCAAGTCATGAAAGATATGGAGGAACCTCAAATACATAATATTAAGTGAAATAAGCCAATCTTAACTACATACTGTATGATTCCAACTATATAACATTCTGGAAAAGGCAAAATTATGGAGACAGTAAAAAGATCAGTGGTTGATGATGGGGGAGGTGTGAGAAAAGAGATGACTAAATAGAGCAAGAGGATTTTTAGGGCAGTAAAAAATACTCTGTGCGATATTATAATGATGGATATATGTCATTATACATTTGTCTAAACCCACAGAATGTGCAACACCAAGAATGTACAACACCAAGAGTGAACCCTCAAGTGAACTATGGAATTTGGAGAGGTTCACCCTTGGTAAAAAAAAAAAAAAAAAATGTCCCATTCTGGTGAAGGATGTTGATAATGGGAGGCTATGCACGTGTGGGGGCAGGGGGCACATGGAAAATCTCCATCCCTCCCTCTCAATTTTGTTGTAAACCTAAAACTGCTTTCAAAAAGAAAATCTTAAAAAAAAAAAAAGGGAATTGACATACTTCACATCCATGACAACATCATGGATAAATCCTTAAAATATGCTGAGTGAAAGAAATTAGATACAAATCTCTAGAAAAAATAAATGTAATCTACAGTGACAGAAGGCAGATCAGTGTTTACCTGGGAACTGAGGGGAAGTAAGGACAGTCATTGAGAAGGAACACAGAACATTTTAGGGTAATGGGTATGTGCTATACTTTGATCATGTTAGTGTTGACATGTGTGATTAATTTGTAAAAATTCATCTATGTGCAATTTAAAGTGCCTTTTATTAACATATATTATATCTAAAATTTTTTAATTATTTAAAAATCTAAGGGACAATAATTCTAAGTTTCTACAATTAAGACTCTGAAAATTTTTCAAATACCTTATCCGAGAAAAATACAAGTCTTTCTAATACAACATAAGTAGCAGGTATGTAGTTTTTCTTTATAATGAATACTGCCAGTGAATAATGTAACAGATGTGTATTTGGGAAAGGAAAGGCCAAATTAAAATCAAACTCTAAAGAATATTCAAGAATTAATATTCGATTTACATAGTAAAAGAGTAGACCTAAATTCAACCATATCAATAATTACATTAAATATAAACTGACTAAAGCCTTTATTTAAAAGGCAGCTTGTCAGAAGAGATCAAAAAGAAAGATCCAATTATATGCTGTCTACAGGACACATAAAAATGTAGATAAGCTAAAGATGAATGATGGAAAAATATACACCATATAAAACATAAACATGAGACTGTAGTATTTATATCACATAAAGTAAACTTTAACATAAAGAATATGACAAAGATAAAGAGAAACATTTCATAATGATAACGTGGCCAATTTGTCGAGAATATATAATAATCATAAATATATATGTATCTAACAATATAGCCTCAAAGGATAAGAAAACTTCACAGAATTAAAAGGAAAAAGAGGGAAGTCTATAACCATAAACATTTTAACTTTACTCCCTCAGCAATCAATGTAACTAAATTTTTAAAAATCAAAATAATATAGATCAATGTTCTTCAGTAAGTATAGACACAAATATCCCTAAAAAATAATAGCAAGTCAAATCCAGCAATATATAAAAACAAAAATGTATCTTGTCCAAGTGAATTTATGCCAAGGATGATGACTGGTTTAACACTTGAAAAAAAAAAATCAATGTAATTCACCTTATTAACAGAATAAAGGGGAAAAACTATTTGATCATTTTAATAGATACAGAAAAACTATTTGACAAAACTAAGCATCCAACCATGTCAAGAACTCTCAGAAAATCAGAAACAGAAGAGAACTTCCCCACTATGATAAAGAGCATCCACAAAAAAGCTATAGCTATCATCAAGCTTAATGGTAAAATAGTAAACATTTCCTCCTAAGAGCAGGAACTACTCTACTCTACCACTTCTATTCAACACTATACTGGAGGTCCTAGCCAGTGCTATAATGTTTACAAGAAATAAAAGGCTTAAGATTTCAAAGGAAGAGATAAAACTGTATGTTCACAGAAGCTATAATTGTTTACATAGAAAATCTTAAAGAATCTACAAAACTACTAAGACATTCATGTGTAAATTTAGCAAAGTAGGAGGTACAAGATTAATATATAAAATAAATTGTATTTTTACAAACTAGCAAGAAATGGTTGGAAACTTTTTTGAAAATTTACTTCTGGGGTGCCTGGGAAGCTCAGTAGGTTAAACGTCCAACTCTTGTTCTCAGTTCAGGTCTTGATCTCAGGGTCGTGAATTCAAACTCCACATCGGGACTACTTAAAAAAAATTAAATAAATAAATAAAAATTTAAAAATTTAATTCTACTTGAATAGTGTCAAAGAATATGAAATAGAAAAATTTCTTTTGAAATCTAAAAAAAGATATGTAAGACCTGTACACTGGAAATTACAAAATGGTGGTAACACAAAGACCTAAATAACCAACAGACACATATTTATGGATTGGAAGGCTCAATATTATTAGGATGTCAATTTTCCCCAAATTGATCTACAGATTCAAGGCAACTGTGTCTCACCAGTTTTGTTTTTGCTTTTGTAGACAATGGCAAGCTGTTTCTCAAACATATATGGTAGTGTAAAGGACCCAAAGGTTCAAGGCAACCTTAAAAGAAAAACAGAACACCTTATATTCTCTGACCGCAACTTACTATAAAACCATACTAATCACAACAGTATGATATGGCATAAAGACAGACAAATATACCAATGCAATAGAATAGGACTCACAGGGGTGCCTGGGTGGCTCGGTCAGTTAAGCGTCTAACTCTTGATTTCGGCTCAGGTCACGATCTCAGGTTCGTGCGTTCGAGCCCCACAACGGGCTCTGCGATGACAGTGCGGAACCTGCTTGGGATTCTCTCTCTCCCTCTGCCCCTCCCCAAGTCATGTTCGCTCTTTCTCCCTCTCAAAATAAGTAAACATTTTTAAAAAATAGTACTCAGAAATAGGCCTACTATTTATACAAATGACTCATATTGTCATTTGGTTTTTGGCAAAGGTGTAAAGTAACCCAATGGAGAGAAAGGAAAGTCTTTCCAACACATAGTGCTAGAAGAACTAAATAGGTACATAGGAAAAAATGAACCTCAACCCCTACTTCTCACCATGCACAAAAATTACCTTGAGATGGATCATAAAGATGAAAGCTATTAGCACCACGCTCTCACCAACTGAACTAACCAGCCTAGATGGATCATAAAGATAAAAGCTAAAATGATAAAGCTTCCATAAGAAAACAGAGAACATCTTTGCTACTTCAGGGTAGGTAAAGGTTTCTTAGGACAAAGAATGCAAAAACTATAAAAGTGAACTTGATAAATTAGACATCCTTAAAATTAAAACTTCTGTTCATCAAAAGATACAATTAAAAAATGAATAGGGGCGCCTGGGTGGCGCAGTCAGTTAAGCGTCCGACTTCAGCCAGGTCACGATCTCGCGGTCCGTGAGTTCGAGCCCCGCGTCAGGCTCTGGGCTGATGGCTCAGAGCCTGGAGCCTGTTTCCGATTCTGTGTCTCCCTCTCTCTGCCCCTCCCCCGTTCATGCTCTGTCTCTCTCTGTCCCAAAAATAAATAAACGTTGAAAAAAAAAAATTAAAAAAAAAAAAAATGAATAGCTAAGTCAGAGAATGGAAGAAAATTTCAGAGAATATATAACTGATAAAGGGCTTTATATTTGGAATCTGCAAAGAACTTCTAAAAACTCAACCAAAAAAAAAGAGAGGGGGGCAAAAATCTGAGTGGACACTTCACAAAAACAAATATATGCATGATCAATAAGCAGGTGGAAAAAGTGATCAATATCATTAATAATGAGGGAAATGCAGGGGCGCCTGGGTGGTGCAGTCGGTTAAGCGTCCGACTTCAGCCAGGTCACGATCTCGCCGTCCGTGAGTTCGAGCCCCGCGTCGGGCTCTGGGCTGATGGCTCAGAGCCTGGAGCCTGTTTCCGATTCTGTGTCTCCCTCTCTCTCTGCCCCTCCCCCGTTCATGCTCTGTCTCTCTCTGTCCCAAAAATAAATAAACGTTGAAAAAAAAAATTTTTTTTTAATAATGAGGGAAATGCAGAATAAAACCACAATGAAATACAACCACCTGAGTGGCAAGGATATGAAGCAACCAGAATTCTCATACCTTGTAGGCAGAGTGTAAAATCGTATATCCACTTGGGAAATTTATCTGTCAGTTTCTTATAAAACTAAACATATACCTAGCCTACTACCTGATGATTCTACCCCTAGAAATTTACCCAAGAGAAATAAAAGCATATGTTCACACAAAGACTTGTATTTGACTGTTCACAGCAGCTTTATTCATAATAATCCAAATCTGGAAATCATTACATGCCCCTCAAAGGAGAACGGACAAACAGTAGTATATTAACAAAAGGAATATTACTGGACAATAAAGAAACATGAATGAATGTCAAAAAACATTATGCTGAATGAAGGAAGTCCTACACGAAAGAGTACACATTCTATGATTTCATTTATGTGACACTCTAGAACCTGCTAAATTAATTTCTGATTAAAAAAATCAGAAATCAGCAGTTGCTTTTGGAAGAAGGGACAAGAAATGACTGGGAAAGTATTCCCTATCAAAATAACACTACCATTCTTCACAGAGCTAGAACAAACAATCCTAAAATTCGTATGGAACCAGAAAAGACCCCGAATAGCCAAAGCAATCTTGAAAAAGAAAACCAAAGCTGGAGGCATCACAATTCCAGACTTTGAGCTGTATTACAAACAAACCTGTAATAATCATCAGAACAGAATGGAACTAGGACAATAACAGACACATAGATCACTGGAACAGAATAGAGAACCCAGAAAGGGACCCACAAATGTATGACCAACTCATCTTTGACAAAGGAAGAAAGAATATCCAATGGAATAAACACAGCCTCTTCAGCAAGTGGTGCTGGGAAAACTGGACAGCGACATGCAGAGAAATGAACCCGGACCACTTTCTTACACCATACACAAAAATAAACTGAAAATGGATGAAAGACCTCAATGTAAGACAGAAAGCCATCAAAATCCTCGAGGAGAAAGCAGGCAAAAACTTCTTGGATCCTGGCCGCAGCAACTTCTTACTCAACCCGTCTCCAGAGGCAAGGGAAACAAATGCAAAAACATATTGGGACCTCATCAAAATAAAAAACTTCTGCATAGCGAAGGAAACAATCAGCAAAACTAAAAGGCAACCAACAGAATGGGAGAAGATTTTTGTAAACGACATATCAGATAAAGGGATAGTATACAAAATCTGAAAAGAACTTATCACACTCAACACCCAAAAAAACAAATAACCCAGTGAAGAAATGGACAAAAGACACAAACAGACACTTCACCAAAGAAGACATCCAGATGGCCAACCGACAGGAAAAAATGCTCCACATCACTCATCATCAGGGAAATACAAATCAAAACCACAATGAGATACCACCTCACACCTGTCAGAATGGCTAACATGAACAACTCAGGCAACAACAGATGTTGGCGAGGATGCAGAGAAAGAGGATCTCTTTTGTACTGCTGGTGGGAACGCAAGCGAGAGTGGTGCAGCCACTCTCGAAAACAGTATGGAGGTTCCTGAAAAAATTAAAAACAGAACTACCCTATGACTCAACAATTGCACTACTAGGCATTTATCCACGGGATACAGGTGTGCTATTTCGAAGGGACATATGCACCCCTATGTTTGTAGCAGCACTATCCACAATAGCCGAAGTATGGAAAGAGCCCAAATGTCCATCGATGAATGAATGGATAAAGAAGATGTGGTATATATATACATACACACACACACACACACACACACACACACACACACACAATGGAGTATACTCAGCAATCAAAAAGAATGAAATCTTGCCATATGCAACTACATGGATGGAACTGGAGGGTATTATGCTAAGCGAAATTAGAGAAAGACAAATATCATATGACTTCACTCATATGAGGACTTTAAGACACAGAACAGATGAATATAAGGGAAGGGAAGCAAAAAATAATATAAAAACAGGGAGAGGGACAAAACATAAGAGACTCTTAAATATGGAGAACAAACAGAGGGTTGCTGGAGGGGTTGTGGGAGGGGGGATGGGCTAAATGGGTAAGGGACATTAAGGTATCTACTCCTGAAATCATTGTTGCACCATATGTTAACTAATTTGGATACAGATTTAAAAAAATAAAATTAAAAAAAAAGAAATACAAAATCTGTAAAATTGAAAATTTAAAAAAAATGGATGAAAGAACTAAATGTAAGACAGAAGGCATCAAAATCCTAGAGGAGAACACAGGCAACCAATCTCTTTGACCTCAACTGCAGCAAGTTTTTATTAGACATGTCTCAGGAGGCAAGGGAAACAAAAGCAAAAATGAACTATTGGGACCTCACGAAGATAAAGAGCTTCTACACAGCGAAGGAAACAATCAGCAAAACTAAAAGGCAACTGACAGAATGGGAGAAGATATTTCCAAATGACATATCAGATAAAGGGTTTGTACCCAAAAACTATAAAGAACTTACCACACTCAACACCCAAAAACAAATAATCCAATGAAGAAATGGGAAAAAGACATGAAGAGACACTTTTCCAAAGAAGACATCTAGACGGCTAACAGACACATGAAAATATGCACAACATCACTCATCATCAGGGAAATACAAATCAAAACCACAATCAGATACCACCTCACGCCTGTCAGAATGGCTAAAATTAACAACTCAGGAAACAACAGATGTTGACAAGGACACGGAGAAAGAGGATCTCTTTGGCACTACTGGTGGGAAGGCAAACTGGTGCAGCCAATCTGGAAAACAGTATGGAGATTCCTCAAAAAATTAAAAATAGAACTACCTTGTGACCCAGCAGCTTCACTACTAGGTATTTACCTAAAGGACACAAAAATGCTGATTCGAAAGGGTACATGCACCCCAATGTTTATAGCAGCACTATCGACAAAATCCAAATTTTGGAAAGAGCCATCCAAATGTCCATCAACTGACAAACGGATAAAGATGTGGTGCATATATACAATGAAATATTACTCAGCAATCAAAAATAATGAAATCTTGCCATTTGCCACAATGTGGATGGAACTACAGTGCATTATATTATGCTAAGTGAAATTAAGTCAGTCAGAGAAAGACAAATATCCTAAGAGTTCACTCGTACATGGAATTTGAGAAAAACAACAGATAAACATAGGGGAAGGGAAGGAAAAATAAGAAAAACCAGAGAGAGAGAGAAACCATAAGAGACTCTTAAATACAGAGAACAAACTGAGGGGTTGTTGGAGAGATGGATGTTGGTTGGGGGTTCGGCCAAATGGGAGATGGGCACTAAGGAGGGCACTTGTTGGGATGCACACTGGGTGTTGTACGTCTAAATTCCATTCCTGAAATCATTATTGCACTATATGTTAACTAACTTGGATTTACATTAAAAACGATCTAGAAATGCCTGGGAAAGTGTATGAGGGAACCATTTGGCCTAATGGTAGTATTTGCTATACTTGATGGGGTCTGAATACACAGGCACATACATTTGTCACAACTCATGGAATGGTACACTTAAGACTTACGTATTTAACTGCATATACATATTACTACCAAAAAAATAAAAACACACAAATAATAATATTTAACTCTAATTAATGATATATATGTTCACGGATTTAAAGGTGACGTTACTGATGACTACAAATTGCGCCCTGATATGCATCGGAAAAAAAAAAGAGGACTGATGAATGGATAGAGGGATGGAAAGATATTGCTAAAACCTATTTAGCAGAATGTTAATTGTTGACTCTAGGTGGTGAGTGTTAATGTACAATACTCCCAGCTTCTCCTAGTGTTTAAAAATTTTTCATAATAAAATATTGGGGTAAAAATAAGTTCAATCATTTAATTCCTCTGCCTAAAAACTTTCCCTGCCGGTTACACTCAGTAATTACCAATGGCCTTTACTCAGACCTGGTTCTTACTTACTTGTCTGAAATTTCTGACATTGTTAGGCACTTCTCCCTTTGAAACCCTAAACTATTATAAGCTGTTTCCCTTCCTTTCTCCCTTCGCTTCCTCTTTATACTCCCAAACTGCAGGTGTACGTCAGGGTTCAGAGTTAAGCCCTACTCTATACTTTTTCCCATAAAAAACTCAATTCTAGTATCGTAACTATCACCTCTACACAGTCAACTCTTCGAGTCTAGTGTCCCACTTCCAGAGGCCAACTTAGTATTTTAACTTGTATGTCTCATATCATCAAATTACTTCTTTACCCTCAAAACGTAGAACTTGAATTCCATTTCCCAATTACTACCACGTAGCACATAACTACCAACCAGGGTCAATACAGGGAAGTTAGTTTTGACACCTACCCCAGTCTTAATCTCTAAAACAATCCAGCATCAATTCCTTCTGAATCCATTTCTTCTCTTTCATTCCACCATCACTACTACTCTTATAAGGATCCTTGGAAACTCAGTTTATTGTAAGGGCTTCTCCTGGTTGATGTCCCAACCTCTGTCTCTCTCCAAAATTCTTCCTGCATGTTTCTAAAACATCTCTAATTATGTATCTATCTGCATAACTTCTATGATTCCCCATATTTAAAAGATACTAATCTATGCTAAGCAGAAAAAATTAAATAAGACGTGTTACTTGCTGTGGTAGCAGAGGTCCAGATATGGACCCTTCCCAATGCACCAGGCCTCCTGGTGTCCATGCTCTTCACAGTCCCCTCCAATGCTAAATCTGAGCTGGCCCTGTGACTCATTTTAACCAAAAGAATGCCACAGAAGTAGCACTACACCAGTTCCAAGGCTATGGCTTAGGAAAGCCGAGAAATTTCCACTTTTGCACTCTTGGGAGCTCTGAGCCACCAAGTAGAAAATCTGCCCCTGTGTTGGAAAGACCACCTAGAGAGGAAAAAGCCCTGAGATAATATGGAGAGAGAGAATCAGAAAAGGCCTAGACCTCTTGGAGTCCCAGGTGAGCCCAGCCTTCCAGGTGTCCCTGCCAAGGTGTCAGAAATATTAATGACACCATCATGGATGTTCAAGACCCAGTCACCATCCGACCACAGCTACAGGAATGGCTCTAAAGGAGACTAGCAGAACCGTCCATCTGAGACTCAGTCAACCCAAAGAGTTGTGAGAGGAATAGAAATTACTATTGTTGTAAGATACTAAGTTTTACAATTGCTTTTTTACACAGCAATGGATAAATCAAAACACTTACCCTCAAGAAGCTAACTATATGATGGAGGAGGCATTCACGTTAACAAAAAGACCATCAGAGATATGGGTTAAGACAGAGGTACACACAGCATGCTAGTGAGTACAGAGGAGGGTCATCTAAATTAAATGTTCATAATGTGTGAAGGGGAGGAGTGGGAAAGCTTTCTAGAGCAAATAATACAGGCTGAGTTTTAAGTGAGTTCATGTTGTAGTATGTATAAACCAGCATGGCTGTTGGGGTGCCTGGGTGGCTCAGTCGGTTAAGCGTCAGACTTTGGTTTAGGTCATGGTCTCACGGTTTGTGAGTTTGAGCACCACACAGGGCTTGCTGATGTCAGCTCAGAGTCCGCTCCAGATCCTCTGTTTCCCTTTCTCTGCCCCTCCCCCGCTCGTGCTCTCTCTCAAAAATAAAAAAACATTAAAAAGAAGAAGAAGAAGAAGAAGAAGAAGAAGAAGAAGAAGAGGAGGAGGAGGAGGAGAAGAAGAATGTATGGAACTTGGTCAAAGTCTATGAGATAAGAATTTAGGATGAGTCTCAGTGTTTCAGCTTAGGTGTGGTTGGCGGGGCACAGTGCTGCCACGTATGGAGAAATGGTAGAAGCGAGAGTGAACTGAATTCACATCCAGGCAGAAACGTTCAACTCAGATACTGGGACAGGAGGAAGGGATGGATGTGTGTGCCAATAGCTGGGAAACTGAAGGAAGTTTCACTTGATGGCCTCTATTTCTTCAGTGAAATAAAAAGCGAAATCATCTGCTAAGACGAAGGAGAGAAATGGGGGAGAGAGAAAGTTCAGAATGG
This sequence comes from Prionailurus bengalensis, assembly GCF_016509475.1. NCBI lineage: Eukaryota > Metazoa > Chordata > Mammalia > Carnivora > Felidae > Prionailurus > Prionailurus bengalensis. Next base: position 15,055,076 of record NC_057346.1, on the reverse strand, counting down.
GAGGTAAAAGTTTGGGACAGCTCTCAGAGGAAGAGGGAGCCCTGAAGATCCAGGTGCTGTTAGAAGTCATACATTTTTCGGACCCAAAACACACCATCATATGACTGTCTCCAGCAGCTCTCAGCAGCCCAGGGGTAAGATGACAGGCCAGGTGGCGGACCTGACCCAGGACTGGAGGACTACAGAAAAATGCAGGGGAAGAGAACGGAGAGGAACACTAAGGGAGTAATTCAAGCAGTGGACCACACGTCTAGGCTGGCTATGGAAAGACATGCATCCAGGGAGCTGAAAGACTGGTGGCAAAGGAGCAAGGTCACCAAAAGAGAAAGGGGACCTGAAGTGGTCCAAGTGTAGACTTACTGGGAACAAGTCGACTGCTGGGAGGACTGAAGGCTGTGGTTAAATACAGGATGTTGTGACAGCCTGGCTCACTGCTGCACACCCAAGAAACACTCACCAGATTGATTACTAGGCAAGCTACCAGGGCTTCCATGTGTACCTGTTAAATAAACTACCATTTGGTGAGAGAATTCCAAAATGAATCTTCACGCACCCTATTAATTTCAATTTAGCACAGACTCTTGTGACATATCTAAAGAAATGCTTCCAACACTAAGTACCTTGATCTACTACTTACCTATCACTCTATCATGTGAGTTCATTAGGCAAGCTCAGAACACCTTTTAAAAAAGAAGAATCGGTCTTAATATTGCAGCTTTCCTGCTATTTGTCCCAAGATACTTCTACGAGTTGATTGATGAAGCCCTTTAAAGCACAAGCTCATCGTCTTTTATGGAGGAAGGGCTCTACCTGCTGCCATTCCCCATGAGTCACAGTTAAAGGCAGGAATCTTAAAAAGAAGTTCTGCCCTGGAACAACATGCACACTGAGCCCTCACCTTCCCCAAGCCAGCAATAATCTTGGATATAAGCAGAGAATTAGGAAGTGTCCCACGAAAGCAAGACAACGTCCGTGACAAAGCAACCAAGTATCCAGGAGAAAAAAATCAAATAAACTGATTATTCGGTACTCTCTCTCAAAATAAATAAACTTTAAAAAAATAAATAAATAAAATACATAGTGACTACCTCAAAAAGTACAAAGCACTTAGCAGATTTCTATTAAATTCACCTTCACATAACATCAGTGAAAAATTCTTTTTTTCATTTTTTAAAATATTTATTTATTTTTGAGAGAGAGAGAGAGAGAGAGAGAGAGAGAGAGAGAATATAAGCAGGAAAGGGACAGAGAGAGAGACACAGAATGTGAAGCAGACTCCAGACTCTGAGCTGTCAGCACAGAACCCAAGGCAGGGCTCGAACCCACAAACTGTGAGATCATGACCTGAGCCGAAGTCAGATGTTCAACCAACTGAGCCACCCAGGGGCCCCTAAAATTCTTTTTTGAAAAAATTATTTATTTTGAAAGAGAAAGAGAGAGAGAACAGGGGAGGGGTAGAGAAAGAGGGGAGAGAGAATCCCAATCAGGCTCCGCAGTGTCAGAGTGGAGCCAGACACGGGGCTTGAACTCATGAACCATGAGTTCATGACCTGAGCTGAAACCAAGAGTCAGATGCTGAACTGACTGAGCCACCCAGGCACCCCAATGTGAAATTCTCTTAATTTGCTATCCAGTGATTCAACAAATACTTGTCAAATAATTACCAGTTATATAGCAATGAACTGAGTACTGGAAAAGAATATAAGAATGAATTTTTTTAATTACCTATACACAGAGAGAATCTAGTATTTATCCTCAAGAGGCTTACAATGTAAGTGGGCAGCTGAGACATACACAGGTGGGAAAAAAATGTAGGGTACAATATAAAAATAAGCATTAAATGGTCAGAGAGCTGTATAGATGTTCTGAGGAGGGAGAAATCAGAAATTAGTTCAGGAAGAAGTGGATAAGGAAGATGTCACAAAGTAGGCAGAACTAAGTTGAAACTTGTAAGATAAAATGGCTAAGACACCTTACAAAAGAACCCCATTATTTCCCCCATTTTCAGAGCCAGAAATATGGGAGTTACACCAGCTCCTCCCTGTCACCTCCTAGTGCTCCTGACAAATGCGTTCCCTTCTCTCCTCCCCGCTGGTGCCAGAGTGACACAGGCTCTGACAGAGACATCTCCTAAGTGGCCCTGCAAGCTACTCCCACCTGCTTTCCACCTGCCAAAGTCATTTATCTAAAATGCAAAGCTCATCCTTTGATACCTCTCCTCCCTTAAAATCTTTCAATATCTCTATCAGGGAAAAACCCAAACTCCTGAACACAACATAGGAATCTTTTGTGACCAGCTTCCCACTACTTCACTGGCCTCATTCCGGCCCAGCTAACAGCTCAGTGTGGCTCTCTCATCTGTAGGCCTCCTGCCTGCATGGTCTTTGCCCTATTCTTTGCCCCATTAATTCCTCCTGGTGTCTACCCCCACCCTATAACTCTACCTTTGAACGTTTCAATCCAAAAGAAAAATCAAGAGAATAGTATAATAAACACGTGCCCTTCATCTAGCTTCATCAGTTGTTACCCTTACTTGCCACATTCGTTTTGTCTCTCTCGGAACCATCTGAAAGTTACAGACATCCTTACACCTAGCCCCTAAAACTCCAGCAAGTATCTCTTAAAAAACAAGAACAATCTTCAACATAAACATTCAACAGCATAACCCACAGTATCCCAAATATTTAATATCAACACACTATCTAATATGTAATCCATATTCAAATTTTCCCATTTATTCCAAAACGTCCTTTACAGTTTATTTGTTTAATCCAGGATCAAACCAAGGATCATCCATTGCATTTGGTGTTCACGTTCCCCTTTATCTTTCGGGATTTATTTCTGGGATCACTTTCTCCGGGAAGCCCTCTTTGACTCCTCCTACCCAGTCCGGACCTCATACCACCACTATATGGTATCATTATACTATCATTTCCCTTATTAAACAATAAGCTCCTTGAGGACTTTTTTTTTTTTAACGTTTTTTAATTTTTGAGAGAGAGAGCGCAAGCAGGGGAGGAGCAGAGAGAGAAGGAGACACAGAATCCGAAGCAGGCTCCAGGCTCTGAGCTGTTAGCACAAAGCTCGATGCAGGGCTTGAACTCACTGACCGTGAGATCATGACCTGAGCGGAAGTTGACGGCTTAACGGACTGAGCCACCCAGGTGCCCCCCTTGAGGACTTTTTATTCTCTAGGCCCATATTGTCTGGCTCACAGAAGACACTCCATAAACACTGACTGACTGAACGAAAGAGCTACAAACAGGAAATATGACTGTTATGGACTGAAATGTGTCCCAAAATTCCTGTGTTGAAACTCTAACCAGCAGTGTGACTGTATTTGGAGAGAAGGCCTTTAAGGAAGTAATTGAAGTTAAATGAGGGCATAAGGACGGGGATCTAATCCGGGAGGACTGGTGTCCTTATACGAAGAGGAAAGAGAGCAGGAGTGTGCACACCCAGAGGAGAAAGGCCACGGGAGGACAGAGCAAGAAGGCAGCGGTGTCTGCAAGCCAAGACGGCAGCTTCACCAGAAACCAGCCCTGCTGGCATCTTAACCTTGGACTTCCAGCCTCTGGAACTGTGAGATGATACACTTCTGCGTTGCTGTTGTTGTTGCTCTTGTTTTTATTGCTCATCCTGATTCTAATTATTATCCTTTCTTTTTCTTTTCCTTTTATTTTTACATTTCTGTTAAGTCACCCAGTCTGTGGTACTCTGTTACGGCAGCCTGAGCAGACTAGCACAATGAGCAAAAGCTCTGTGCCCACAGTTACTACGGATGACGGAATGCGAAACAAAACCTCTATCACTGCCTGAACAAAGATACACACAGAAGACTTCTTCCTCCTGCTTCTGGAAAAGTGAACCCCACACGCCACAAAACAAATGACAGAAAGCACCATTCTAACATTCACAACACACATAAAAACACCCAATTGGATCTTCAAGAGCACAAGCAGCAAACTGTTATTATCAACCACTCCGGGGCTATCCAACCAGAAGGTAAAGAAAGCGGTCAGAGATATGTTAAGAGCGTAGAGTACACAGCAAAAGGAAATCTTTCACAGAGCCTAGAATATAATTACAGACTCCCCTTCCTAGCTTTTGCTAAGATGTCTGCTGCTGAGTTGCTCGCATCACATGTGTTTCACCTCCTCCCCCTTGCAGACCGTGAAGACGATGACAGAGGCCATGCTGTCAGCAGGTAGTGGCAGCGGTTTGGATCACTAACAACACCAGGTATGGCGTTATGGTCCCAGCACACTCTTCATAACTGCTGGCACATGGATCAGCAAGGACAACCGACCCAACTTGTAACCATCCATCATTTGAGTGTCAACAAAACAGACTGATCCTTAGGCTCTTTCCCAAATGTGCTTTTTCATGTTGACCTTTCACGGTTACCATCTTTCATGCTTGGAAAAATGATTCAACCGATGAGCTTGCTACTTTTCACTCACAGCAAGCCAAGATTTTAGTGACAAATAAAAGCGCATTTTACAATTTAAATAAAATCATCAGTGTTCGCAGTTATTTTTATTTCGACATTAAGAAAGTTGGAAAACTGAAAATCCGACCAAATTCTACACCTACTTTGTTCTTACTACAATGCCCAGAAGAGAACATAGATCCACTAAATAATTCTCTCCAAACAGCATACTTACGATGTTACTGTTTGAAATCTGTTTTAGTGAATAACATAATCAGAGTACTTCCATACCCTGAACTTCTGAAGAACCAGGTTCAAAACAAGCGAAGTGGTTGTTAGATGCATTTCAAAATCTTAATCATACTTAGGACCCAACAAGCAGCTGCTATTATTTTAAGGTATTATCGAATCTGAAATTTTTTTTTATTGAATCTACAACAAGGTGCTGAAAACGCTGAAGTCATTACAGGATTTTATTTGTGCACTTGTTTTTCAAATAAGAACTAGACCAAAAGAAAAGGAAGTAGGAACATAAACACAACTGGCTACTTATGCACAAATATATACATACGTGCAGGGTTCTACTCTAAACAGCATCATTTACCTTCTGCCCTTCTCACAAAGCTTCTCAATTTCAGCTTTCAGATCCTGCTCCTTCTGCAAAAACTCCTTCTTTTCTTTCTCTATCTTCTTTTTTGTTTCTTCTCGCTTTATTGTTACATCCTGGATAGCCTTCAATATCTCCTGAGTCCCCCATAATTACAGCCACACACAAATAAAGAAGGAAACAAATTAGTTCTTTTGGTCTGAAGGTTATTTTTAACTAACACAAATTAACACATTAACTTTAGTAAATTCAACTTGAACTGAAGGAATCTGGTTCATGAGTGGCTCAGAAAGCCAGTATTTAGATGTAAGAGAGAAAGTTACAATAAAGTAGATTTCAACTCAGGAGGACAAAGAATTTCTAACAATCCCTACTGTTCAAAAATGGAATTTACTGCCTTCTGAGGGAATAACCTCTCCATTACTCGTGTTTGGGTAAAGGCTGAATGAACACCTGAAAAGAATGCCTGTACAGGGTGGGGATTTCCTATTTCCAACAAATATGGTTTTGTTTTGTTTTGTTAAGGTTCTACTTAATTATGTGTGTTTATATATATATGTATGCATATATATATATATATATATGTGTGTGTGTGAGGGTTTATATATGTATGTATGTATGTACATATATGTATACATTTGTAGTAAGAAGTCAAATAATAAAAAAGTGATAGGTCACTCCCTGTCCACCCCAATTCCACCCATAACCAACATGATGTTGGAGCAGACTTTCACATCTCTCTCTATTCTTACACAAACACATGTATACTTAAATATGTATTTCTTTGCTTTTGTGTTTTTTCCAAATGAGAGGATTTTATACATGTTATTTGCCATCCTTTTTTCCACTTGATGTAAACACATCTTTTTTGTAAACACATAACTTTTTGATGTAAACACACTGTCAATATAGATTTAACTTAAAAATAGCTGTATAAGACATAATATGTATATATCCAATTTATCCAACCATCTACGTTAAGAGTCCATTAAGTTGATTCCAGTTTTTTTGGTAACTACACACCATACTGCAATAAATACTCTATGTCTATGTTTTCATATAAAAACGTTTATTTCTGTAGAACAGACTTAATAATACGATCGCTAGGTCACAGAACATTTAAGTTTTAACTGATAATTTTTTTTAATTAAAAAAATTTTTTTTAATGTTTATTTTTAAGAGAGAGAAACAGAGTGTGAGCACGGAAAGGCAGAGAGAGAGGGAGACACAGAATCCAAGCAGGCTCCAGGATCTGACCTGTCAGCACAGAGCCCGACACGGGGCTCGAACCCACAAGCTATTGAGATCATGACCTGAGCTAAGTCAGGTGCCGAACCGACTGAGCCATCTAGGTGCCCCTAACTGATAATTCTTAACAACTTTTCCAAAAAGGTTGTAACAATGCATACACCTACAAATGTCTGAAAAGAGTTCATTTTTCCTCACCGTGACAATTTATTTCATTTTTGCCAATCTCTTGAGGGGAGAGAGAGGAATGGTATCTAATAATTTTAGGGAGCATTTTCCTAACTCCCATCCTTTACTGTTTTTAATGTCTGCTTCCTCCAACTCAAAGAAGCATTCAATGCAGAGACTACGTTTTCTTTACCATTAAATCTGCAGAGCTCAGATCAGGAACTGAGAAAATGCTGAGTGAATGAATGAATGAATACCAGTGAGGTTGGGCTTCTTTTCATGTTTATTATCCACTTGCTTTTTCTCTTCTGTGAATTGCCATTTATAATTGCTGTAGGCAAAATAATAGCCCCCCCCCCCCAAATATGTCCACATGGTCATCTAATCAAATCTAACCTAATCCCTGGGACCTGCAAATATGCTACCTTCCATGGGAACAGACACTGTGCAGGTGTGACTAAGGTAAAGACCTGGATATGGGAAGATAATCCTGGGTCATCTGGATACAGCCAACCTAATCATGCAGGTCTTTAAAAGTGGATCAGGTGTGATCAGATGAATATGTGATTAGGGAAGAATGGTCAGAGATGGAAATCTGCTGACTTGGAGGAGGGAGAATGGCGCCACAAGTCAAGGAACGCAAGCAGCCTCTAGAAGCTAGAAATGCAGAGAGAGGTACTCTCCCCAAGTCCCCAGAAAGGGATACAACCCTGCCAATACTTGGATTTTAGCCCAGTGACACCCAGGTTGGACTTCTGGCCTATAGTACTGTGAGGTAATAAATGTGTGTCATGTTCAGCTGCCAAATTCACGGTAATTTGTCACAGGAGCAATAGGAAGCTATAGAATAACCTTTCCTGATTTTTCTCTAGAGTATCTGACTTTTACCATGAATGTGTAAGAGTCTCAGAACACAGATATGGATATTAAACTGTTCATCAGGTGTGCCACAAACATTTTCCCAGTCTGACATTGATCTTCTGACTGGTTTTTGTATCATGTGCCCTATCAAAAGTTTTAAATTACATATAATACAGTTGGTTCATTTTCTTATGGCTTCTGGGTTTTCTGCCTGGCTTAAAATGACCTCTTGCAACTTGAGGTTTCATAAATATGCTCCTAAACTTTCTTCTAATTTATATTTTTTCCAGTTTTCACACATAGAGTGTTAATCTACCTAGAATTGTATGTTTTAATGTAACATAAGAGTCTAATCACGTGGTTTTCCAGGTAGACAGTCAACTGTGTCATCAAAATATGCTAAGTAAATAACTTTTCTCTGAACTAAAATACTAGTGGGAGCTTGAACAAGATGCCTTCAAAAATTCTTTTGATCCCTAAAATTCTAAGACAACCGTTAAAAGATAAATACTGCCCTTCTATTTCTATTAATTCAGAAACAAAATTAAAGTTTGATTAGGAAGTGTAGCTTTACTTACTGACAATTTTAATAAACAGAATACCTGGTGATTCTTCATTTCTTCTTCCCTCCTTTGCTGAAGTTGTTTTAACTGCACTTGGAGCTGATTCTCCACTTGCCTCTGCTTGTCCAGGACCTCCTGGTAACGTTCCTTCAACAGGGTTCTCTCCGTCATCATTTTGTCCTATTTGTAACAAGAGAAGGAAAGTGTAATTCCCTGATCTAACTGCAAAAAAACATTCACCAGATGCCCGTTCAAGGCATTGTGCAGAGCCCTAGGATGTGCAATCCAATATTCTAACTGCTGGCTGGCCATGTGTGGCTTTATAAATTAAAATCATTTAAGATTAGAGAATTTAAAAATGCGGCCCCTCAGTAACCTAGCCACCCACATTCCAAGTACTGGGTAGCCACAAATAACAAAAGGCTACCATACCAGATGGCACAAGATACAAGACATTTCCATCATTACGGGACATTCTATCGCACAACACTTCGCTAAGGCAGGGTCTGGCAACGTATGGCCTGTGGGCCAAATCCAGCCACTGTCTGCTTTTATCAATAAGTTTTACAGGAACTACCCACATGGCTTACAAGTTGCTTTTATACTACAATGAATGGAATGGTTAAAACAAAACCCATAGAGCCCCCAAAACTAAGACATTTACCATCAGACATTTTACAGAAAAGTTTGGCAATCGCTGCTCTAGGGAATAAGAGGAAGGAGGCATTTTATCAGAGCAAGAAGAAATGAATGGGCAAAGACCAAAAAACAGATCACCTACTCAAGAATGCATCCAGAAAATAGGATTCCTTCCTGGTCACTAGTGCTAAAAATGGACAGATCCACTAAAGGGGTCTGAGGAACACGGTATTCAGATTGGGCCAATCAATAAACTCTCACGTAATGGAGTAGAAGTTAAGGCTTCTGAGAACTGCAGTGTTCTGCCTCCCCACACCCATAAATCAAGAAAAGTGATGGTGACCTTTCAAAGGGACACTAAAACTTAAAGACAGTCAATTTAAAACAGATTTGGTGTAAGGCAGCCCATGTAAAATTTAAACTAAGAGCATTCAACTGAACTTGTTCATTAAAAGATAACTATTTTTGGGCACTGGGTAGCTCAATCAGTTAAGCATCTGACTTCAGCTCAGGGCATGATCTTGTGGAGGTTCATGGGTTGAGCCCTGCATCAGGCTCTCTGCCGTCAGCACAGAGCCTGCTACAGATCCTCTGCCCGCCCCCACCCCACCCCTTCCCCACTTGTGCACACACTCTCTCTCTCTCCTTCTGTCTCTCAAAAATAAACCTTACGGGGTGCCTGGGTGGCTCAGTCAGTTAAGCATCCACTTCAGCTCAGGTCATGATCTCACGGCTCGTGAGTTTGAGCCCCACGTCGGGCTCTTTGCTGACAGCTCAGAGCCTGGACCCTGCTTCGGATTCTGTGTCTCCCTCTCTCTCTGCCCTTCCCCCATTCACACTCTGTCTCTCTGTGTCTCTTAAAAACGAATAAATGTTTAAAAAAATTTTTTTAAATAAAATAAATGGTAAAAAAATTAAAAAGAAAAAGATAATTATTTTCAAAGAAAAGACAGGTTTTAGAAGTGAATGAAGGAGGGGCGTCTGGGTGGCTCAGTTGGTTAAGCGCCTGACTTCGGCTCAGGTCATGATCTCATGGTTTGTGAGTTCGAGCCCCACACCAGGCTCTGTGCTGACAGCTCAGGGCCTGGAGCCTGCTTCAGATTCTGTGTGTGTGTGTGTGTGTGTGTGTGTGTGTGTGTGTCTCTCTCTCTGCCCCTCCCCCACTTGCACTCTGTCTCTCCCCCCCAAAAAAATAAAACATTTTTAAAAATTTAAAAAAAAGAAGGGAATGAAGGAAAACGTATCACATTGTGATAATAAAAAATAAGCCCTCAAGATGGAACTTTAGCTTTGTGATGAGCTAGTCCTTAGTCCAGGTGCTGAAACATGACTAAGGCTCCTCAGATGACGCCTCACTGTCACACAGTTACAGGGATTCTGAACCGGAGGTCTATGGCTGGGCCTCAGGGATCTCTGAACTCCCTGAAATTGGGGTGGGGGAGGGAGATACATTTTTCTGAGATGAGAATTAATGTCTTCAAAACATTTTGGGGGCACCTGGGTGGCTCCGTTCGTTAAGCATCTGACTTTGGCTCAGGTCATAATGTTTGTGAGTTCAAGCTCCATACTGGGTGAGCCCAAGCCCCATCTCAGGTGAGCCCCGATCCTCTCTTTCTCTCTCTGCCCCTAGTGGGACTCTCTCTGCCCCTCACTCACCTGCACCCTCTCTCTCAAAACCAAATAAACAAAAAAAAACAACTACATTCTGGAAGAGGATTTTAACCCAAGAAAAGTTAAAGAAAGATTAAGGACCAGTATGCAACTGGTAGATAAGAGGAATCTTTTCTTTTTTAACCACAGCTCTTTCCCTTTATTTCTTTGTGGTACCTTCTCTGTCCACAATGCATATTTAGAACAACTCAGGATGGCAAAAAAAAACCCCACCAGTTTCATGGCAAGAAGGCTGAAGGTACATACTATTTATGCACCCAGAGAACTGAAAGGTACATAGTAAAATACTCGATCCAAATCATCTTTGTAAGAGGCCAAAGTTACTTTGCTTCATGGGTGGCTAATTAGTTCCAAGGATCAGAAGTTACAATTCCAAGTGCAGGCAGTGGGACATTACCATAAATGCACAAAAAGGGAAACAAAACAGGAGCCAAGTTTCTTGTATTGCCACCAAGGTTAACACCTGCCTACCTCCACTGCTTTTTAAAAATAGTTTTATATTAATTTCAATATGCATTAAAAATGTAACTAACACAACATCACTATTACTTAAGACGCAACCAGGTAAAAAGAGAGATCACATTTAAAGTCCATTCTGAGAACATCATTAAGGAAAGCAGAATAATGGGGCGCCTGGGTGGCTCAGTCGGTTGAGCATACGACTTGCACTCAGGTCACGATCTCACAGTTGGCAAGTTCGAGTCCTGCCATCGGGCTGTCTGCTGTCAGCACAGAGCCCATTTCGGATCCTGTCTCCCTCTCTCTCTGCCCCTCCCCTGCTCGTACTCTCTTCCTCTCTCTTTTTCAAAAATAATATGAAAGAACTTTTTTTTTTCAATAAAAAGATAAACAGGATAAAAACACAGGTAGCCATGACAAATATCACAATGGTTTACACCAGTGACTGAGGCTGGGAAACGTGAGGGGGTGGAGGGAGGTCCTCGACAGCACCTGCACTGGCCGCTCCATAGACAACACAGAATGAACAGATGCACCTCCGCTTCTACCCCTCTCCAGCTCCCCACACTTTGATCTCCTGATTTGTTTAATGTTTACCAACAGAAGAGTCTCCTGCTGTGACCTCTCTCTTTCCAGGAAGACACTATCTGTATGAGGCCATTTGCAGGCATATTTTTCCATGGTTGTTGTTGTTACCATGTAGATGGTTTGCATTTGCCTTAATTCATTCAATATTATATCAGAAGTATTTTCCGCGTTGCATATAGTTCATTTTCAAGGGTTGGTTGTTTCCATTAAAAACAAAAACAAAAAAAAATGAATACCATTGGCTACACAGCTCTTGCCTTCTACTGAACTTTTAGTTATTTGGGGAGAATAAATTCAAGTAAGTGGGATAAATGGGTCAAAGCATATAAATTTTTCATCATTCCTTAACTGTGAACAACCACTAAGCTTGAGGCTTTTTGGCCCAGAGAAAATAATGGTCGCCTTTTTTCTTTTCTTTCCTTTTAACGTATTTATTTAAATTCAAGTTAGTTAACATACAGTGCAGTACTGGCTTCAGGAGTAGAACCCAGTGATTCATCACTTACATAAAATACCCAGCGTTCATCCCAACAAGCGCCCTCCTTAAGGCCTGGCTCCACTGCCTTTTTAAAAGCACATGGGCCACACCACCACCCGAAAGAACACAGCCATGCAAAATGTAACTCCAGGCCTCTTATGGCCCAATGGCTTCATGGTTTCTGCTCCTGCTTCAGACTGATGCTAAAGCTTCTGTATAACTTAGCTGGTCCCTTGGATTGCTATAGACATCGGAACTGTTGTATAGTGGGGACAAAATAAATACTCTGGATGAAAGTGCTTAGAATAAGTGCTCAAGAAACGGCGAACTCTACCCGCTTTCCCTGGAGCCTCTCTTCTAGCTCAGTTTTCCCCCAGGACGCCTCCATCAGCTTGCTCATCTGTAGGGTCTCCTTACCCGCCTCTTATGAATAATGCCTAAGTTGCTACTCTCTATCTAAAAACTCTTCTCGCTTCATCTGGTTAATGTGCTCCCATAACTTCCTTCCTTCCATCTGCCCTTCAGTTTCTTCAGCTTGACTAAATATCCACTTTCTTATCTAGTTGGTTGCTGCAAGCACTTTTCCTCTTTCTTCCCCACTCAGCTAACACATATTACCCTAAGACCTCTTCCCATGCTAGGGCGCCTTTCCCAGCCTCACCCTTCCTCTTGAAAAATGCATATTTTGATATCCGTACACTTGTATGGAAGGGAAGTTTTTGCCACAAAATGCCAGGGATAGTTCAAAGAGACCATTTTCACAACGATTCACGGGCAGCTCTTGAGGTTTTAAAAAACCAATTACCAGGAATAAAAAGGGAAGATATGACTCAATAATACACCAGAAAAAGAACTGACAGATGTTTTATGGAAAGCTCAAAAGGTGAGGAGACTGCCACAGGTAAGCTTAAGAAATAGCGTCTGGCACGAAAGAGAACGAGAATCCCACCGTGCTGTGAATTACTTCTTCTGTATTTGGATTATTGCACTTAGCTCTTAGGATCACATTTTCAAAGCATTGATAAGATGGAACATGTCCCTGTGGAAAAGTAAGCAGGGTGACGGAAGGGCTGGAAAATGTATCCCACGAAGCAAAGAAGAACGTTAAAAATGTCTGGAGATGGTTTTTTTCTGGAAAGATTCAGACTTGAGGGGGGAGGGGAAGAGGCATAAAAAACACTTCAAGTATACATAGAGCAAACGAGCAAAGGGGAGTTTGGATTTACTCTACAGAGCTCAAGAGAACACTCTAACAAGCAGTGTTAGAGGGTCCGTCCTCACCTCAGAACAGACCCTGACAATCAGAGGAGCGCCGGGGCTGGCTCGGTCACTTAAGCGTCTGACCCTCCATTTCAGCTCAGGTCATGATTTCATGGTTTGTGAGATCAAGCCCCGCATCAGGCTCTGTGCTGACAGCGCAGAGACAGCTTGAGATCCCCTCTCTCCCTCTTTCTCTGCCCCTCCCCTGCTCGCTTGCTCGCTCTCTCAAAATAAATAAATAACAACAACAAAACAGAGCTATTTCTCAAATATGATAATACAATCAGCTGCTTTATGAGTAATGTTTCCCATCTCTGAAAATGATCAAATAGAAGTTAGCTAACCATCCATCAGGGATTTTAAAAGGAGATTCCTGCACCATTTCTAACTGAGATGATAGGACTCAAGATAGTCTGAGTTAATGGTCTCATATATTTACAGTGACCGTTTTAAGTACTTACCAGATTCTTTTCAATATCTTGATCTGTGTTTACCTCTGAATCGGCCGTCTTAAAGTCAGTCTATAAAGAAAGAAAGAATCACATTCAGAAATACTCAGAGACATTTTAAAAGGCAGAATTACTCTTTAGTAATTTTACCTAGAAATCTGCCACAAGTAACTAAGAAGCTAATCTTTTTTGCTTTCCCCTTATCGGCTTCCTAACGAGAAAACCGCAGGTCTGGCAAGGAGACATTGGCCTCTATACTGCATTGAACATCCATCCCACAGAATAGCCTGAACAAAACCCAAGAACTGACAGACAGCCTCGAGTGTGACATAAGAATTTTGCCCCCTAAACTTATTGTGCCCATCCTTCCTCCTACAACAAAGACACCAATCACTAGGAGGCAGGATGCAATGTTCTTAAGACGGAGGTCAGAGAATTCACGAGGATTCCTCCTGTAAGGACAAAGATGGGAAATGTGAACGCTAATGACCTACTGTGATCAATTAATCAGCGGAAGAGATTATATGTAGGTCACAAAGTTCCTAGTTGCCATGATTAGACACTGGCTCCTGGCTTTATTATTTATTGAACACCGGAAGGATGTCCTCACACGGCACCGTGTGAAAATCGTACGACAGCTGCCGATAAAAAAACGAGACGGAATAGTTCTCCGCCACCTATGAAGAAATGTCTCCTACCCTCGATAAGTATGTAAACAAATAAAGAGCCCAAATTCCATTTTAGTAATAGAAACTTGATACTTGACCTGTACAGCAATGTTTTGAGAAAGCTTCAGGGAAGCGCTATCCTGATCATCATCCTGATCCACTCTGACTCCTTCAACCCCATTTGCTGGAGGCACTACAGGTCGGAAATCCAAGCCTGTGTCCCTGCTACCTTCCTTTAGGATGGAGGCTTGTGGGGATCTGTCTTCAGAACAACTCCCGGAGGCAAGCTGCTTTGTATGGCACCCTGCCTTAAGAGACCGAGTGACAGGATGGAGGCTCTCCCGGAGGCACGTGTCCCCCTCCTCTCCTGCTGTGTTGGCCACGTCCTTCAAATCAGACTGAGACCCACCGCCAGAAAGACAAAGGGCTGTGGCTAGCAAGTTTTCTCCTAAAACCGCCCGGTGCGCTGCTGAAGTGTCACCTGCTGATGAACCAGGATTCTGCTCTGGGTGTTCCAAATGGACATTTCTGTTATTCTCCTTGGTTATCGTTTGGCTACTTACACTCGACAGAGGTGAGTTCTTGTGCTTCTGTGCAGGGTCTTTGGGGCTATCAAAGACATAAGACAAAAAGTTTCTCTCTTCACCCAACCTTAAGGAGGATTAAATACATAATACCTTTAACATAACGACGAGAAGAACAAAGCTAGGCTACACAAGCCCCCCAAAATCATCAGAAAGAAATGGAACTTAGTCCTTGTCCAGCAATTTTCATCCTGGTTAGATAGGTGCTTAAGAACCTGGGCTGTGGAGACAGACCTTTACCGTCCAGTGATGGTCAATAAACACACATAAATGACTCTGAAGATCCAAAAATTTCTGAGATCCCATTTGAATAACTTCGGGGAACGTCGATAAAACAGCCTAATGCTTGTCATTATTTCATTCAGTTACATGTACAAACTTAGTTACACGTGATGTTCTAATAAATAAAATACTAACTTAAAAATATTCCACTCGCACATGTCCCAAAAACAATTTTCAAATTCCTTATATAGATCTTTGACCAGAACCACTTCTGAGGTTCTTCGAGAATTTTCCAGAACATAGCGTCTTCACTTCAAGTTGTCTGGGGCAAAGACAATTTTGAATCCCGTACTGAAGCTGTCAGTAGAAATTTTACCCCAGACGAGTACACACACATACAACACTGGGATAGTTGTTTTGTTGTTTGTCGTGGCCATTTAATGCATTGCTTTTTGAAGAGATCTTTAAAACGGATTTATGATGACATCTCACATTCAGAACAGTAAGTCTCTCACCAAGGAATGATGACATCTATGCTAAATTTCCTTGCCCCTTCTTTTTTAAAAAACTGATTCTGTCAACTGACGCCTGTAAGTACCCCAAGCCAGCATCGACTGAGGCTTTAGGTCACAGTGCCTTCCTTTCTCAATAGGTACAGGCTGTTCAAAATAAAACGGAGAGACCTTGGGATATGAAAACCTTTATAAACACTTCTAGCTGATTCCTTCCTGAGAGTTACCTGAGGGAGTGGAGGAGGGGGGAAGACACTTAGTTATTAATTTGGGCATATAGTCCAGTATATCTTGGGTGTAAATCCTGACTCTGCTATTTACTGGTTGTTTGACTCTGGGCAAGTTACTTCAATTCATTTGTAAACCAGAAATCTTACCCTCCTAATAGGATTATTGTGAGAATGGCAGGCAATCATGCGTGTGAAAGTATTGAGTACAGAGCCTGGCACAGTAAATATTCAATAAACCTCAGCTGCTAGTATTACTCCTAGTAGTATGTGGCTGATTCTACTTATAAAATGAAGGTCCAAGTTTATGGTTAGGCTTACTTAGCAGTTGCCCCCACTACCCCTTCGCTAACAAATCTCTCTTCACGTAAACCAGTATTTATTAAGTACTATGGAGTCAGACGGGCCTGGGTTCGAATCCTGACTCCTTGTTGGCGACCCTGGGCAAGTTACCTCTCTGTGTCTCAGTTTCCTCACCTGTAAGTGGGAATAATAATATCAGCACCTCCTGTTGGGAGGATTAACTGTGTTAATACATATAAAACTGTTAGTACAGTATTATCCATTGTATTAGGTCCTAGGTATGCTTAAAAAATTAGAGTTGAGGTGAAATATACAATTTAGTACAACACTGTGCGTAACTATGCATTAAGCGCTCTAAGATGCTAGGCTGCAATCATAGCTCCAGCCCTCAAGAGTTTAGATGGAAGGCAGAATATCTACGCACAGCAGTAGGCCACACTGACAAAGCAATCTATTTATCTGTAGATGATATACGTATATGTCTATTTGTGCGTGTATGGATATATACGTGCCTTATGTATGTATATGTGTACATATCTACATCTCTATGTAAGACAGAAGACATATACAAATATACCGGTATGATACATGATAACATATACAACTATAACAAAACATATAGGTATAAGAGGTAGATATACACGTAGGTATAATATATATCACACACATGTAATTAAATGAACATAAAGTCCACGTAAAGTAGGGTGGTGAAAAATTTGCATTTTCGGAAAAGTCTGATCCCCTGTATTCTAACCTATCTGCTCAACAAATATTCAGCATGCCTGCCAAGGGCCACCAGGTGCTGTGTTAGGTACCCTAAATACACATATGGATGTGCTTAATCTAGTGCAGGGCCACTGGAGCCAAAAAGAGGAAAGCCCAGCTCTGCTTCTCTAAGAAGCCATCTCAGAAGCCCTTCTCCCAAATGAAACCTTCCCAGTCAGGTATGCACACATTACCTTAGACCGTCTGGGAGACCTTCGTCTGATTTGGAAGCACATAAACTAGAAGAGGATTCTGGAGGATTGGGGGCATTGGACACCACACCAGCTACCTCAGACGCCGCCGCCATCATGCTCTGTACCTTCAGAAACAAATTACAGGCTACAAGTTTCCAAACTGTTAAAACAAGTGTATCTCCACCCCCCCCGCCCCCACCCTCTGCAGAACATCCATACAACAGAGTCCCAGGAAAAGAAACACAAAGAAAAAGTTGGGTCCCAGAAGAAAATAAGGCTTCAGAGTTTCCTGTAGCAGGGTTTTAAAAGATCCTTTTGGGGGCGCCTGGGTGGCTCAGTCGGTTAAGCGTCCGACTTTGGCTCAGGTCACGATGTCGCGGTATGTGGGTTCGAGCCCCGCGTTGGGCTCTGTGCTGACTGCTCAGAGCCTGGAGCCTGTTTCAGATTCTGTGTCTCCCTCTCTCTCTGACCCTCCCCCGTTCATGCTCTGTCTCTCTCTGTCTCAAACATAAATAAACGTTAAAAAAAAAATTAAAAAAAAAAAAAAAGGATCCTTTTGGCCACAATAGGCCCCCGTGGACATCGATCCTCGGCAATCACCACATTTATATAAATAGGAGTCTGTACAAAGTTTTTTCACTTTTGGCAGAAATACGGTGATTTAAAAACAGCCTAGTCTGTGAGAATTTTCCAAATGGTCCACATGCCTACCTTAACGTAGTATTATTTACAAAGAACGTACTTGGGGGCCTAACAATCAATAACATCTTACACTTTTTAAGTCATTAAAAGTATTCTTCATTAATTTAAGCGAAGTTTTTTGAAGGTGTTGAGTGTGCGAGGAAAAACAGCAATACTGTATCGGGCAATCCGAGCGGCTTTTACTGTCAGTGTGCTCCCCACAGATGGGAAATGTTTCAGAACCACTCACTGAGAAAAATACAGACTCTTGAAAGTTACTACAAGGGTACAAAAAAGTACAAGAATCTTGGTTAGTCTACCCAGGAAAAGAGAAGCTGGAAAACAGGGTAATCCAAGTCAGAGAACCAGGACTGATGCCCTTTTTGGATCAAAAGGTCATCCTTTGTGAGGCAGGACAAACTCGTGGCCCTCTATAGTGAAAACAAAGGTGGCGGGGGCGGGGTAGGAGAATGTAAGGGGGGCGGCTAGGGGGTGTAACATAGGGTTAGTTTAAATTCCTGTTTTTAATAGCATCACAGGTATTTCCCCCCCCCTCCCCCCCCGCCGGCACTTTCAAGCGCGCGCAGGGCAAGTATGGAGACTGGGCTTTATCAACACTTGAGTCACAGGCCAGGAACCCTGTGTGCCTCAGTTTCCCCCATTATACAAAGCTCCTAGGCGAGAACGGGCCCAAATCGCCATTACTGCACCCTCGGGTGCAAACAGCCTGCCCCAACAGAGCCCGGGGTCGCGGGTCCTCGGTGCCCGGTAAACGAGAGCGCAGGGCACGGGTCCTCCGGGCAACTCCGCGGCCGGAGCCCAAGGGGGAGCGGGGCAGGTACCGCGCGCTGCAGGCTGCAGCGCGGGGTGGGAAGTCGAACGTGTCAAGGGAATCCTGCGGCGGTCGCCAGTGAGGCGGCGACGCCGGGAGCCACGGGGGCTCGGGGGAGGACGGGGCACGGCCGCGAAGGGGACAATGGGGGAAGCGGCGCCGGGCGACCACGGCCGCTTCAACCGGAGACCGCTAAGCCCGCCGCTTCCTGGAGCCGGAGACCCCCGCACCTCTGGCTCGGGCCCCCCACCGCGAGCCCAGCGCCGGCCCCCTCCTAAGGCCGGGACCCCGGGCCCCGTCCGCTCGGTCCCCTCCACGCCCCCCGCCTCGACCCCCCGCCCCTGCCCGGGCCCCCGGCGTCGCAGCCCCCCTCCCCGCCTGCCCGTCCCGCACACACCTCCCGCGCCGCGCCCCCGGGAGGCAAGGGGGGAGGGACGGGACGCACCTGAGCGGGCGGAGCGGGGGGAGGGGGCGGCCGAGCCTCGGGGGGAGGGGTCGAGCGCCGGCCCGCGCGCGGCACCTCCCACTTCCGGCGGCGCGAGCGGAGCGGGCGAGGCCCGGCCCGGAGAGGAGCGGCTGCGGCGGCACCGCGCCGCCCCCGACGGCGCCCCCTAGCGGCCAGCGCTGGCGCCGTGCGAGCGCCGCGGACTCCGCGGAAGCCCCCTAAGATACAAGTGGACTCTCCCGGGGCGCGGGGAGGAAGAGTGAGGCGACCGCGAGAAGGAAGGAGACCCAGCGGAGGGAAGAGCCCCTCTGGAAAGGTCCCAGAGAGAGTCGGGGCCATGGCGATCAGAGAGAGAAGAGGAAGGAGGTGTTTGTAAAGGTCAAAACCGAGATTCCCTTTCCAGAGGACGCCATGAAGGGCAAGACGGTCCCCCCGGGCAGTGCCCCTGTGGAGGACGCCCCGACAGCTCGGGGCGGTGGGGCCAGGCGAGCTGAGCCCACCGCGCCCACACGCTCCTCTCCTGGCGGAGGATGCCCGGAGCGGCCGGCCCCCTAGCGCCGGTTGCTCCGGGCCGCTCGGCCGGGCCGGGGCCTCGCCGCTGATTGGCTGCACCGCCGGGCGGAAGTGATGCTACTGTCACTGGCTCCCCGGGCTCCCGGGAAGCCGCGAGTTTCCGCAGGCGGGCGGCGGCAGCAGCTGCGGCCGAGCCGGTGAGTTGGGCACTCGGTGGGGGCGGGGCCTGGCAAGTCCGGGCGGCCCAGAGCTGGGGTGGGGGGGCGCCGCCCGCGTCCGAGGACGAGGGGGCTGCACCGAGGGCGTCCTCAGTCCCTGCTTGGGGCAGCGCCGGGAGACGGGGCGGTAGGGTCCCGATTCCAGGGTAGTACGGGTCCCTCTGAGGAGGGGGGCACATTGCACGGGGCAGAGGGAAGTAAGTGAAACTGACCGTAGACGCAGCCTGATTTCTAGGAAGCGGGTGTAGAGGCACGAGGAGGAGGACAGCCTCTTGGGACAGACTCTTTCCTGGACTCTGGGCTGCCCGTGTTCTTTCTTTTCACCCTTGGCACCCAAGAGCTGTAAAGATGCACAAAGCAGTTGGGTGAGGTTGTGCTCTGCTTTCAGGGGGGTATTTAAGGTTCCTTTCCCAGAAACCTGGGGAAGAAGGAGGAAGTGGTGGCCAGGTTTCTCTTCTCTTCCGGAAATCAATGGGATCTAGGAGACTGAAGGGGCCTACCTAAGTGGGGCATAATCTGGCTATCTGGCAAGACTTTGTTTTACTTAGTCATGTGTGGGAAAGGCATCTGATTATGTTGGGACAGTGGAGGCTGCCGCAGGGCTAGGAGGAATGAAATGTGGAATGCAGGTTTTTGGAGGGAAAAGTTAGGTGGCGTTAAGTTCCCTTCTTCCTTTCCAAAGAGACTTCAGCAAAATACCTATTTCCCTGTAATGTTTTGAGTTGGATCCATTTGGGTATGTGTGTGGGTACTAAGCCCTGCCTCGGGGTGACACCAGTACAGAGCAGATGATTCTGAAGGAGCCCAGTCACCCGTGGGCATGCACATGTTCTGCTGCCCACCCACCTGTGCCTGTCCCCACAGTTGCCCACCAGTTCTAAATTCGGCCCTTCTGAAATCAAACCATGGGTGCCAGCCCCGGGTTTGGTGTTCAGCCCTCACTTCCAAGCCAACCTGCCGAGCTAGTCCATAAGGGTATAGCCCCTTAGTGCTACTTTCCAGTCATTTCTTCCTTCCCGGTTGCCCGGTTGCCCACTTGCTTTTTACACCTGTTCGGTTTTTCTCACACTGTCCGGTTTTCCCCATTTCCACTGCTTCCTGCCTACTCTTACTTCCCCTGGCCTCCGCCAGAGATACAGAAATCAGGAAGTTAGCCACCACCTAGACTACTAGGAAGCAGTACTCCCTGCTTCTCGATGAGGGTGTTTTGGCAATAGTTCAAGCCCTCTTCTAGGCCTCTGGGGGCCAAAGAAAAGAGGCTGGCATGATGGTTAGGACAAGAAGTAGGGTTTCTGGGTTCTGTACTGACTTGGCCAGTTCCTTGCCAGTCTGCAGCCAACTTGAGATCCCTGAAAATGATACTCGATCATTGGCCAGTTCCCTTGGTCACAGGTCTGGAGTTCATGGCTAGCCTCTGCTTGCTCCCCTGGGTTTGGGAGGACACCGTTTCTTCTTTTCTTGGGGCCCACAGGTCTGCAGTCTGTGCTCAGAGCCAGCACCACTCAGTGAAAGTGATGCCTTTTCTCCATTTGCACAAAATGAGTGTGAGGTGGTCAGCCAGACCAGGAGCTCACCCTCACATAGAGTCCAGGTAGGATTGGGGCACCATTGTGGGGAGTCGGCCCTGAGGACAACCAGATGAGATGTCAGCTGGGGGAAGATTTATGTCCCCTCTAAAGGGAGGAAGGTCCCCTCTAAGAGCAGTCATGATCCTGCCAGCAACCTATGGGAGCGATATGACTTCTAAGCCCTTTTCACAGCAACAGGGGCAAAGAGCAGAGCGTTGCCCGTTAGCAATTGGACATTCGATTTGATTATCTGGTGAGGTGGCGATTGGCCCATCATGCCATGGAGGTATCCCCTGGGGTTGGCACTGGCCCACACCCCCCCGAGGGCTTATCCCTGTTGCTCAGGAATAAGTGTGAATAAAACGAGAGGATCAAGTATTTTAAAAAGGAGTGGATTGGGGATTTCTAGGTGTAATACATTGATGGCTTGGCCTGCCTGCAGATTCCTGCAGCTGTCTCTGATGTCCTTTCTGTTTGTTTGCAGCCTTCTGCTCTGATGCCGAAGGGGAGGCAGAAAGTGCCACACTTGGATGCCCCCCCGGGCCTGCCCACCTGCCTCTGGCTGGAGTTAGCCGGGCTCTTCTTCCTGGTTCCCTGGGTCATGGGCCTGGCAGGGGCCGATGGGCCTGGAGCCCAGGGTCTGGGGGGGCTAAGCTGGGCCGTGCATCTGGACAGCCTGGGAGGGGAGGAAGAGACCCTGGAGCAGCAGGCAGACGCCTTGGCCCAGGCGGCGGGACTGCTGAATGCTGGGCGCGTCGGGGAGCTCCGCGGCTACTACCTCTTCGTCCAGCCGGCTGGGCAGCAGCAGGCGGAGGCCGCCCGGCAGCAGGCGGAAACCGTGTTATCCGGGCACGAAGCTGTGCGCTGGCACTCGGAGCAGAGGCTGCTCAAGCGGGCCAAGCGCAGTGTCCACTTCAATGACCCCAAGTACCCACAGCAGTGGCACCTGGTGAGTCCAGCCCTGCCGTTTTCGGCTTTCCGGTGGATATGTTCTGGGTGTTCCGTTCGTTAGTGGGCTTTTGACTGTGTTACTCTTCGGTTGCCCCCCATCCTTTGCCTGAGGAGACACAGCTATGGGCTTCGCCTTCCCTGCACTCACTTCTGGGGAGCCAGTGGGCTGCAGAGGTGAGGGTGTGGGTTCTGGGACCAGGCTGCCTGGAGTCTAATCCAGCTCCGCCACTCACCGACACACACCTTTGAGCAAGCTGCTTAAACTGCTCTCTGCCTCAGTTTCCCCCTCTGTAAAGTGGAGACTGTAACAGTACCTACCTTGTGGAGTTATGGTTAGGATAAGTGAATTAATACATGTGTGTCAGACACATGATAAGTACTTCGTAGCATGTTATGTAATGTTAATAAAATGGTATATATGTGTATATATATTTTTTAAGTTTAATTATTTAGAGAGAGAGTGTGAGCGGGGGAGGGACAGAGAGAGAGAGGGAGAGAGAGAATCCCAAGCGCTGTCAGCGCAGAGCCCGACATGGGGCCCAAACTCGCGGACAGTGAGATCGTGACCCGAGCTGGCATCGAGAGTCGGACGCCGAAGCGACTGAGTCGCGCAGGCGCCCAGGAAAATACATATTATATGGCATAATAATTGTATCGTCCAACCCTTAACCTTGCCACATTTCACTTCTACCACCCGTGAATGACGCCAGGCTTTCCCAGGGAGCTAGGCTGTGGCAAAGCCCTCACTTGTCCATCTATCCTCACTAGACCTATCGGTCTGCGACCTCTGTCTGGCTCTTTGAGGGTGGCCAAGCGTGAAAAGGGGCTGCTAGCCTGCTTGTCTGTGAGCTATGCTGTGTGTCACTGGCCTCCCAAGGCTCTGAGAATAGCTCCTGACCCTGTGTCTCCTACAGAATAACCGGCGGAGCCCCGGCAGGGACATCAACGTGACAGGTGTGTGGGAACGCAATGTAACCGGGCGAGGGGTCACTGTGGTGGTCGTGGATGACGGAGTGGAGCACACCATCCAGGACATCGCACCCAACTATGTGAGTGGCCCTGGGACAACCCCTCCGACCCCCGTGTCTTACCTCCTTCTTGATGTTGCCTTAGTCTGGTTCCCTTTCTTCCAGGTCACTGGGCCACACAAAAGGGCCCGGGAGATGGGACAGCTGAGCTTCCCCTTGCCCCCCGCCGGCATTCCAGTCTGGCAATTAAGACACAGGGACGGGACTCTGGGTGGCACTTCCTGGTTCCGCTTGCTGCTCCCTGCCCTGGGGAGTAAGGAGCGGTCCCTGTTGGCAACTTCCCTCTCCACACGAGTTCTGAGCACCTTCCTCTCTAGCCTGGTCTTCAGGTAGCCCTAGATCTCTTTTCCCTGGGTTTTCCAAGCCGTGGAGCAGTCTCCCAGACCCATTTCCACCACGGATGAGAGCGAAGTTCCCTGAGCCCTGTGGCACTTTCAGTCTTGCCCCGCGTGTCCTATCTCATGCCTATAGCCTGGGTGGTTTGCAGAGAGAGACAGACAGGCTTGTTGTGCTGGCCCGGAGCCCCAAAGTCCCAGTTTCCCCAGGTCTCCTCTCTCCTTGAGTTCCAGGGCCTGACCCCTGAAAGCCTGTGAATGACCATGTCGCCCCTGCCATGTTTCAGAGCCCCGAGGGCAGCTATGATCTCAACTCCAACGACCCTGACCCTATGCCACACCCAGACGTGGAGAACGGCAATCACCACGGCACGAGGTGTGCGGGCGAGATCGCCGCAGTGCCCAACAACAGCTTCTGTGCCGTGGGAGTGGCGTATGGGAGCCGCATAGCAGGTACCTGCCCCTCCAGCCTCATGGGCCTCTCCTGCGGGACCATCTTCATCCCCTGCCTGCCCCTCCCCCAGATTCTGAACCACGTTGATCCCACTGTTGACACACATAGCATAGGGCAAAGGGAAGCTTATGATACGTGTCTGTGGGACACATGAGTTCATTGGGTTTTGTCAGTGCCGTGGTGTCTCAGACATGCTGTTAGCCACAAACCCTATCATCTACAACAGATAAAAGTGAGAGGGGTCTCATTGTGGGATAGAGACTTCGAGCCCCAGCCACTCCATGGCCTGCCCCCTTTTTCTGTTTGTGGTTATGTCCCATCAAATGACCCGACTCACTGTAATGGTAACTCCTTTTCCTTATCTAGGTTATATTTGTATCTTCATAATTTCCCAAGTACGCTTTTACCTGCCCTTCCTCCTTGACCCTTAATGTCTGTGGAGACTCCTCTGCGATCGCCCAGCTCTCCAACTGTCATCCCTTCTGATGGTCGCTGTCTGCTCTCCCTCCTTTCAAGAGAGCGGAGCAGCGCTGGCCCCCACTGGGGATCGTTCTAAGGCTCCTCCTCTCAGCCTTTGTCCATCAGAGCAGAACGCAAAGGGTGTACACGGGGAAGCCCTCCCCATGACTCCTCCTCGTAAATGCTTGGAAACTACACACTGAATAGAGTGACTGTTTTCCTCTTACACGCCAGCAGAGGTCAGCAACTCTCTCCCTAAATGAGGGGACAGAGCGAGCCAGAAACTTCAGGGACCAAGTCCCTTCTGAAAGCTCCATTTTCCTTACATGGTCGCCGGGATGTGACCCGCCCCATTTGAGAGGGTGAAATTAGGCATCCACGGAGTAGTAATGGTAATGAGTACCTTTTCTTGAACAGCTTCTATGTGTCAAGCATCGCACTGCTGTTTTACATGATTAAGAACAGAAGTAAGGGAACTTAGCTACCTACATTCTGGCGCAGGCTCTTCCTACCAGACCCCATGATCCTTAAAATCTAAGATGTAGCATTATGTTAAAAACCACCATGGTCCATATACATGGTATAAAAATTCAGAGATACAGGAGCGCTCAGAGGGAAAAGTAAGTCTCCACGTGTGGCTCCCACCACGCTGCTCCCCGTCTAGGGGGCCAACAAGACTGAGGAGCTGATGTGGCCTTCGCTGCCTAGGTATCCGGGTGCTGGATGGACCCCTCACAGACAGCATGGAGGCTGTGGCGTTCAACAAACACTATCAGATCAACGACATCTACAGCTGCAGGTAAGCCAGGAACACGGTGAGGGCACGAGGCTTCAGCACCTGGCACGGATCCTCCAAAAAAAGAACAGCAAGATGGGCTGGCTCGGCCAGGTCGCAGCCAGGGGCCTCTTAACTGGGTTCGACCCAGAAGTCCATCACTCAGATTTCTCCAGATCCCTGGCCACTGGGTCCTTCCTCAGTCCTAAGCCCCGTGTCTCCCCAGGAATCCGGTTGCCATATGAGGAGTGCTGCAGTCTGGCCCATGTTCATTATGTTTAATAAGCTCATGAGGCCTCCTCTCCAACCACAGCCAAGCCAAATGCCCGGCACCAGCCCCGCTGCCCTACGCACGTAAATGCACGTCCAGCTTCAGGTTATGGTTAGGGTTGCGGAGGGGGCAGGGGCTGATTTCCCGCCTAAGGGGGAACTGAAGTTGGGCTGCCCTCATGGCAATGACAGCACCTGTTCCCCCTCCCAGTACCTCCCTGAAATGTATGACATCATCCTCAGCGTACATTTCTCTTAGAGAAGGAATCGAGAACTCCTCCGACCCAAGAACCCACACAGATTGAGTACTTCCTTTGTGGGTGCTCTCCCGTCAAGCCTGGTATTAGAGCTCTACGTCAGGAGATGGGTGGCCCCCGTCCCCCACTACTAATATGTGTTGTGTCCTGCTCCTGAGGACCTGAGAAAGGATTTTCAGGGGCAGGTTAAAGCAGTCCTAAACTGAGAAAGTTTCCAAGGGAAAAAAGAGCCTTATTGCATACTTCTGTTTTCCACCTTGGAGTGAGGGCTGAATCCTTGAACCCTATGTCCTGTGATCATGGCAGTCCTGGCCTGGAGCACTTGGGAGGAGATGAAGAGGCCAGGCCGGGGGGTGGGGGGGGTCAGTTAAGACCTGGGTGGGCAGCCGTGGTGTGGCTCTGGCTCTCCCCTCTGGGTATTTCTCAACAGCTGGGGACCAGATGATGACGGGAAGACAGTGGATGGCCCCCATCAGCTTGGAAAGGTAAGTGAAGTGCATGAAGATAGACCTAGGACACCCTCTCCACTCGGGTCCTAGAACTACTACGGGTCGCCCCCTTTCCCACCCCACCCCCGTGTGTGGTGCCAGACTCACATCACCCAGCCCTCCCACCTCCTTTTGGGAGAACACTCCTAACCTGGAGGTGGGGGTGCTTGGGGGACCCTGGTTCTTAGAGAAGTGGAACAGTGCTTTGAGTTGTTTCCCTGTGATTTGGGGCTCAGCGCCCCACTTCCGGCCCCGTCCTATCTGACAGTGTATATCCTTCAGACCGTAGTTCAGCTAACGTCTTCCTCCCCTTCTCGTAACCCTCTTTAAATCTCCTTCTCCCATGCCCCAGTGCCTTTGGGCTTTTTTCGCATTTCTTTCTAGGAGGGGAGGAAGCAATTGGTATGGAGGGTAGAGGTCTTCCTAGGAGTTCCTCAGCTGATCCCAGCATGGTTTTACTCCTCAGGCTGCCTTGCAACATGGGGTGATTGCTGGCCGCCGGGGCTTTGGGAGCATCTTTGTGGTAGCCAGCGGGAACGGTGGCCAGCACAACGACAACTGCAACTATGATGGCTATGCCAACTCTATCTACACCGTCACCATAGGTAGCGGCCCGGTGGTTATGCGTGCATGTGTGTGAGTGCGTGTGTGTGTGTGTGTGTGTGTCGCTCGGTGGGGAGGGGACTCCGTTTCAGTGTGTGTGGGACTCCGTGGTGAGGAGATTGTGCATTTTGGCGTGTGTATCAGTCAGTGGTGAGGGAATTGTGTATTTTTTGGGGGGTGTGCCGCAGTGGTGAGGGGGTTGTGTGTTTTGGAATGTGCGTATCCCTCAGTGGTGAGCGGGTTGTGTGTTTTGGGGCGCCCTGGCTTCTGTGTGTCTGTCTAACTGTCCAAGTACAATCTTCTCTTCAGGCTCACATAGTTAGGAGGGACTATCCCTGTTCTCACAGGATCTCAGGACGTCCTTAGTAGACACCACACTCCGGGAAGCTTTCAGCCCATCATCTGGTTAGGCCTCTGCTCCAGCCTCTCTTCCCATGAGCCACTTGCCTCCTGCTTGAAGCCTTCCCTGACCCCCTCTAGTCTGGATTAAATGCCTCGTGCCTGTGCTCCCCACCATAGCATCTGCTGTCCCGTTGTATTCATTTACTTACCTGACTTCTTCCCTGACTTCAGGCTCCTTGAGATCAAGACTGTGACTTTTCCCTTGTGGCCCCAGTGCCCCTCACAGCATGTGACCTGCAGTAAATAATTAATAAGCATTGAGGAAAATGAGTGTGTGAACGGATGAGTCCACATAGAGGTTCCGTTTTACCCCGGAACCTATGGAAAGAAGGGTCTTAGGGCACAGAATACCCTCTGCCGCTTGAGGTTGCCTCTTCAGGTGATGAGCGTGGGCACTGTGAGGCACTTGGGCCACCGAGATCATTTCTGAAACTCAGGACAGCCTCCCAGATGATAACTCAGCTCCCGCTCCCCCTCCTCTCTTCCCCAGGTGCCGTGGACGAGGAGGGCCGGATGCCTTTCTACGCGGAAGAGTGTGCCTCCATGCTGGCGGTCACCTTCAGTGGTGGGGACAAGATGCTCCGGAGCATCGTGAGTGCCTCCTGGGCCCGCGCTCCCCACCCCCGTCCCACGACACTTCCCTCAGGCAGCACAGCCAGGTCTCCTCGTGTCCCCGCTTCCCTGCCCCGTCCCTTACGTTCCTCCTCTTAGCAGATACGGATCTCAGAGGGCATGCCACTGTTGGAAAAATCAGAGCCGAAGACTCTAAACAGATCTGTAAATGGCCTTTATCTTTAAAAGTTTAACTTACAAATATATATTTTGTTATAGGAACGACTAAGCATCACACTGATTAAAGAACTCATGTGCAGTGTCTTCCTTTGGTAGAATTTGGGCTTTGGCTAATTTCTTTGGGCTTAGGAAAAAACCCTTCGTTCCATTACTCTTCAGCCCTTGTGTAAATACCGTGAGCTCTGGTCACATTCCTCACCAGGAGTAAAGCTAGCAGTTGTCTTGATGGGATGGGCAGGAAAACGAGTCCGGGAAATGTCTCAG
Source organism: Prionailurus bengalensis (assembly GCF_016509475.1). Lineage (NCBI taxonomy): Eukaryota > Metazoa > Chordata > Mammalia > Carnivora > Felidae > Prionailurus > Prionailurus bengalensis. The sequence goes on along the minus strand of NC_057346.1, from coordinate 15,026,843 downwards.
TCAGCCCAAGAAACAGTTCTTTCCTTAGAGCTAGAATTGGAGCCGTATCACACAAGAGATTAGAGCCGGGCAGTGGAGCTTCTCAGGCTATGGGAAGCTTTTAAAGAATTCAGAGTCTGATGCCTGCTTCCCACTGGCTTAGCTCCATCCCAGCAGGTTGGGGTCAGGTCTCTGGATTGTGACCCTACAGCTCTCTGCCTGTCCCCGCTGCCCAGAATAGAGCAGTATGGGGATGGGGAAGAGCTGGGCTGGAGCCCGGGGGTATCACATTTCTCCAGCGGCCCAGGTACGGAGGTCTCTCTGGGGCCACTGGGAATTGGGCTGCTTTGTCTTCCTGCTGGGTCAGATTCGTCTTCCAAAACTGAAATTTTGTTTTGCCAGTAAGTGACTTCTGGTCAACACATGGTTCCAAGGCCCTGTGCCAGGGGACCTCAGCTTCCCACCCCCACCCAGGGAGGAAGGTGGAGGGAATGGGTTGAAATGAAAACCTAAGAGATCCTTTGCCCAGCAGGCAGGGGTCTGGGTTCAGAGGGCACTCCAGCCAGGCCAGGCTGGGAGAGGAGGAAGAGGAAGAGGGAACACTGGTGGAACTCTGGGGAACCCACTCCCAAGGAGGCGTCACCAGCAGGGGTGCCATTCTTGCTTTGCTGCTCTGGCCATTCCCTAACTCAGCTCCACCTCTTACCCCCACCCCCACCTTCCATCCGAACTGTGATTTGTCCAGAGGTGAAAAGAGAGTTTCCTTATCCAAGTTCCCAGCTTTTGGATGTCCTTCCTTGGAAACCCTGCGTTGCCAGTTTCTGTTCAGTGACCAGCTCACAGGAGCGGTCTTCCTGAGGACAGAGCACGGGGCATGCACTGCCCACCCTATGGCTGGCCGGGGTGCGTCCCTGGACTTTCCTATGGCTTCCCAGGGCTCCCGCCAACCTAGGCCTGTTCACAGCCCTCCCAGCTACAACGAGACTGTCCCGGTGACGCCTTTTCCTTAACAGGGAAAAAAAAATCAGTCTGCTCCCTGGCACAGACCAGCCTTCCCCATCTCATTGAGACCACAGCTTAGAGGGTTTTTTCCTTTTTCTCCTGGGAGCGCACAGTGTCTGAGTGAAAATCACATCTCTTGGCAGCTGCTGTAGCAGCTGGGAGGGAAGCAGTGAGTACAATGGAGAAAGGGTAGCTCTTGGCAGAAGTTACCTCCCTGGTGTCTGACCCAGAGAGAAGCCTGGAAGAAAAAAAACTCTCGAGTCTTAGCATCAGCACCATGTGCCACATCCAAAGTGCCACATAGTGGAGCAGGTTTAGGCAAACCCGTTGTGGTTCCAGGGTTGATAGGAGCATGAAAAGAACTGGATGCCATCTCTCCCCGCCAGGCAACTCTCCTTCCCGTCCCCCACTGTCACCTCCCCCTGAGAACCACAGGTAGAGTGGGGGGGGGGGGGGGGAGGGGGGACTCATGGGAACCATACTGAGGCACCAGGCCCAGAGCAGCAGGGCGGGCAGGCAGTGTAGACACTAAGCCCTTGCTGAGCTCACAGGGTGGGCGAGGGCACAGTTCCCTCTCCCTGGGAACACATTCCCTTTGTTCACACTGATGTCACTCCAACCCCTCTCGCCGGGCTGCCAAGTTGGATTTCCTTGAATGGTGCCGTCACTGCTGTCCCAGCTCCAGCTGGGGCCCAGGAGCCCGCCTGCCCCCCCCCCATCCCCCCGGGCCACTTCCTCTGTCTAGCTTGGTTGCGGGGGTTGGAGGGCCAGGCTGGGGAATTCAGGACACAGTTATTAGAGGAGCAGGAATCAGGAAACCGTCCTCTGCACATAAGGCCTCTCCCACACCTCCGTCTCCTCTCTGCCCACAGCCGGACCCTCCCGAGTAGCCCTGTAAACTGCCTTCTTTTCTCAGCTCTCCAGAGCTTGTCCCTTGGGGCCTAGGGTGACGAGGGATTTTCCTTTATCCTGACCCGCTAGTGGGCCTCCCTCTGGTCAAAGACTCAGCTCTCACAAAGCCAGGGCCGACCTGAGAGCCTTCCTCCGAGGCCCCGTCCCCTACCCCTCTCTCCACAGCACCTGTGAACTCCGTGTCTAACCCAGTCCCCCCCCACCCCCCAATCCACTTCCCAGGTGACCACTGACTGGGACCTTCAGAAGGGCACAGGCTGCACCGAGGGCCACACAGGGACCTCGGCCGCAGCCCCTCTGGCGGCAGGCATGATAGCCCTGATGCTACAGGTGCGGCCCTGTCTCACCTGGCGTGACGTCCAGCACATCGTTGTCTTCACAGCCACCCAGGTGAGACCCTAGCAGCCGGAGCCATGGCCCGGCCCAGCCTTCCCCAGGGTTCTGCTTCCAAGGACTTGCAGGGATCAGGAGGCTTCAGACTCTAAATGTCCCACAAGTGAGGTGCCCGGTGCTTTTCAGAGTTGCCTGTGTCTAGAACAGGCGTGGGGACCCCATCAAGATCCTAGGCCTCAACTCATCCGTACCTATTCTGCCTGTGCTGTTTCACCTGCACAGGAGCACTCTGGCTGTGCTCCCTTATTCCAGGGCCGGTGACTCCTGGCTCCCTCTAGAAGCAAGATATGGAGGTGGTGACATCATGGGGCTCTGACCTTTTGTCCCAGCCTTCCTTGGGGAATCCATTCCTAGTAGCCCTGGTGGGAGAGTCTGGACCGGGTCAGCCAGCAGGGCGAGCAAGGAAACCAGAATTAGGTTGTTGACATTATAGTTGACCCTTGAACAGCATGGGTCTGAATGTGTGGATCCACAGTAAATGTATTTTCTCCTCCTTGTGGTTTTCTTGATAACATTTTCTCTTCTCCGGCTGACTTTACTGTACGAATACAATACATAATACATATATGAAATGTGCTAACCAACTGTTTGTGTTGTTGGTAAAGCATCCAGTCAATAGTAGGCTCTTAGGACTTAAGTTTTAGGGAGTCAAAAGTTATACGTGGATTTTCGACTTTGGGGGGCAGGGGGCAGTACCCCACCCTTGAATTGCCCAAGGGTCAGCTGCACTTTGGAAGTCCCAGAGACTAACCAGGATCTCTGTTTCTCTCAGTATGAGGATCGCCGTGCAGATTGGGTCACCAACGAGGCAGGCTTCAGCCACAGCCACCAGCATGGATTCGGCCTGCTCAATGCTTGGAGACTCGTTAATGCAGCCAAGGTGAACAGGTGTTGGCAGGGCAGGGACCCCTGCATGGAGCGACCGAGGGAGGGGGCTAAACGCCTAAAACATTGCCTGGCGCATCGTGGGTACTTAGTGTTCTTTGTTTCACCTATCCTAGATGACCCATTTTTCAAATGAAGAGGCAGGCTCAACATTGTCATTGAGGCTTTCAAACTATTGGTAGAGAGTATAGCTGGGGGCTCTCAGGGTGCTGTGGTTCTCATCTTCCACCCTGGACACAGCCATGGCCTCTGGTTCCATAGGGAGCACTCCCAGGGGTCAGCAGGAGCCTTGGGAGTGAAAGAAGGTGATAAGGAGAGGGAAAATAAGAGCGGGGCCCTAAGGATCAAGTTGATGTGTGTGTGCGTGCGTGTGTGGTCGGTCTTGTTCATTCACCACCACCCCCTTTCCTTTAATAGATCTGGACCTCGGTCCCTTACTTAGCTTCCTATGTCAGCCCTGTGTTAAAAGAGAACAAGGCTATCCCGCTGGCCCCCCACACACTGGAGGTCCTATGGAATGGTAAGTAGTCAGCAGAAAGGGGGTTAATCTGGGGATTGAGGTTTGGGGCGGGGTAACGGGGGAAGTCAAACTCCTCATCCCTGCCCGATTCTAGCCCCTTCCTTTAGGAGCTGAGCTGCAGCCAGACCTGTGGCGTTTTCTTTGACCATTTTAGGACATGTTGCTGCTTCTGACTTGGCTGGCCCCCTGGCTGCTTAAATAAGACCTTTCTCCTGAGTTACTAGTAGTGGAGACGAACTGCTGAGCAACCGGTCAGAATAGCTGGGGGAGGGGCGCCACTGGGACTTGGGCAGACAAGGCAGGAGTTGAAAGATGCTCCTTTGACTTGCATGCCAGGAACTTGCCAGGCAGTTCTCTTCAGCCCAGTGGCCTTTGGATGAAGTAGATGAGTTTCTTCCTTTGATTATCCAGCTTGTCTAATACACAGATAGTTGGATGGGGTGTGTCGGGAGTGGGATGGGAGGACGCAGATGTCACCCTGGGGTGCGGCCACCCGTCCCTCACACCTGGGGTCAGTGGGATTTTCTGAGGGTCTGCAAATCGGAGATGTGGTTTGTGAGGAGCACCGAGGTTGACCCCCTGCCCAGAGACGAGGGAAGCCAGATGGGGGTGCTTGTGCATCTGCTGGGAAGATTTCCCTGAGGCCCCATGTGAGCACTGGTGGGGAGGGGGGGGGGGCGGTCCCTTGAAGAATTTTGACAGGCAGGGTTATTTGCTGTTTTTGTGTGAAGACTGAAGCATGCCATGCTCTGTGCACAAATTAGATCTCCGTCCTCACTTCTTCCGGTTTGATCCTAGAAAGTGATCAGACCAGAGTAATAGCAAGAGGAAGAGTAGCCAAAGAAGGGACAGGCAGGGGCGGCCTCTTGGGGCGGAGGTTTCCCTGACAGGGGTTCCGCCGTCTCTCTCCCTAACCACGTCCAGCACTCGCCCAGCTTCCCTCTACGTGGAAGAAGATCCATGGGCCCCGTTCATTGTGTTTTCCGTAAAAGGAATGCTATCTTGGAAAGGGCATCAGCCAAGGCAGAGAAGTGCAGGAACATTCCTGGGAATGAAGGGCCCCGGGCTCTGCCCTCATGAGTCTTGGAGATAGTGTGCCTTTTGTACCTCCCCCCACGGCTCCCTCTCCCAAGCCCCCTGTCCTTTAAGTGACAAAGTAACCCATAACCACACCTGTCCCGTAGAAGTTGACTTAGAAGAGGGTTGGGGCCTTTCCAGTCTCGTCATCCTCTGCTTCCTCCTGTCTGACCCGGGGACATCGCCCCAGCCTGTGTGGCAAACCTCCCTACGTACAGAGGCGCCTGGCCACCGCTTGTCTGTCACTGGGCAACACAAAAGGAAGGACAGCTTGCCCTGGGCTGGGGACAGTGGGACTTGAATGGTGGGAAGAGGATGAAGCAAAGGGAGGCGCAGACCCAGAGTTTTGCTAGTGTTGAGGGCAGCAGGCAGGACTGCTGTGAACTTCTGCAGTCAGAAAAGGTGTCTTCCCCTCTGTCGTGACTCCATTTGCCCCCCGAGCAGACAGGACAGAAAGTGCAAGCTTGTGGGGATGCTTGGAGGTTGGAGGGACTCTAATTAACAAAAGATCAGGGCAACTCCGTCCTAGACAGTCTAGAGACCTGCTCCCATAGCCAACCTGTAGTCTTTTCCCCCCAAGACCTGGGATAGTCGGTGTCTGAGGGCTCAAAATGGACCTTTTAGAAGGTGGAGGGAGCTGAACATTGCTGAGATGGGAGAAGAGGCAAAATACCACGAAGACTCTAGAACCTTCCACAACGATAGAAATGTTCTCTATCTGCGCTGCTCAATTCAGTGGCCACTGGCCATTTGAGGCTATTCAACACTTAAATGCGGCTTGTGTGAGGAGCTGAGTTTTAATTTTATTATATGTAAATTTAATCACAAGTGGCTAGTGGCTGTCATATTGGGCAGCACGAGAGCGAGACAGAGGTTATGGACGAAAAGGGATTGGAGGCCCTTCGTTCCTTTACATCTGACTCTGGGTCTGAAATCTCCACCAGAGGGTGGGAGGGACAGTGGGGTTTGGGAGGAGTGTCTAAAACACAAGAGACTCTGTATTTACAGAAAGTTCCTGAAACCTCTTGTGCTTATCTTACCCTATTTACAGTCTGAGTGTAACGGGCTCACCTCTGCCTACGGGATGAGTCCTGTTCCTTCCCTTCTCCACACCTTACCTGTCCGACGCAGTCTTTCCCTCTCCACCAACTCTTCCTTTTGCCTTCAAGTCAAGGAAACAAAACAAAGTCCCTGCTGTCCTTTAACCTGTAACCCTTTCAAGTGAATTAACTAAAGCCATGGCTCACTTTTATCACCCGCGCTCTCTACCGCTGAAGACTCGGTTCCTTGCTCACAGCGCCCCTTTCCCGGCCAGGCCCAGGGGGCTGGTTCCGACTTCATCCTTCTCGACCGGCCTGCTGCTCTGACCCTACGAATGGGGCCCTGGCAGCAGCCTCCCTCCTGTCCAGCTTCCGGGACCTCCTCTGCTCCAGAGCCCTCTTCCAGCTTCTCCGCCCGAGGTCCTCGTGTCCTTTGTTCGCTCTGTCACTACTCCCAGACCATGAGTGCCTCTTTAGACTCATCCCACAGTTCTCTCTCCTCCCTCTGGTTTCTCGAACTGTGCAGCAGTTTTCGTGACCTTGACTACCAGCTCTCCACAGACGATTCCTGGATCGAAATCTTTTACTGTGATCCCTTACCAGGGGGAGGACAGAGATCGTCATGGCTTCCGCAAGGTTCTGAACAAAGAAAGCCCTCTGGCCACAGGGAGAGGGATGAAAAAGACCCCAACTTACCAAAGGCCAAACAATAATAATAATATGATCATCACCAACTATGACTTGAATGCTTTTTATGTGCCAAGCACTATTCTAAGTATCCACTCATTTAAGGTATTAGCTGCCTTAATTCTAGTGTCCACACACGCACGGCCACCTGTGTCTCTAACACACCAGTAAGAAAGGCAGGTAGCATGCCACCGTGTATACATCTGAATGCAGACGGGCCCTCATGGGGCTCTTTCTGGATTCCATTCTGTTCCGTGGTGTTCTCGAACGTGTCATTTACTCTCTGTAAGCCCTTTCTCTGCCGTGTTAATGCTCTCCTCCAACTATGCTGCCAGTATTTCCCTTCATCTTCCTATCCCAGGTCACGTGTGCTGTTGGGTATTGGCCAGCACGCTGCATTTCGCATACACAAAATTTAACATTTCATTTTCACCCTCAAAAGCCAGCTTGCTTTCCAGGTTTCCTCTGTTTCTGTCAGAGCCATTGCCGTTCCCTAGGCTCCCACACGTGAAGCTGTGGCATGGTCGGCCCCGCTGTACCCCTTGCTTCTGCCCCGGTCTTCCCCTGTCCATTCCACTGCAGCGTACTGTTTCGCTTATTTCTGTGACATGTCTCTTAATTGCTTCACTCTTTCGTTCTGCGAACGCGAGACCCACCTCATTCCAGGCACTGTATTAAGTTCTGAGGATTCAGAGTTAGACAGGATTCCTGCCCTCTGGAGCTCACAGTCTGGTAGGGGGAAGGTGCCCCGTCTGCAGTGGAGATGACACAGGTGTCCAGGGAAGACAGGAGGGCTCTCGGAGAAGCCAGGACTGGCCTTTCAGCAGGTAGCTGGCCAGGGGAAGAGGGGAGGAGAAGGACATCCGGGCAGCAGGGGCAACAGAGCTTCAGGGGGCCACGAGTCACGTGTGGCTGGAGCGGGGGTCTGGGGGCAGGACCAGCTAGAACTCCATGTGCCACGGTAAGGAGTTTGGACTTGACCTTGAAATCTGTGTGAGGAGCCTTCAAGATAAGCTCTCACCAACTGATGGTAGGGAAGGGTGAAGGAGAGCAGTCTCTTTAAAAAAATTTTTTTTCATGTTTATTTTTGAGAAAGAGAGAGAGAGAAAGAGAGCAGGGGTGGGGGAGTGGGCAGAGATAGAGGGAGACACAGAATCTGAAACAGGCTCCAGGCTCCAACCTGTCAGCACAGAACCCAATGCGGGGCTTGAACCCATGAGTGGTGAGATCATGACCTGAGATGAGGTTGGATGCTTAACCGGCTAAGGCACCCAGGCGCCCCCGCAGTCTCTTGTCTTTTAGAGATACATACACAGTCTCTCCTGATGAAATTACTTGGTGCCTAGGGATGCCATCAAAAGACTCTGGGAAGAGGAAGAAGTGAGGATCATTGGTGAAACAAGATTGGCCATATATTGATAATTATGGGAGTTAGGTGTTGAGGACATCTGTTCTATTTTTTTAGGTATGCTTGGAATTTTCCATAAAGTGTATATGTGTGTGTATATATATATATATATATATACACACACACACACACACATACACACACGTGTATATAAATGTACATATAAATGTTTATATGTACATTTATACACTTATATAAATCAGTATTGCATATTTATTAATACATAAAAAGATTTCTTAGTTATTTAGCTTGAGCAACATCTAGTTAGTGATGCCATCAAATGAGATTAAGAACCCAGGTGGGAAAACAGATCTGGGCAAGGGCTACAGAGTATGAAGATTGAGGCTGAGAATTTGACTCTGCTGTGTTTCAGGCTTTTGGGCAACATCTAGAGGTTATATCCAGAAAGCGGTTGAAGAAATAAGTTCAGAGGTCTAGACTGATGGCAATGGTTTGGGAGTCACCAGCGTAGGAATGGAAGAAAAGTTCTGGGGAAGAATGCATCACCGGGGTTGGCGGGCAGACAAAGGATAAAAGAGGACCCGGGACATTAAAGGAGTGAACAGAGGAAATATGCCTCTGAAGAAAAATGAGGAGAGAGGAGATGGGCTTGAGGGGTAGGAGGAAATCCAGAGGACAGCATCACGAGATTTCATGGCAGTTTCAGTGAGAGGGCAAGTAGACAAGGGCAGAAGGGCGTCCCTGGGTTTGCCACCCAGGCCATTGGTGACCTTGAGTACTGTTTCAGTGTAGTCACAGGGGCAAAGCTGGATTGCACTTTGTTACGTAATTAATGAGGACAGGAGAAGACTTCTGGTTAAAGATGGCAAGTTGAACATGTTCTTTTATTTCTGCTTTTCTTCCCAAACCTCGCCAAAATGAGAATAAAGGAGTAAAAATGGCATAAGCCTAAAGACAAAGAGAATGGGAGAGACCAGCAAATGAGAGATCTCATCACAGTTTTGGAAGCTGGAAAATGAATGGAGAAGTGAGCAGGGCTGAGAAAATTGCATAGCAAATACCTACAAGGGTGATACTAAGAAACAAGCCCCTTCGTGCCACAGAATCCCAAAAGGCTCAGGACTTAGAGGCCCCATGTGCTCCGGGAGATGCACGGAGACGCACAGACATGAGGTATGAGGCAAAAAATAGGGATCAATGAAAAGGTAGACTCCTGGGCACCTTCTCCCATTCTTGGCAGCCAGGTGATTCCCCTTCCTTATCCTGGCAGGAGTTGGGAGGTTTATTCTCCAGAGACAGAGAGTGTACTGGGCGAGATCCCAAGGCCCTGGAGCCAGGTGATTGGAAGGCTTCTCTCTGGAACAATGGAAGGACCCCTCATCACAGACTCGGAGATACTCATATGGAGGGCTCCTCCACGAACTGGTCAGGTCCCAGGCCATCTAATTTTAGGGAAGCCTGCCGTACAAAGCTCCACTCATGCTTAGAGCTTCCAACTGGCTTTTGAAGCTAATAAGGATCACTGGCCATTTGAAAAAGGAAACCTCCAAATCCTGAGGACAGTTATTTTCAAGGCCGAAAGTCAGCCTAATTACCATGCGGGAGGGTGGGATACAGATACTTTCAGGCATGCAAGTCTTATTCATGCTTTCGTGTGTCAGAAACTGCTGGACGATACAGTGCTTCCACAAGGAAGGAAACACCAAGAGAGAAAAGGGTGGGGAAGAGAGAAAGGGAGTACAGACAGACAGGAAGTGGAAACCCCAAGGGAGAAGGAAAGGAAGGTCCCAACCCAACGGCAGTGCAGCAGATAGGAGCGGGAGACAAGAAGGCAGAGGGTGAGTCTCCCAGGGACAGTGGCACTGAGGGAGCTTCAAATCGATTCATTTGAAGAAATAGTATTCAGAGAGCTCGCGTGGTGCTTCTGTGCAGCTGGGGAAGAGTCAGTGATGGGGACATGAAATTAAGTAAAGCAAAAGGAGGGCAATTATTAACTCCAGAGGGGAAGTCAGCAAGTTGTTCAGAAAATGAAATACGATCGTTACGTACCACTTGGCTAAATTCCACTTAGAGAAGATGGAGGGGAGGGCAAGGTAGGGAGAAGATGTGGGCGTGGTATTAAATCTTTATCTGCTGTCATCAAAAGTTGACAAATAACGCCAAAAATTGATAAACCATGAAATAGTCATACGTAGTTATTATTTGGAAACACGAAGGTAGATCCCAGAAGAAAACAATGAAAAGCAAGAAAAAGTGTTTGCTCCTGGGGAGTGGCTCACGAAGGTGGTGAGGGATGGGGTGGGAAATTGTTCTTTTACGTGCTGAGCCCTTCTGGGCCAATTTGCTTTTAAGCCCACTTATGCTATCTTGACAGGAAAAAATGTTAAGAATGAATGAGGGGGTAAGAAGTAGAGAGAGCGAATGTAGACATCTTTTCCAAGAAGTTCAACAGTAAAGGAAAATAATATATGCTACTTACGTGGTCCTAATACTTGGTGCTTGTTCTAAGTACTGTATGTGTATGAACTAACATAATCCTCCTAGCAACCCTATGAAGCAGGTACTGTTACTATCCACCTTTTACACATAAGGAAACAAATTTGATTCTCACAACTAGGACAGGGCTGAGCTGGGATTTGCACCCAGGCTGGATGGCTCCAGAGCCCCTGTTCTTTTTTTCTTTAATTTTTTTTTTTCAATGTTTATTTATTTTTGAGAGACAGAGGGAGACACAGAATCCAAAGCAGGCTCCAGGCTTTGAGCTGTCAGCACAGAGCCCGACGCGGGGCTCGAACCCACAGACCGTGAGATCATGACCTAGGCGGAAGTCGGACACCCAACCGACTGGGCCACCCGGATGCCCCAACAGAGCCCCTGTTCTTAACACTGGTGGGTAGAAGGAAGCGAAGAGTTGAGAAAGGGTTTATATTTGTTTTTGTTTTTCATCTGCAGTAGGAAAGACATAAGCAAGAAGATGGATAAGGGGGCTGGTCCCTCGTTGAACCCTTGCCAGCCAGTAGCTGTGAAGGGAAAAGAAAGCAGAGGGGTTTGAGAGCGTAAACAAGAGAGTGTTGGGGAGCTGAGCTGTGGGATCTGAGCCGTTAGGAAAGGGCAGCTGGATGGATCACAAGGAAATGAAGGAAGGGGTCAGGAAAGGAGTGAGGGAAGTGGAGGGACGGGATGGCTTCGTTTCCAGAAGAGGGAGGACATTGGCTTTGAAGACTTGCCAGATGGACTTGAAGACCACGTGCACATGCACACGCGTGCCCAAAGGGAGCTCGAGATGGGTATTCACCCACGTGCTACTAACGCTTGCCGGGGCCTCTTTCTTTTCAGTTTTGTTCAGCTGCATTTCTGGTATGTCTTTGATTAATCTGATGAAACCCGCCATGAGAGTTTCAGGAGCCAGGCCGTCCCAGATAATGAGCAGGCCCAGGGTGTGGTCATGGAAGTGGGATGGAAAGGAAGTTTGGAGCTAAGGAGAGAAAGCAGGTGAAGTCACGACGGGGCGGGGCGGGGGGGCAGTCCTGGGAGCCCTGGTGGATGAGGGTCCAGCGCCTCCCAGAACGCAGTGGGAGGGGGCCGCGCAGGCGGCCAGTGGGCACAGGTCCCGGAAGGACAGGAAGCGGTGCCACAGACTCCAGCCTTTCCTTTCCTCCTCGTCCTTCAATCCTCGCCGTCCACGCTCTCAGTGTGAAGTGTGGGCTCTGCCTTGCCTGTTGGAATGAATAAGTGAAGGAAGAAGTGCTTGAGAGAGATTTTTTTTTCTCGTTGCCACCTGATTTTTTAACATTCCCCAACTGAATCTTCTACTTCAGTCATTTGTGATTCTCTTAAACTTTGTTTCGAAATAACTGTAGACTCACTGCGTCACAAAGACATATTCAGGGGGATTTCACGCACCTTCTTGCCCGTGTTAATATCTGAAATAATTACAGTATAGTATCAAAACCAAGACAATGGCATTGCTACAGTCTCTAAAGCATATTCAGATTTCGCCAGTCAGATGTGCACTCGTGTGTGTGCGTGTGTGTGTGTGTGTGTGTGTGTCTCAGGGTAGGGAGGAGGCTCTGTGCGTTTGTACCACATATGTGGCCTTGTGTGTCCACCACCACAATCAAGATCCAGAACCCGACATCCTCGCAGGACTTTCTCATCACCCCTTTGTGGTTGTCCCCTCAGCCCCATTGTGAGCGCCCAGCAGCCACTAATCTGGCGTCTGTCTCCACACTTAACGTGATTCATGAATATCACACAAAGCAAATCGTGCACCATGCATTCTTTTAATAGTGAATTTTTTTCATTCAGCATAATTTCATCGAAGTGTACTTATTTCAGCAGTTGTTTTTAGAGATTTGTATCGCCTTCGGTAAGAGACCTGCCCACCTCCACCTCTACCTCTGTGCCATTTCCCCTCCTGGATGGCACGGCTACCTACCAAAACCCTCTAGCAGTCTGTACTCATCTCCTTCTTTGGCGGGTCTCCCTGCCGTGCGCCTGAACCCACCTGACTCCTCTCTGTTCTAGCATCAGATATGTATTCCTCACACCGTATCATTCTCCACTTTCAGGTAGAAGGTAGAGGCCACGTCCAACTTCCCTTTCTATCCCCAGCATCTAGTACGGTGCCTGAAACGTAGGAGGGACTCACGAAGTTACTTTTTGGCTGAATGAATGACGTTGCTCTGTTTGATTCTTACCCTGTGTCTTGAGTATGTTTTCACCCCAGTGAGAGTCTAAACTAGATTGTAAATCCCTTGATAGCAGCCTCCGCGTTCCGTTTACTCGTGTATGCTGTAGGTCCTGGTTAGGACTGCCTTAGGTGTTTGTACGTGGCCTCGATGAGTATGTGCCTTTGTGTGTGCGGGGATGGACGGAGGGCGTAAGTGCTTATGGGGCTGGTTTCCCAGCTGCCCAGCCTGACTTCCCACAGTCAGCAGGATGGACCTGGAGATGTCGGGGCTGAGGACCCTAGAGCACGTGGCCGTGACCGTCTCCATCAGTCATCCACGACGCGGCAGCTTGGAACTCAAACTGTTTTGCCCCAGTGGCATGATGTCCCTCATCGGCGCCCCCCGCAGCATGGACTCGTACGTACACCTGTCTGTCCCTTCTGAGCTCTTTTTGCAACAAGGGTCTTTGCGAGGAAGAGATACGGGAAAAGTGGACTCTGGCACCGGCCTGAGCTATCATGGCACCGGCTGACTGTGGCAGCTGGAAGCCATTTCTGACCTGCTTTGTACAAGTCACTTACAATGTGCTAAGCACCGCACTTGACAGATATTTTCTCTAATCCTTTGTAAGCTGCCTTTACAAATGCGGAAACAAGTCACAGAGCTAGGAAGTGCCTGAGGAAGTAACGGGAAGCCTAGATCTGTGGAGCTCCCGCAGCCTGTGGTCTTGCCACCTTTACTTTCCCCATGAGGACACATTGATGCGAGTCCCTCTGTCCCATTCCCAGGGGACAGAGGCAGCACTGGAGGACCCCTCAGGGCACGCTCCCTAGTGACTGTAGCTCAGGCAACAACTGCTACATTTTCATGGCTGCTCCAGGGAGGAAATCACGTCTGTGGGCCGAGGGTCAGTTCCCTGCCCCGCGCCTACCAGGTTTTCCACTCTGTTTTTCCCCCAGAGATCCCAATGGCTTCAATGACTGGACCTTCTCCACTGTGCGATGCTGGGGGGAGAGAGCGAAGGGGACTTACAGACTTGTTATCAGGGATGTGGGTAAGCCTGCCTGCCCTTCCATCTGGTCCCTCTGGAGCTCAGAGTCCCCGCAGAAACCGTCCCACGGGGAATACGTAGGGTCGCCATTGGACCAACAGGGTAGATGCCAAGAAGTACGCCCCATCTAGAATATGGGCACCGAAATCTAAACTTGTTCGTTGGTACTCCCTCTCATATTCCTTGGAGAAGTGACTGATCCATTTTTCCTCAGGATAGCAACAAAAATTCCTTGTTGAAACCACATTTCAAGTCCTTTCACATATAACCGTCCTTCGGCCAGCCCTGGTAGGCAGGTAAGGGCAGGACTAATTTTCACCGTTTTTTTGGTTTTGTTTTTTGTTGTTTTGGTTTTTTGGTTTTTTCTTTTTCTTTTTCTTTTTCTTTTTCTTTTTTTTTTTTTTTTTTGAAAAACCGAGGTACACCCAGAGGTCTGATGTGGCCGGTGCAAGGTCATACAGTATTCCAGCGAGGAGACTGGAAACTGAGCCCAGCTCTCCTGGCTTCCAGTCAAGCTAGGTATTCCCTAGACCAGTGGTTTTCAAACTTTCCTTTAATTTAGTAGAAGGACATTTTATTTCCTCCCCCAAGCAAAATCCCAGCTGAAACCTGAAAATATGAAAGAGCTAAAGGCCGAGCCTCCTTGCTTCGGAGTCCCACCTCCCAGCCTCCCCGTGTCCATCCCTGAGGGCACCCGTGAGGCGCGTCTGCAGAAGCCCCCCAGCCAGTGGGACACGCACAGCCTCAGCTGACCGTGGGGTCAAGCCCCCAGGTTGGGGGGGCGGGCAGGGCCTCTGCTGCTCACACGGCCAGCACAGGGGCAGGGCTCACGGTGCTTCTCTTGCCCCTCTAGGAGACGAGACGCCCCAGGCCGGCACCCTCCAACAGTGGCAGCTGACCCTGTATGGCTCTGTGTGGAGTCCAGTAGACATCAGGGACAGACAGCGGTAGGTGCCAGACTCATGTGCCAGAGGGACGGCAACTCCCGGGGGCTGGGAGAGGCCGCTGAGGGCCCCCTCCTCCCTGGGAACCCACACTACACCACCACCCCCCCCCTTGCTGCCCTGGGACTTCCCTCTCCTCGGCGGTAAGGTGGGAGGACGGGTGAGGGCAGGAGGCAGAGGAACCAAGTTCCAGAGCGGGTTCTCATCCCTTGTCTTCTCCACAGACTGTTAGAAAGTGCCATGAGTGGAAAATACCTGCATGATGGCTTCACTCTGCCCTGTCCTCCCGGGCTGAAAATCCCTGAGGAAGATGGTTACACCATCACCCCTAACACCCTCAAGGTACGAAGGCCGAGCCTCCAGCTCCAGGTGGGCAGGAGGGGGCTGGGGGGGGGGGGTCGGTCCTTGCTGGGGTGCTCCAAGTGACCTGAGAAGTGAGGGGTGGGGAAGACCTGGGTCCCCACTCTACTAGCCAGCTCGAAGAGGGCACTGCTCAGTGGGGTCAAGTGCTTTGAGGTGGGGCAGCGGTCCCTGGGAGGTGAGAGACTTTCTGAGCTCGTCGTTCTGGGCTGAGGAAAGCCACAGGGCTTTGGGAAACCATCCGTAACTCAGGTGCTTGACCTTTCCCAGACTCTGGTGCTGGTAGGCAGTTTTACCATCTTCTGGACCGTTTACTACCTGCTGGAAATATACCTGAGCCAGAGGAATGTGGCCTCCCACCGCGTTTGTAGGAGCGGACCCTGCCACTGGCCCCAACGAAGCCAAAAAGCCAGGGAGGAGGGGACAGAACTGGAATCAGTGCCACTCTGCAACAGCAAAGATCCAGATGGAGCGGAGACAGAAAGTGAGCGCCCTGCCACCACCTCTGGTCCCCTTGTCCCGGACCTGTTGGATCAAGGAGACTGGGGCCTGTCCCAGGACAGGAGGGCCCTGGACCACCCTCATCATCAGCTACCCCCAGACCTGTTGCAGGGGAAAGAGGAGCAGATTTGCTGACCCAGGGCCCAGCAGACTCAACATGGGCCAGGCTCTTCCTTCCCCGAGCCAGGGAAGCTGGGAAAGCTGCTCCGAAGTCCCAGGAACTCTGGGGAGAAGGCGGCCCTGATGCTAACATGGGGAATCTACAGGCCTCAAGAGCTCCCTGTGACTACATTCAGGGAGGGCGAGGGACTTCTCAAGGTGCAGTGACAGAGGAATGGTGCCAGAGAACAGTGTGGCCATAGCCTCAAGATCTTCCTCCTCCCGAAAGCTTTTGGTGAGAAGGTCTTGGACAAAGGCTCGGCCCCTCCCGTTTGTCAGGCCTGCTTCCTCATTTCTCCTGGGCAGGCCGGTGATGTGGGTCACAGGGACCCTCACCCATGTGGTGGGGCGGTGCCCACCAGGCCAGAAGAGCCTCTCAGTGGAAACATCACTGGGGTCACTTAGGAAGAGGGCTCAGGGTGAAGGCTGGGAAGAGCCCCTGCATATATGCCTGTCCTTTTGATGACCCAGGACCTAGAAACCACAGTCCCCTCCTCTCCCTCCCTCACCTTCCTGCCTACGCCTGGAACTTAGGACATACAGGTATGGCAGTCAGCCCTCAGCCCAGCCACACTCGCCCTGAAAGCAGCTGCCTCCATTAGCCCTGATCAGAAGCCAACCTTGAACATACCCCTGACTCCTTCACCACCGCCCCCCACCCTCCGTCCTGAGGGATCGGTACGATGCTCCTGGCACGGCTCCCCAGGGCCCGCGCTGCCTCACTACGGTAGTCTGCAGCAGGACTATGACGGGGCTCGGCCACTGCCTCTCCAGCCCTGCGACCGCCCTGTCTTCCTCTGCAAAGTGCTCAGGGAAATGGCCTTACCCGCTGGAGGCCCGCCGTCTGCCTGACAGGCTGTGAGTCCTCCCACCATTACTGGCCTCCTCCCCTCTTCTGAGCTAGTTTGGTTGATCTAAATTTTTTTTAACGCTTAAGATTTGGGTTTGTCTTTTCACAGCAACATTTGGTTGAATGTTTTTCTGCACAGCTTTTCCAAAATAAAAACCTTCCACGCAACT
Organism: Prionailurus bengalensis; assembly: GCF_016509475.1. Lineage (NCBI taxonomy): Eukaryota > Metazoa > Chordata > Mammalia > Carnivora > Felidae > Prionailurus > Prionailurus bengalensis. The sequence continues at coordinate 15,010,271 of NC_057346.1, read as the reverse complement.
CTGCCCTCCCCAGCTCCTTTCATCTGCCTCCCAGAGCTAATGCAAGTTGCCAGGTTGCTCTCCTTGGCCTTCGGTCCCCGGTCCCCGAGATCCACTCTCCTCCTCCGCGTGGCCCTCTGGAGGAAACTGGCCCCCCCTTGAGGTCCTAGAATTTGAGAGGTCCTTCGGAGCTGGCCTTCAGGAACCCACATAAATGTTGCCTGCCTCTTCCCTGCTCATGTTTCCTAGAACCAGAAGTGACCAGGGCAAATCAAACTCTGCCAGCCAGGCCTGAGAAAAGATTGATGTATATATTTGTTTCCTTTCTGAATTTCAACCCCCAAAATATTCCAGAAAAAAAATAAATGGAGGGAGGTTGGGCAGGATTACCTTCATTAGGCGTCTGTTGCCAAGGAGGCTAGTGGACTTGCCCCCCACCCAGGCTACCCCCAGCCCACGTCCCCCCTGCCCGGCCCAGGATGGGGTGAGACGGTGGGAGACGGTGGGGGAGCTGGGAGGAGCGTCAGGGGAGTGGTGCTTGGGGGTAAGAAATTGGGCTGAGGCTGAGGGGTGGGGGAGAGCTGCCCAAGTGCGGTCACCTTTGCTCAGTGACGGAGCCTCGAAGCTTGGCCGGGGCTGAGGAACTACACGGGTGCGGGTGAGGCGGGCTAGGCAGGATGGCTGCAGCCGACGAGCCGGGGAAGGACAGGGCTGGGGGCTGGCCCTCTCCCTCTAACTGATGATCTGCCGAGGTCGTCCGTAGCCTGTCATGCCGGCCTGGGAGGCCCCCCTGTTGCTGCCCATCTGTAGGCCAATGACATGTTTTCCCTCCTGCAGTTGGCTCTCTGTGAACTCCCTCTTATGCTCCTGGGCTTTCCTGGAAGAGGGGAAACCAGGATAAAGACTCATCAGGACTGCACATTTCATCCCCCCTCCCCTCCTCCCGTGCTCTGTTTCCTCTGTCACTTCCTAGACCGGTCCCATGTCACCCCCCCCCCCCATCTCACTTCTTTGTTTCCTTAACCTGGCTCACCCCGTGGACCAGGGAGAATGGCAAGTACCAGGGACCCATTTCCTACCCAGCCTAGACCTTCACTTTGGACCTTCCAGCTCTCTGCTTCCCCTCCCCACTGGGCCTGACAGTCAGCCCAGGCCACCTCCCATCTCCCTGCAAAGACACAGGTTCGGAGCACAAGGAACCCCGGGTGGCCGCGTACTTCATAAACCAGTTGGGATCTCCACGGTAGTACCCGTCGTTCTTGGTCACTGCCAAGCTGCCCAGAGCCATCAGGGTTCTCTGCACCGCTGCCAGGTCTTTGCCTGTGAGAAGAAAGGAGGGATGGGGGGGAACTTCAGGGCCATGTACACGGGACTCCAGGGCAGGGCCTGCCCCACCTCTCAGAAAAATGGCCAACCCAGGGGCAAAGGTTGTCCCAGGATCAAAGGAGGCTCCAGGAGATCCTACGATGCCCTCGAGAGCCTGGCTGGTACCCTTCCGGCACATCCTGTTCCTACTACGCAGACCTGTTGTGTGGCATGTTTCGATCATCCTTCGTCCCCTCTGCCTCAGCTTCCTGTCCTGCACCCACCTTCTCCACCCCTTTTCTCTCTGTACCTTCGAAGAGGTCAACAGTCTGAAACATGTCAGTCTTGGTGACCCCATAGTCCTCAGCCGCCTTCAGGAACTGAGCCACCTGCTCCATTTGCTTGAAGACCATGGAGGGAGGGTTCTCGGGCACCTTCACTGGCTTGGAGCCGTCAGGATACAGGCTGTTCACCAGCTTGCTCAGAATCTGCCAGGCACAGAACGCAGCTCGGCACTCAGCTCGGGGCGCCTGCCTCACAACTCCAGCAGAGCCCCAGCCCCCCTTCCCAGGGGACCACTCACCACGCCGTTCTTCAGCCAGACCTGGAAGCCCAGGCGCCCACGGTCCGGGCGCCCCACGTCTGCGCCACACTGCACGACGATCCACTCCACCAGCCGCTCCTCCAGCTCCTCGTCATACTTCTTCTCGATTTTGGATTGCACTTCGCGGCTCATGCCATAGGAAGGACCCTTGTTGGCCATGTTGAGGGAGAGCTAAAGCAGCACAGGCCAGAGAAGGGAGAAGGTCAGAGGATCGGAGAACAACTCTGCTCCCACTTGTGCTAGGCGGGCCTTCCGGCTTCTAGGAGGACGGGGGGTGTGGGGGATGCCACCCATCCTAGATGTTTACCTCCCCGTTCCCTCATTTTGTTTTCACGGCACTGCCCGTCTGGGCCTCATCCCCTCAGTCCGGGGAGCCTCTGAACTTGGAGGCCAGAGAAACGGGAGACCAGATCTTTGGAAGTCTAGAGCAAGGGTCAGTAAACTTCTTTTTGTAAGCAACCAGACAGTAAGTATTTTAGGGTTTGCAGGACATGAGGTGTCTGCCATTGTAGCAGGAAAGCAGCCTGAGACGATACATGAACAAGCAAGCAGGCTTTGATCCAATAAAACTTTATTTACACAAACAGCAGGCTGCACTTAGCCTATGAGCTGTAGTTTGACAATGGCGGGTCTAGAGCTTTCTCTCTTTGCCAAGATTGACCGGAGGCACTGGAGACACCTTCCAGAAGAGGCCACACGGCCCTTCCAAAATAAAGCAGCGGGTTTCTTTGTCCAGCTAGGCGTGAGGTGGTCCTGCCCTACCTCTCTCTCCGCTTTATCCCCCCAGCCCCGAAGCTGGAGCTCCAAAAGTCCAGCTCTTTGCCAGGTCAGCTCAGCCTCTGGCCCACAGCTGGTGAAGAGGCTCAAACTTATCCACCCCTGGAAAGGTCTAGGAAGCCAGCAAAACCCAAGAGGTTTTGGTCAAAAAGCTGTACTTCCTCAGGTGAGCCGAGAGAGAAATAGAGAGAGAGAGAGAGAGAGAGAGGGAACACTTAGAGACCCCTAGACTTTCCCTCGTGCCCTCAGGCTCCCACCACTGTAGTAGCTGAGTAACCCAGGAGCCAGAGCCCTCCAAGGGTATCCCAGAGCCAAGGATCTGCCAGCGAGAGCGTGGGGAGCCCCTCTCCGTGCACGGCAGCAGCAGCTGTTGCCCTGAAGGTCTGGGGCCGGCACTGCTCTGGAGAGCCCCGAGATGTAGGGGGAAGGCTATAGCAGCAGGGCGGGCGAGGTAGGCCTCTGGGCAGATGTGGCTGGTCAAGAGGAACCTGACCTGGCCCCAGCTATCACCCAGAGCTCATCGGAAGAGCCCTCCGAGAGAGGTGCCAGATGAAGCCAGACCCATCACCTGGCCTCAGAGAGGTCAGAGGTTGGGAGGGAGAGAATGGTCTGAGGATGGGGGTAGTCGTTGTGCTCCCCCGACTCCCTTTCTTGCCAATATCAGACCGTCTCTCCTGTACCACCGTGGGGAGCTTGTCACGGTCTCGGGTCAGCTGCCCAACCCTTCCTTCGCCCGTAGCTGACAACTTTCCTGCCTTCAAGTTCCCCATCTGTGCACCGAGGATGATGTCATCTCCCTCAGAGAGCTGTGCCTTCTCCCAGGCACTGTCTGTGACTCCCTCCCAGAGTCGCCTCCTGGTGGTGACCTGGGAGAGCCAGCCCCTGACCCAGGGACAAAAACTGTTTCTTCCCACTCTGGCCTCCACTCCTTTTCCATTCATCCCCTGAGAGGACAACAAAGTTTGAGAGAAAGAACACGGGAGATGAACTCATTTGATTCCAGCCACTGGGCAACTCACTTCTCTCCAGTTTGAAAAGCCCGAGGGCTGGGCCACCTCTGAGCACCGGCACCCTCACCTGGCCAGTGATGCCAGAGAATCCAAAAGCAGAGTCTCTGTTTCCCCATAGACAGCCCAACGCCTCCCTTCCCCACCCCTGCTTCCCAACCGCCCAAGGGCGAAGACGAGGGGTCCAAACCCACGAGTCAGCTGGGACCAAGTGCCCTCAGCCCATCCTTCATCCTGGGCCCCGCTCAGCCTTCACCCCACCAGCCCAGGCAGGCAGCGCACACCCCACCTTCCCCGCCCTGCCCTCCTCGTCCTCCCCACCCACCTACCCTCCCAGACCCTGTGCCAGCAGGTGAGGAGCAGGACAGAAGCAGAGTGCCGTCACCCCCAGCTTGCAGTCTAAGAGATTCGGAGCAGATAATTAAGGTATCGAGGCTCACAGTGAGAAGTACACAAAGCTGCAGCCCCTAGATCTAGAGACAATATTCGATTTTTATCAGAACAGGGAAGGGGATGAAATGCACCCCACCCATCCCAACCCCACCCTCTGCCTCCGCATGAGGAGTCCGGAAGTGGAGAATTCCAAGAAATCTCATTAAGTCCTCTGACCAAGACCTCCCCAGTGCCACCTTGGAGCTGTAGGAAGAGGAGAGGGAAACAGTTGCCAGGCAGCCCACCCAGAGGCCTTTCTAGACAAAGCCTCCTGGAGCAGGCCAGGCCGGCCAGTTGGACTCCGCTTTGACCCTCTGGCCCTGTGGCTCCTGTCAGCTTCCCCTCCCCTGAGAGAAAGAACAAGGACCAGCTGCAAAGGGGTGGCGTGCACCTGTTACCGGCAGGAACCAGGGGTCTCTCCAGGACCGCCGGGCCCCTGGCTCTTCAAAATAGAACCCAGCCAATAAGAGCAGGCACACGTGGATCTCTGAGAAGGCAAGAGGGACGGCTCCTCTAAATTCTGGAAGCAGAGAAGAGCAGCCCTATTCACTGCTGCCCTTTGGAGAGCAACCATTGAGGGAACCAGCTAGACCCTTCGGGAAAGGCCCAGGGTCCCAGGCCCGCCCAGCCCTGTGTGAGCCATCCAGGACAACGCTGCAAAGCCCCTGGGGGTGCCCAGCCCTCACCCCTCTGCCTGCCGTGCGGTCATCTCCCATTTCAGAGGATGGAAGGAGCCATGTGTCTAGAAAACGCAGCTCTCGCAGGTCCCTGCACCGGGCCACCCTGGCTGTTCCAGGGTACAGGGGTCTGGTGGTCCTTTCCACTGCCTCAGTGGCTCCCAGGGCTTCTGTGCTGCTCAGACCCGAGTGCCCGCCAGCAGGACACTGCTCTCCAGCACTGCTGTGCTCGCACACCTCCTCACCTCCTTGGATGTCCTCTTACATGAACGACAGACAGAGCCTTGGGTCTAACCCAATACCTTGAGCCCATCACACACTCTGTCGGTACGACCATGGCCAAAAACGTGGGGAGCCTCCCTGTCACCTCAGACCTCAGGTCTCCACCATCAGTCCCTCTGACCGGCCAAGCCATCTTGAGATCAGCCTGGGGCTGCCTGGTCCAAGGACTCCAAGTACGGGATTCCAGCAATCTCACCCACCCCCCCCCCACCCCACACCCCCACCCTCATCGAGCTAAGGCCACCTTCCCATCTGGAGGTGAGGAATGCACGAGGAGAGGACGTGCTTCCCCCCCATGGGGTTGCAGGCCAGGGCCCGTGAGAGCCCCTCTGCAATACCCCCGTGGTCCCTAAGCCCTAGCCCACCTCCCCTCCAACCCGGGGATGCCTGCACTTACAGGAGTTCCTCGAGACTCGCAGGCGGGAATGAGCTCTCCGTGTCTGAACTTGGACAGACAGGATGGGGCGCCGGCTGGGTGGGGGGTTTAAAGGGCCGCTGCCGCGGTGATGTCAGCCTCCCCCGCTGGCTCACCCCTGGGCCCCCTCCCTGCCAGAGGAACCCGTCCCGTTCCCCACCCCCCGCCCCCCCAGTGACTCCACACGGACTCCATATTTGGGGAAAGACACCAAGTTGGAGCAGTCTGCCGGGGGCTGCCCGGGACATTCTCTGCGTGCTTTGGAGATGGAGCCGGCGGGGCGGAGCTGCGCTGCCGGCTGGGAAGCAGCCGGGAAAAGCCTTTTATGGACAGGACCACGAAGCCCTGCCCTGCTGTCTGGCCCTGGGGCTGCTCCTTCTGCACTGCTCCCTGCCCCCGTGTGTGACTTGACGGTAGGGGGCAATTCAAGAGAGTCTGGCCAGGGAGAGGGGGAAAGAGCTGGGGGACAGATCCCTGAGGTCCGTGGTGGAGTAACCCACCACCCTGTCCTTTACTGAGGACCTGCCGCAAATGCTCTCATTTAATCTTCACGGCTACCTGGTGGGATAATCACTAACCTCGCGTTACACGTGAAGAAACAGGCTCAGGGTGCATGTCACCAGAGGCCACGTGGGAGGCCATGAGTGGCAGAAGCCGGACGTCCCCAGAGGCCCCCGTTTGGGAGCTGAGAGTCTGTCGGGTGTAACCACCCTGCTCAGGTTGGGCGCTTCCAGTTGGGGTGGGTCTTGAGTTAGATGCTTTAGCTGGGGCGTAATCTGAGGGCTGGGCAGCAGCTCAGTGGACCCTGGCCTTCATCCAGGGCGTCTCTAAGGCCTGGCGGGGCTGAGACACCAAGGCTGGGTTGGAGGCTCAGAGGCCGCTCTCCTCTCTCCCTCCCTTTGGAACAGTCTGTGCCTCCCCTAAAGAACAGACTGGGCTCCATCCCTCCAGGAAGGAGACTCACTCCTATGTGGCTTGCACCCGGCCTCAGGGGTCTGGTGAAGGGGCAGGAGGCGAGACTTGCTGCAGGGTCTCTGGGCTGCCGGCTGTGGCACCACCCCACCCCTTTTCCCAGGACGGCTTGGCAGGGAGGGGCTGACACTCCCCACCACACACTGGACACCGGCACACCCGGCACCTCCGGGAGGGGGTCAGCCAGGCCTGGCCTTGGTGGGAGGCCCGCCCACCACAGCCTGCCTCCCCTGGCCAGAGCCCAGTGGCACAGAGCTAGGGTGCCCTCCAGTGGCGTTTGCTGGGAAGGGCAGGGAGAGGGGCGGGGAATCAGCTAGAGGGCGGCAGACCTCTGGTGAGTTGTGAATTCACCAGCTTCCTGCCACCGCCCCGATCTTGCTATCCTAGGCCCACTGGAACCTAAATCAACTTTCTAGGGTCATTTCAAATGCCCGCTTCTGGGAGCCTGCCTGCCGCCCACGCGCAGTTACCCACCATATACCAGCAGCTTGTGTTCCCCCAAGAACCTTCCTGGCCTCGGCCTGCATTCTCTATTCAAGTCGTGTCAGGGGCGGTGCCTGGGTGGCTCAGTGGGTTAAGCATCCAACTCCTGATTTGGGCTCAGTCATGACCTCACGGTTTGTGGGTTGGAGCCTGCTTCAGGTTCTGTCTCCCTCTCTCTCTGCCCCTCCCCCACTTGCTCTCTCGCTCACCAAAAAAAAAAAAAAAAAAAAAAAAAGAGTCATGTCAGGAAGTACTGCCTGCACACACAGCCTGCCCAGCCGGAGAGGCTAGGGTCAGAAGTGAAACCGGCCCGACTTGGGGGGGGGGGGCGGGCAGGTGGGCCAGAAGCTGCTGCCATTTGCCAGGTAAGGGGTGGGGGTCGCAGAGGAGAGATGGTGCTGCTAAGGCTTATTCACCACACTCTCCTCTCCGCCCAGCACAGGGCCTGGAACGGCCCCTGGTAAGTGTTTCCTGGATTGATGCTATTGCTCAAAGGACAGGAATAACCTTGGGGACCGAGGATGGGAGGACACGTGGGGGAGACAAAGGGGAATCTCTTTTGTTGAAAGAGAAAGGTAGACCAGGAGAACCGGAAAATGTAGGACCGCTGCCCCACCCTTCATTCTCAACATCTCCACCCAGAAAGGAGGAGCAAACGGGCCCAGGAGCTGCGTCCGGTTGTTTCTTTAATTGAATGCAGACCCATTCATAGAAAACAGAAATGCAACCATAGCATGGCAACAGACATTAAACGGAGTTCTGAAAACGGATCCAGATCCACCTCCTCTCCCCAGCCCAAGGGAGAGCTGTAAAAACAAGTTGGGCAGAATAAGACACACTCCCATCCCCAAGGCAGAGGCCTGACCTGCCCTCCCCCAGTCTTGGCATCTGGAATGGACCGGGTAGGGGAAGGGGTTCGAAGGACAGAGCAGCCAGGGGGCCCAGAGCTGGGGCGGCTCAGTGTAAACTTCAAGGTTTCATACATGTATATGTGTGTGACTAACACAAAACTTGGCCAAAGACAGGACGGAAACACCGAAGCCAGCCCCAGGTCCTAGAGTGAGGCTGGACTGGGGACATTGAGAGGAAGATCATGTCCCTTCCTGAGCCCCCTTCTAAGATAGGCACTGGGGCTCCCGCGGCTATGAGGAGACAAGAGGAGCTAGGCGCCTTGTGTCCCACTCCTCTGCCCCTGGACATTCTTGGGCAGTGTCAATGGCACTGAAAGGCCCCCAGTGGGGGCTTGGCAGGAGAGAGGGCCTGGAAAGAAAAAGAAGGAAAGGGGTAAACTGATCTTTCCCTCTGATCCTGGTGCCAACATCAGTCTGGGGGCTGACGAGATAGGCAAGTGACCTCTGAATTCAGTCCCTCAGCTCAAAGGCGACTCTCACACATGAGCTGACCCTTATTACCACAGAACCAGCTCCAAGCACAGGTCAAAGGGAGGAGGCAGCACTGCCTGAAGCCCCTCTTAGGCCATAGCACCAAAAGGGTGGCACCAGCTGGCCAGCCTCCAAAATCCTACAGCCCATTCATCGTGGCTGGAATGGGCAGTGATGGCAGTCAGGTATGGCCCCAAAGCGCTATGGGGCCCTGGTGCAGGACAGAGAATCAGGCCCAACCGGGCCCTGGACTGGAACTCAGGGAGAAGAAAGGGCTCGCAGTCATAGGCTCGTGGGGAGGGGAGGGACTGGCAGAACGCAAGGCATGAACTGGGCAGGGCAACACTTTCCTCCTTCCTCCTGCAGAGGAACAGACGGAGAGCCAACGGACAGGGCCCCTGAGAGGCCCTCAACACTGAGAAGCAGCAACACGTGGCCAACATCTGGGGTCTTGCGGGAGGAGGCCTCCTTCTCAGCAGAGGGCAGCAGCCAGGCCCACCGCTGTGACTGTCCCGGGCCAAGCTTGGGCCTCGCTGTCCCGCCACTACCCACACTGGGCTGCAGGGCGGGGATGCACGCCCCCAGAGCTGCAGGGGCTCTGGGCAGAGAGACAGAGGAGCTCAGGGCCCCCTGAGTAAAGCGAGGGGCCTGGCTCCCACTAGAAGACATAGATCTTGTCCCGCTGCACGGTGTCCAGGTCATCGTCCAGTGTCAGCAACACCTGGGGGGTGGACGCTGAGTCAAGCACAGGCAAGGGGCCGGCCTCGGCCTCTCCCCATGCTTGGGCAGAAGAGTCTCACGTACCAGGAACGACCCGAACATGGCAATGGAGGAGAGGAAGTGCCAGATGTCGTGGTCGTCAAAGAAGTCCAGGAGGATGCAGTCTCGGTTGTGTTCCCGAGACTCTGCGGGGGTTTTCTGGGGAGGAACAGGGAGAGCCGCCTGCGGACGCTGCCCACCAAGGCTGGGGCCAGACCTGCTGCCGGCTCCCTGGGGCTGCCCTGCTCCCGGCGCCGGGCAGGAGAGCACCCTCCTCTGACTCGCCCTTGCCTCGTCTCCCACACCTAAGAACTGGCTGTTACACGCTTCTCCCCGAGGACGCTGGCTTCTGTCCTTCCCTTTCCTTTCACTTCTACCCTCAGATTCTCCTGCCCTTTATGTAAGAGAGCACAGGGCTGAGATCACCTGGAGACACCAGAAGGCTTCAAAAGCCTCCTAACTTGGTTCCCTGCCTCGGACTCTGCCCCCTGCTCTCATCAGTGACTCCAGGATCACTTTTTCTCCAAAGTATTATTGGTTGGTCACGCAGCCCTGCTCGAGGACAACAGGAGCTATGACCTGTGGGCCATGACCTAAGGCACTCGTGGTCCTCCATGCTCACCCATAACCCTATCCGGCAAACCCTGCCCGGACATTACTGTGTCTGGGGACTGTCTGTGCCCCACGCTGAGGCCACCGAGAAGACCAGAACTGCCTTGCCCTCAGGAGCTCAGTCTTTCACTCAGCTCCCAAATTAGTGCATTCACGGACTCCAAATCTGCCTCGTCTAGTTCTGCCTCTGTAACGTTACTCAGGTCACAGCATCTGTGGGCCACAGGGTGCTTTCTCATCACCCAAGGCCTATAAGGCCACGAGCACAGTCTGCCTCCTCCAGGAAGCTTTCCTGGATCTCCTCTGTCCTCTGCCCTCGCGTCCATTCCTCCTTCCTGTCTTGCCCATACCTTCACCTCCTATATCATATTGCAAAGAGCAGTCCAGGAATTGTTCATCTCTCTCTCTCTCTCTCTCTCTCTCTCTCTCTCACTAGATTTTAAGTACTTCAAAGGAAGAGACCATGCTAGACTTAGTTCTGATCACAGAATTGAAGCCTGATTCATGGCGGGTGCCTGTGAGGCAAAAGGGAGAACCTGGCATTTCTGGCTTCAAACCCCAGATGTCCCACTCACTGGCTGTGTGACCTCGGGCCGGTCACTTGGCCTCTCTGAACCTCAGCTGCCTCATGAGTAAAATGGGGATACCTCCATGCTGGTGTACTGAAAGTTGGGAAGATTAAATGAGAAAGCAGCTGTGACAGAGTTCAGCAGGTGCTCACAAATGGTGTTTGAAAAGAGAACTGGCCGTTTGTTGGCTCACAACGAGCCTGTGGGCGACTCCCCACCTTCTCGGCAGGATGACTACTCACCTGCCAGGTGCTGAGTCCCTGGAAGAAGAAGAAGAGGGCAAAGCCCCACACCACCGAGGTGCAGACAATGCAGAGGAGGGGGATGAGCTTGATCCGTTCCCCGCTGCGGAGCTGGGGGGCAGGGGGGTGGGGGGGAGAGCAGCCTGAGGGCCAGGCCCCGGCCCAGCCCGTTCGCCAGCCTGCCCTTGATGCCACTTCCCAGCGCACAGGATGGATCCTTTAGGGAGCCATCGCGGATTCACACCATCACCTGACACAGCTACACAGCTCAGTACGCCCCACACCCGCAGCCCGGCGTCCTCACCCCTGACGCTCACCCTGGCCAGGCCTCCGTATGTCCAGAGCCCTGCGCTGGCAGGGTGGACCGGCCAGGGGACTCTCCTTGCGCTGGATGGCACAAGGGTCCCCGGGAAGCACCTGGCCCTCGGAGGCCCCAGCCTGTGCGGACATAGTGAGCCCCGCCCCCACCCCCTCTGCCCTGCGGGGGGGGGGGGCAGGGGGAGGGCGAGGGGGGGCGGAGGGAGGCTCTGCCCAACTACAGCCTGCGGTGCTACCGGTTTCATGTGCCCTTCTTAGAACATGGAAGGGGCTCAGTAAATGGGTCTTTGGACACAGCTGGAGTACATGCAAGAGACCCGAGCCTTTCCCCTCCCCAGACTGGCGAAGACAGGAACGAAAAATGCCCGATCCCTCTCAGTGCTACTCGGAGACGGGCTGCGCCCATCTCCCTCCTGCAAAAGCAGGGCAGCCGGCAGAGGAGGCCGAGCCATCCGCACTCACCTTCATGATGATGTAAAAGGCAAAGTAGAGGAGCAGGTTGCAGATGCCAATGGCCAACAAGTAGGAGGCGAAGTCATTGGGGCGCATGATGAGCCCATAGGCAGCTCTGGCAAGGGAGGAAGAGCCGGTGAAGCAGGGGAGGTCCAAGAGCGAGGAAAGGGCTCTCCCTCACTCCTACCCCACGTTTTATTATGATGTGAGGCTGGGTTCAGAGGCCCGCAGAAATTCTAGAACCCCACGTGCCAACAGCGCTCTCCTCAGCCCCCATTTCTCATGCCCAAAGTGTAGAATTTGTCCGTGGCCCCCAAGGCAGCCAGTGGCTGGCCACGTCCCCAGTCGTCCGCCCAGCCAGGCTACCACGGACAATGGCCAGACTCACAGTGACCAGTTGATAATGTTGCCCATAACCAGCAGCACCATGCGGTCCTGGAGGGAAGCAGAGACACGGGGACTGAGAGAGGGGAAGAGAGACAGGGAGAAAAGTGGAAGAAGGCCCAAGTCAGCCGGTCCCCCCCCCCCCCCGGGCTCTAGGTTGCACCCGGGTCCCCCCACCTCCCGCCAGAGGGAAGAGAGTGAGTAGATGGAGGAGGAGGGCTGGGGGGCCGGGCCGGTACCACGTAGAGAGGCCCGCTGCACTGGCGGATGCAATCTGTGTAGAGCACGTGGAGGATGCGGCGGCAGATGCCCGAGTCTGCAAGAAGGGAAAGTGCTCGAGGGCTCCCCTCTTTCCTGGTCACCCTGGCCCGCGCCGTGTGAGAGGACCCCGGGCCTTCAGAGGGCACAGCCACGCCAACCCTCATCAAATTCCTCACTCAGTGATTCTTCCAGGGCCGCCAGCAAGAGGGCAGAACCCAAAGTCTGCTGTGAATCCAGGTCCCTGAGGCCACCAACCCCTCATTCCACGGGGCCCAGCTGGCCCCCTCTGACGCGCTCTGCCCCGGGCAGGCCCTCACCCAGCTTCCAGCGGCCCATGTAATAGAGCTGTGTGCTGAGGAGCAGGGTGGCGATGATGTGAATGACCGAGAAGACGATCCAGAACGCTGTGTTCCCTTTGCCGAAGACCTGGGGGGGGGGGGGGGGCACGGCGGGCTGAGGAGGCGCTGAGGAGGCCGCTCCCGCAGCCCACCCTTCCTCCCGGGGAGCAGTGCTCGCTGCCAGGCCAGATGCGGCTCTCCGAGGAGCCCAGGGAAGGCACCTCAGGGAAGCAGCAGGGATCTCTCCTGCGGGAGGTGGAGAGGGTGCATGTGCGCGCACACGTGTGTACGTTCCCTACGGGACGAGCACAGCGGGTCAGGGCCTCACCACGCCCAGCACGGAGAAGAAGATGACGATGGCCAAGCAGGCATAGGCGCTGTAGGCACTGGCGTTGATGTCCGGGTGCCGCTTCTGGTAGAGCTTCAGCATGCACAGCCCGGCAATCATGTACATGAACGACGTGTCTGCGTTGGGGGACGTGAATGTGAGCTCAAACACACGCACTCAGCACAGACCTCCCAGCCCAGACAGTCAGGGTGGCAAAGAGAGCCCCTCCACCTCATCGGGGCCGCAGAGCGAGCTGGCGGTGGGCGGACTCCAGTCCCTTAACTGTCCCTCTGACACCACACTACCACCCCACCAGCTGCCACCCAGTCTGACTCCCCCTGACAACAAGGACAACTTAGTCTGAGCGCCCTGAGATCAGGGACCACATCTTAATTATGTTCATTTTCTCCGTTTTATACACGCCTTTCCGTAGAAAACAATCAACACATGAAGGAAATAGCACCCAGCTGCCTCTCTTCCATAAGCGAGGATGTGTGTGCACACAGGCAGCCCAGCTCTGGAGTGCCTTGCAGAGCTGGGTCTGGGGGATCCCTGTGGGGGATGTGGGGATGCCGGAGGATGGTTCAGCCAGGGAAGAGGGAGGCCCCACTCACCGAACTGGAAGTTGGTATAGTTGGGGCAGACGTGATAGCAGGCACTAAGCAGCCCCTCCATCATCAGGGCTGTGCCCATGGCATAGAACAGGCCAAAGTGTTTCGGGATCCCACATTCCTATTGGGGAGAAGGAAGGAAAAGAGGAGGTGAGGTGGGAGGAGAGGTGGGAGGGAGGGAGGCAGGCAGGCAGGGACCCAGACAGGGAGAGCGGGAGAGAGGAATGGAGTGGGATGTGGGCTGGGTAGGGCAGGGCAGGGCAGGGCAGGGCTGGGCCGTGCCTGCTAGAAAGGGTCTGGAGCCGAGCCCTCAGTGGGCAGATGCTCTCTCACCAGGGCATAGAGGTCATTCCGCAGCAGGGCCCGGTTGTGGTTGATCTCCCGCTGCAGGATGATGAGTAGGAATAAGAGCCCCAGCAGGATGTACCCCAGGTTGCTCAGGATGTTGTTGAAGGCGCTGGAAGGGGCGACACAGGGTGCGTTGCTTTGGCCCCGTCTTCCGGCCTCCTCCCTACCTGGGACGTGCATTGGCAGAGCCCCTGCCCCCACCCTGGCTGGCTCAAGACCATCCCCACCTGAGGTTGCCCAGCGGGTGGGCACAGAGGAAGTTGTAGTAGCAGATGTCCTGATTCCCTGTGACATTCACCACCTGCAGCAGGGCATGGGAGCACGGAGGGGCCGCTAAAGCACCTGACTCAGCCCAGAGCCCAGGTGAGAGGGAGCCAGGCCTGAGCCCATGCCACACCACCCGGCCCCATTCGAAGGGACAGGGAAGTGCCACACAACCAGCATGTGTGTGCATCCGGAGACCAGGCCAGCCCTCTTTCGCACAGTCGCTGTCCCTCCTCAGCAGGTGGGGCTAAAAATCATGGGGCGTGACCGTGACACAATTTCTTGCCCCATAGTACAGAGAAAAGGGAAGGGAAACCGAGACTTACAAAGTCCCATGACTCTTGTTGCATAAACCCTGCAACAAGCTGGGGAAGGTGCCGTCATTGAGATCATGCTGCCCCATTTTGCAGATGAAGAAACTGATGCTCTGGGAGCTTAAGTGACTTGCTCAAGATCACCCAGCTGGTGAGGCAGAGTTAGGATCTGGAACCTGAGTCCCGTGACCTGACTCGCTCCAGTGGCCCAGGCTGGGACGCTCTGCACTTCAGGCCACATCTCAGACTGTGGCGAGGGCGAGCACGCGGCCCCACGAGGGCATGCCGCCCGGGCCCAGGAGTCAGCCCTGCCACTCACCGTCTGGTAGGTGATCACCAGCTGCACCACAGGAAGTGCGTAGAAGACAGCGATGGTGGCGATGTTCCTGAGGAGTGAGACGAGGGGCGGCAGTGAGGAGGCAGGCCAGGCCCCGAGACACCACCACACCACCCTGCCAATAACAGGAAGGCCTGGCTGTGCCGCCCACTCACCAGAAGTAGATCTGGTACTTTTTCCGAAGGACGCGTTTATCCTTGCGTGCCAGGTCGGCCACATAGAGGTATTGCTGGGGAGAAGCTGGAGTGAGACCCGGGAGAAGTCCCCCGTGCCCAGGGGAGAGAGGGGGACAGGAGGAGCCCCCTCCCACAGGCAGCAGTTCTGTCGGGCGGGGGCTCCAGGCCATCCTGTTGCTGCTGGCAGATCAGCCCGGAAGCGCTGGGGGTGGAGTCGGTTTCCCCTGAATCTATCCTGCCCCAGCTGAGCTCTTTCCCTTTGTTTCTCTCAGATGTCACCCCAGAGAGGGATGCCTGGGTGGCTCAGTCAGTTAAACGTCCAACTTTGGCTTAGGTCATGATCTCGCAGCTTGTGGGTTCGAGCCCCTGTGCTGACAGCTCGGAGCCTGGAGCCTGCTTCAGATTCTGTGTCTCCCTTTCTCTCTACCCCTCCCCTGCTCGCCCTCTGTCTCTCAAAACAACAACAACAACAACAACAACACGTTAAGATGACACCCCAGAGGGAGATGTGCTAGGGCCCGAACACAGAATCTCCTTTCCTTGGGAAACCCATGACCCAGGGCCAGCCCGCATAGCACCAGACCTTGGTGCGAATGACGTTCTTGTCTGAATCAATGTCGGTCAATGTGTCATAGTCGTCCTCCTCCACAGAGCT
This sequence comes from Prionailurus bengalensis, assembly GCF_016509475.1. Taxonomy (NCBI): domain Eukaryota; kingdom Metazoa; phylum Chordata; class Mammalia; order Carnivora; family Felidae; genus Prionailurus; species Prionailurus bengalensis. The sequence goes on along the minus strand of NC_057346.1, from coordinate 14,994,987 downwards.
CATGGAGTCCAGGCGTGGCCGAGCGCCCACAGGGTCAAGGGAGCGATCTGGGGTGGGCAGGAGGGAAGAGTTACCTGGGAGGCACAGAACCCAAGGTCTGTCCCCACCCACCTGGGGCAATTGTCACAATTACTAGGCAATGGGAAGAGGCAGATTGTGGACTGAGAGCAGGCATGGAGGTGGGCTCAGGTCCTGGGAGGAGGGACAGGGTACTCCTAAGTCCTTGAGGGAAACAAGGGTGGGCCACCCTCGAACGGGCCACCAGACAGGTACCGCTCCACCCTTGCTCCCCTCACCGAACTAGGACTTCCAGGCCAGGACACTGAGCAGATCCTGGGTCCCGGACAGAAGCAGCAGGACTGAATTCGGCAGAAGTCATGCTGATTAGGTGCCCAGCCATGTGGGTTCTGAGAGGACACTGCCTTGGCCCCCGCTGGAAAAAGACCCAGTGGGTTCTGAGGTGCAGGCAAGGGTGACAGGCTGCTTCTAGGAAGAACACTTGCTCCTTCATCCTGACCTTTTCTTGTGCCTTCAGAAGCTTCCTCCTGTGACCTTGCCTGACCAAAGCCCCCGGAGGCCAGGACACGACACCCCTGCCCGTGAGCCCTACCCCGGCAGGCCAGGGAGTGAGGTGCTGGCAAACATGAGAGCGAACCAGAACATCTGGCCTGGGGGTAGCTGGGGTGCCAGCCCACCAGCATCAAGGTCAGTGCCTACTTATCTCAAAAGGCACAAAAGCGGGCAATTATTGGCATTAGATGGGGAAGCCATGCACAAAAGCGTCTCTCCGGCCCTGGAGCCTACCGGCCCCGGTCAACTGCCCCGGCAGGAGCTGATTGGCAGAGCAGCGCCCCCCCGCCCCCACATCTACCCATGGCAATGCACAGCTGCCGCATCTGGCCAAAGGGGAGGCGCCGCTTGAACCACTCGTGCCCTTCAAAGGAAAGGGAAAGTTACCAGGAAGTAGGGCCAAGGGAGAAAGAACGAGCAAGGAAAGGGGCAGGAAGACAGCAGCCCTTCCCCGGTTCCAGCGCCCGGCAGAAGAGGCACCTGCCCTTCACCACGTCTCACGCAGCCAGCTCCGGCCCCACGCTTCGCGGCTCTGCCCGGCAGGGCTCACTCACCCTGGTAGCTGTAGGAGAGGTCTCCAGTGCCTGAGCTGTCGACCAGCCCGTCGGTGGATCCGGAACTGTTCTCTGCGGGGAACAGTGAGCGGTGAGGCAGGTGGGAGGAGATGGGGAGGCGGGGGTCGGAAGGGGCCGGCTGCCATTGTGCCACGTTGGAGGTGGAAGCCTAAGAAGGCCTGGCTGTGAGTGGGTGAGCACAGCCTTTGGTGTGGACACGTACCAAAGGAACCGTAGTTATAACCTTCATACGGGGAGCTGCCGGGGAAGGCATCGGCCAGGACCCGGGGGTTACCTGCAAAGAGAGGTCAAGGGCCCCCTTAGCTCTGGAAACAGCCCGAAGCCAAAAGCCAAGAGAAAGAAGGAAGAATCCAGAGAAGAGAGACACAGAGAGGCCACGGTGGCAGCAGAGAGAACGCATCTATCCTGGCAAACACAACTCACTGCCACCACTAGCAGCTGCCCCAGCCTCCCAGGTGTGTTCCAGTAGAAACACTCACCATCATCCATCCTCGCTAAGGACAGAGAAAGGTCTAGGAATCGATGCATCTACATTAGCAGCTAGGACAGCGAGCCTCGGCCTGCCCAGGGCCCACCCAGACACCCCTGCGTGTCCCTTCCCTCCCCCGCTCTGGATTTCAGCTCCTCTGCCCACGGCACCTGGCGCTTACCAAGGAGAGAAGCTGAGAGAGAAGGTCCCAAACAGGAGGGAGGACAGACAGAGAGGGCGAAATGGAAGAAAAGGAGAGAGAATGAAAGGTTAGTAACCCCCCAGACTGTGAGCTACATCATCTGAGGCAGACAGCATAGCTAGGCCCAGAGGAAGAACCAAGGGGCAGCCATGAAGACAGCCATGTTAGGGTCACAGGTAGGGCACAATAGCCCAGCCCCATTTCCATCTGCAGAGTGTTCTTTCTCAGTCTGGACATCCAGAAGCCCCCAGCCAGCCCTTCCTCCTCCAGCCCCCGAAGGGAACCGTCCACCAAAACACAAAGCAAACTCGGCCCTCCCTGCCCAGGCCCTCTGGAGGTACCGCTTTCTGGGCAGGCTCGGTCCATGGCCACCAGAAGCGTCTTCTTCCTCTGCCTGTAGGGACAGAATCCAGAGGCAAACCAGAGGGATGGGACGAGGATCCCTCCTTTGCCGAGCTGGCCTGCCTTCCACCCTCTCCACCCCATAACCCTGTCCTCCATCTGTGATCTGAAGGTTCCTCCCAGGCTGGGAAACAATGTGGGGTTTCCCTGCTTGGGAAGAAGGTTGAGGGGAGGGGTTGGTTTCCAGAGCAGAGGCCTCGTGAACCACGAACCCTCAAAGGGGCCTGCCTTCCTATGCCCCGCAATGGCGTGGGGCACTATCCTGGGTTGGCTCACATCCTGCTCAACCCACCCCAGAACAGGGGGGCACCCAGCAGCCCGCTTTACCTCCAGTTCTCCCAGCAGGCCAGGAGGATGGTCAGCAGGTAGAAGGAGAGAAATATGCCCAGGCAAAAGAGCATACCACCAACATAGGCCTCGGCTGTGGGGAGGGAGGCAGGAGGGTGAGCACACCGAAGCCTTCCGACGCTGCCCGCCATGGCACACAAGGGCCCGGCCCAAGCTCACCCTGCATCTCCCCTCAAATGTAGTGACCCAGAGGGGTGAGCAGTAGGCAGCTTCCCAAATATGCCAAACTCTGACACGATTCCTGCCTTTGCTCATGTTGCTCTTCCTCAAGAACCCTACCCTGTCTTCAAACACTTTCCTTCCAAATACAGCTCGAGGACTATGTCCTCTGGGAAGGCTTCTCTGCCCTGTGTTCCCTGTGACCTGTCCTTTGCCCATCACAGGCCATCGGCACCCTGCACAGCAACAGATTCCTGTCCGCCAAACAGGAGCTCCCTGAGGACTGTAGCCAGAACGCAGCACCGGGCACATAGAAGGTGCTAGATAAATATTTGCTGAATAAGGAATCTGTAAAGAAGAGACAGTTTCTTTCCCCTCCCATCACAATCCCTTATTTTTATCTTATACTTTTTTATCTTATATTTATACTTACAAAAATCTATATTTTTATCTCATACTTATATTTTATCTTATATCTTTATACTTAGATATAGCCCAGTTTACAAAGGGCTCCATTCGATCACTCAGTAAATACTTAGTGAGTCTGACTAAGGGGCCTGGTACTTTCCTGCTAATTTTGTGCTAAACCTCACAACTTGGTGAGACTACAGGACAGATCTTAGTACCTATTAGAGAGACAGAGAGACTGAGGCTCAGTGAGATTACAGGGCTCATAAGGGGCGGAGAGAGAACCAGAACTCAGTACTTCAAAAGTCAGCCACAGACTCTCAGTAGCACATCACACCAGGACCCACCTCCTGACCCTCCCCTTGTGAAGACCGCCAAGAATTCTCCCTCCTCCTACCCCATCAGTCCACTGAGTAGGTGAGCATCACCCTTCCCATTCAGAGAACACTTCCTCCCCCAGGTCTGAGAGGAAGAGCCACTCAGCCACCCACACTCACACGTGACTGCTCGAGATACCACCACTGACAGGGTTTTTTGGCGGTGACCTTGATCAACCGGTTCATCTGGAAGCAAAATGTCAAACAAGTGGCTGCGTGGAGCTTGGTTAAAGTTTGTGGGCCCAAACCCCACATCTCATCAGCTCCACCAACCAGCCACAGAGGTTCTTCTACCTCCCAGGGAGTGACCCTGCCCTCCCCACCCTGAGCCAGGCCCAGGACACAAAAGGTACCTTCTACAAAGGGGTAGAAAGGCAAGGAACCCCCACAGGCCTGGTCTTCAGTCTTCACCACGACCACCACGTAAAAGCTATTGCTGGGGAAGTCTTTGCGCTGCAGGATGATGATGACGATGTGATGATGATGTTTTATCATCATCATCATCAAAATAATCAGTCATCAAAATCAATACATATGTGTGTATGTACACAAATTTTTTTACTTGGCCCTCACAAAGACCCCATGAGGTAAGGACTATCATCATCCCTGCTGAACAGGGATCACACTGCCTGTACGTGGTAGAGCCGAGGTTATCTGGCTTCAGAGCCCAAAACCATGACCCTCCACTATAGCCAGGTGAGCAAATATGTGTGTGACCCACCATCATGGAACCTGCGGGCGCCCTTTTGCGGTCTGGGCATCAGCCGGAGAAAAGGTGGAGGGGTCCCGCTGCCTCCTACAGTTGCAAGGCTGGATGTTGTGAGGTAAACACATGTCTTCACTCTCCCTTCACCCAGCATAGGTTTTTTAGCCTTTGCCAAGAGCAACACTCAGCATCAGCCAGGAGGACCCTTTTTCCTCTCTTAGCTATCATTACAGTGAATGAAGCAGATAGGACAGCCAGAATGGATACTCTGCTCTTTCCTGCCCCCAAAGGTGATCAGGATTATGAATCAACATTCACACATATGAGAGGGCCCCAAACCTCAGGGACTGGCAGGCCAAGACTAGGGTAGAAATGGGACAGGGATGAAGGAGCAAGGGTTTGGTAAGCTCATCACCTGGCCAATCTTCCACAGGGCCTATCCATTTCCTACCTGCACAGTGATGGCTGCCTTCTTGGTCATAGTCTGGTACATGCCGATGAAAGCTACATTGTTGTCCAGGTCGTAGACAGGGCACTACGTGGGGAGGGAGGGAGAGGCAAATGGGCAGGGACCTGGGCCCCGGGCCCCCTCTTTATCAGCTCTGCTACCTGCTGGCAGAGACTAAAAGGGCAGACAGCTTACCAGGACATCCTGGATGGAGATGACTGAGCAGGGGAAGGCCTTGTTGGAGGTCACCTTGACAATCACCGAGTCCACTCCCTCTGGGAACTCGTACTTGAAGTACTGAGGGCATAGGAAGGGCAGGGAGAGCCCCATCTCATGAGGATGCTCTCTCTGGCCCTCTAGAAGGGAGCAGTGTGAATCTTCTCAGAGTTGGGCGGTAAAGGCTCTCTGGGGAGAAAGGCCCTGCCCACAAGCAGCCCTATATTCTTACATCACTCCCCTTAACCTCAGCTGGGCACTCGGGATAGCACCCCAAGAGGCAAGTAGGCAACGTGGCAGCCAGATCCCATGCCTCTGCACTTCCCCGGCTGCCTGTCCCTTACCGCCTGAGGGCCAGAGCTCCCGTTTCCAGACAGTGCCGCCACGGTGTGTACAGCCAACAGGAGACTCTCGGCAGAGCCTGCCGACCACTCCCCCTCCCACGTGCCCAAGTCTCCTCCTGAGGGCTGGTCGACAGGGAGATCTTACCTGGGGCTGGGCTGCTGTGGTATTGAAGCTAAACTGCTCCCCGGTCCTGGAGGGAGAAGAATCCCCCCCACCCCCCTGCCACGGTCACTCCCAGAGCTCGGGAAGGAGGTCAGTCCCGTGGTCCCCTTGCATCTCCCCTGCAGACCTGAGCACGAAGTCGTCCATTCGGCTGACCCGGAGCTGGTATGTGGTGTTGACTGGTGACAGGGTGGAGACATCCACGTAGAAGAACTGGACCTCGGACTCATTCTTGGTGGGGGGCTGACACAACGTTCGCTCCACCTTTTGGTAGAGGTACTTTCGCTGATACCTACAGCCCAAAGCAGAAAGTCAGGATGCTATTACTGCCCCAGCCAGCAAACCTCTCCAAGGGAGCAAGGCCCCAGTTCCTCCACTCTGGTTTCCAACTTCTCCCTACTCCTACCCCAACCAGGCTGGCAAGCTCCAGGCTGGCTGGCTTGGCCACTGACCAGCCCCTGGTTGGGAATGGGGAGGAGAAACAGAGGGACTCCTGGGTGGTCTGAGGCCCTGGACAAGGCCCTGGGTGAGGCTTTGGGCCTGGCCTGGCCTAGGCCTACCCCCCTCCCTGATCCCCGGGTCCTACTCACAGCCCTCGCAGGATTAGGGGCACCTGGAAGGACACCACAGCCTCCTTCTGGCGGACCACAAACAGCAAAGGAGCCCCCTTCTGCTTGTTCAGGACATTCACAGACACACGCACGCCTTCCGTCTGCAGAATGACATGGAAACGCCCCTCAGTCAAGCCCATGATGTCTCCACCTCTGCCACCCGGGACACATGGCTCCAGAGACTGTGAGCCCTGCCCTACGTCATGCCAACTGCTTTGCTCTTTCCCTATCCTGGTCAGGCTGGGGAGCTACAGCTATGCCCTTTCTTCTCCCAGAGCAGCCCCAGGCTCCAGGAGGGATTATCACTGAGTTAGAGGACAGGGTCTTAGAAGAGGCCTGGTCCTGGATGGCAGGGATGTGCAGGGACAACAGGAATCACGAAACTTCAGGGCCTCACTTCCCAACAGGAAACTCAATGGAGACCTCGGGCACCCCCAGGATACCCCATACCTATCCATGTTCGTGGGATACACATGCCTGCACACACGTGTGCATGCGCACACAGGGACACAGGAGAGCAAGAAGTGCTCCTCAATTTTCTTCTGTGTGAGCCAGGAAGCTCTCATTCAACAACTAATCTGGAGGCCAGAGCCAGTGGGGAGGTGGGGAAACAGACTGTTGAAAAGCTAAGAGAGCCAAGCTCTATCCCTAGCTCTGACCAAAGGCTAGAGCGGTGGAGAAGTCACTTCACACCTCCGAGACTCAATTTCCCCCTCTGTAAAACGGAGACATTCTTGCTCTTGGCACATGGAGGAAAGTACCTAGAACAGTGGGAGCTTAAAGAAAAATAATAAAACTAAATAAATCCTGGCAATGCTTGTCCCTGGGCTGCTGAGACCCAAGCCCTAGGGCAGCATTTCCCAGAGGGGTAGAGATCACAACTCTCAGGATGACCCCAGAAAGAAAGGACTCTAAGCAGGAGGAGATCAAACTTCAGAGAAACAGGCACTGAAGGGAGATCCTGGCCTGCCACAGAAAGCAAATCCCTCCCTATTCTGAGAAATAGCCAGACTCCCACTCTCAGTTCTACTGCTTCTTAGTAAACCCAATCATGGGAGAGAGTTGGACAGGAGACCACAGAGCCAGGCTGCAAGAATTCTCCAAATCTCAGCCCTGCCCCCGGGGTCTAGACTTCCCAGATCTAGCTACGACCATATTTAACTCATAGCTGGGAAAAAAAATGAAACAGAAAGTCAGAGTGAGGTAGATTCCCTACTAGAGACAAACTCCCTCTCTCCTCCCATCCAACTTGGAGTTGACCTTATCTCCACCACCTTCAATTTACAAGGCCATCTGGCTTTCTAAGGCAGAAAGAGGGCTGAGAGGGTCCCAGCTTTACAGCAGCCTGAGAAGTCCCACATTTGTCTTCCTGGGGAATCTCAGCTATAACTTGCCTGAGCAGAGCCTTTCAGAAGGCCTGTCTCATCTCCTTAGGGTTTCCTAGGCCAAGCCCAGTAGTTAGCCTGCTTCCCCCTGCACCCAGCCCAGCCCTGAATGGGCTGTCCCATTCTGGGTGTTGGGCAGGGTACAGGCCAGTACTGCTCAGACCACAGCTGGTGGAAAGGGGGGGCGGGGAGTCAACGAGAAGATGGGAAGGAGACAACTTTAGAAACTGTCCAGTGGGAGCTTCAGAGAGACTGGTGGCAAAGCAAGGAGGACTGGTCCAGAGAGTCCAGTGCCTTTCTGGGAAAAGGAAACCCAGTAGGGCGGTACGTTCATGGGCCTCCTTAAAGAGCATGGACTGACTCTCAGAGCCCTGGTCTGCTCAACCACTCACCACCAGCCCCCAGCCCAGCCCGGCCCTCACCCGGTTTCGGGTCACAGTGTGGTTGAAGGTATAGATGTTGACCAGCTCGCTGTTGACCTCGTCCACGTAGGTGCGCTCAAACTCGGCATCTTTCTGCGAGACGTTCTTGGGCCCCAGAACCCACAGATGGCTCTCGACCGAGGCCACCAAGAACGCCAAGAAGGGCAAGCCCAGAACGAACATGGCCCCGGCAAGGCGGCGGTGGCGGCGGCAGCGGTGGTGGCGGGGGCGGCGACAGGCGACAGGACACCTCCGGGACGGGTTGCGGCTCCGGCCGCAGCTTCCAGCATCGCACCAGGACCAGAACTTTAACCCCGGCCTGAGATTAGGAAACGTCCCCTCCCCAGAGCCGCAGAGACGCTCCCAGGGGGCCCGACAGGGAGGGGCGGCGGGAGAGGGGGTGGGGGTGTGGGGTACGGGTCAGCTCGCGAGGGGCTGAGCGCGGCCCGGAGACCTTGCGGCGGCCAGCCAGGGCCGCGAGAGCCAGGGGGCGGCTGGTTGCTGGGAGCTTGGAGACGCCGGGAAAGGGGAGGGAGGAAGGGAGGGAATCCGGCGGCGGGGGCAGCCGGGAAGGGAGGGGTGTCTGAGGGTGAGGAGCGTGACAGGCGGCAGCGACCGGACGCCGGGAGGCGCGGCGAGTTTTCTGGGGCGCGGGCCCTTTAAGGGCGGGCGGCCGTGGCGGCCCCGGTGCACGCAACTCGGGAGAGTGTGCGGCGCCGCGAGGCGGTAAACAGCAGGGTAGCCGGCCCGCTTGCTGACGTCAGGGGAAACTGACACAGATTTAAAGGGCCGAGTCCCGGATTGGGCCTTAAAGGCGCCGCAGCTCTCCCGCTGGAAGGCGCCACCAACTCCTCCTCTTTCGTAATCCTGCCCGTCTGTGAAAGATCACTTTGGTTGGAATGTACGGATGTTTCCATGAAGGATCTCCGAGTGTTGGATTCTTGTTGACAAAGTCTTCTTTGTGCTCAAACCTAAGGATCCACCTCCACCCTCACTGCCTTTACTACCAACATGCTCCATCCCTGGGCCATTTTTTTCTTCTGGGGAGTTAAGAAAGGAAGACCTCAAAGAATTAGGAAACCAGACGGGCGCCTTCCCGGTGAGGGACGGCTGAGGCAGAACTACAGAAGTACCCCTGTGTACTCTCACCTTGCATTGCAGCGTCTGGGAAGCTTGCAAGGCTGTTTCTCCTCTTCTCTGCAGACGCGGCTAAAAAGCTAATTGAAAGATAGTGACTTTCAGCATAAACTGATGAAAACTTCTCTACAAAATATTTTGGCACTGCGTTTCAAGTTTAAAGAGCTTTATACTCTTTGACAGAGTAATTCCACTTCTGGGACTCTATCCTAAGGAAATAAAAAAATGCAGATTAAAAATTTGTAGGCAGTAATGCTTATCATTGTGATACTTGTAATATCAAGCATAAAGGAGACAGCCTAAATGTCCATAAGGAGGGGGTGGTTAAAGAAAGGTACTATTATCATAAAGCCATCTAAAATGATGCTTAAGACTTTAAGGAACATGTAGGCAGAGAATTCACAATATGACACTATATCAACAGTCTGGTTTCCAAATGCGTTAGACATGCGTAGAAAAGCACTGAAAAATCTTTGAATTACAGATGTTTTAAAAAATAGCATGTACCATTTTCCTCCAATTCCAAAAGTACAGAAAAGTACCAAAAAGAAAAGAAAAATCACTGGGCTGTGGTTTCAAAATGTTTTTCTACCTTTTAAAATTTGATAAATTTTCTATGATGTACATAAATTCCTTTTATAAGACAGATATGTTTAAAGGAAAAGAAATGTAGCATGGCTGCCTCTGAAATTATCAGATTTCCGCCATGAAGCTGGCTGGGCTAGTGGCTTGTGAGAATTCTCTTGCTCAAGAGATTCCAACAACCTCAGCTCCTGCCTCTGCTTTACTCTCTGGGCTTTGTTCCAATAGGGACTATTTTATCTCATGACCAATTATAGATAGTTCTTCATTCTTGCAATAAATATTTAACGAGCACCTACTACATGTAGGCACTACTCTATTTTATACTAGGTAAATGGTTTGTGAGAGAATCAGACCTGGCCCCCGCACAAGCATTCATATATGAGGAAGAAGAAGAAGGGAGCAAAGCCCCAGGGGGTGGAGAACCCTAACAAGTCAGACCAGGGGGAACCTTAGCAGTCTCCTGGACCAACCGCTCATTTTAGTTAGGTAGAGTGAAATCCAGAAAAGGGCAGCTCATGAGTAGTTTACTGAACTCCACATGGCTTGACCACCCGAATGGGAAGTTCCTCAGGATAACAAGAAGAATTTCCATTATAAGCCTGTGCAGTCAGCAGCCCAGTTTGGACAGTCGATACAGGATATCCATGTTCCAAGTGAACTTCACTTTCTCTCTCATGGTGACCCCCTCTTTATCTTGCCAGTCAGTCTGGAACTCTAAGAAACTCTCCCACTCTGAGCTTGAGCTCCCCACTTAGCCTGATGTAATCTAGCATCTCAGGAACTTTCCTTGGTGCCTTGAGAACCCCAAGTTTACGATGATAGAGTCCCAGCTACAGGGCTAGTTGGTTCTGTGGCTGCATTGAATAAGCCCCAACTGGGGGCATTCCAACTCTGCCTCATAGGCTCTGGGGTAAAATGTGATCCTAGGACTGTTTATAATGCATATCCGGACACTACCTACAGTTATTGAATTGCAGTCTCTGGAGATGCAGCCCAGGAATCTGGATTTTTTTAAGTTTATTTTTGAGGGAGACAGAGACAGAATATGAGCAGGGGAAGGGCAGACACAGAAGGAGACACAGAATCCAAAGCAGGCTCCAGGCTCTGAGCTGTCATCAACACAGAGCCTGATGGGGGGCTCAAAACCATGAACTGTGAGACCATGACCTGAACTGAAGTCGGACACTTAACCGACTGAGCCACCCAGGCACTCCAGGAATCTGCATTTTAACAAGCACTCCAGAAGCTTGATAGGCACAATAAATTTTGAGAACCACTGTTCTGGGGCCAGACACCTAGGACTACTGGTATTTCTGTTTGCTCCCTCTCTCCTAGCAGTATCTTAGGAGAAATCTATTCAAATAAACCCAGAAGGGACCCTTCCCTCTTGCAAGGTCTCATGGATTTAACCTTTGAATCCTCAGTATCCGGAATGTTCAAACAGCGTAGGAGGGCAGCAGCCCCAGACTTCCTCAGGTCTGCAGAACTTTCCTCAGTCCTTCTGGCCCACCCCCCAGGGAGGGAACAACACAACCCAGTTATGAATAGGTCCTTTCTGAGGTCTGGCAGCCCTGAGAGGAGAGAGGGCCTTTTTGTTGGCTACAGCAGTTAGTATAAAAGAAGGGCAGTGCTGGGTCTCAAAGCCAGACTTGTGAGAGCCAAGCAAATGTCAAGGTCTCAGGGCAGCCCCCTTGGCCTTCTGCACGGGGCCAGCTACTGCACTGTCTGCCATGTTATATAAAAAGCCCAACCCCAGCCCTGGCAATGAGAGCAGGGTGGGGTCACAAGGCTCAGATGACTTCCTTCTATTTCCCGGTGGGCCATCATTCCGAGCCTGAGTGCAGAAAAGGCCTATGGAATAGGACCATTAACCAGCTGACAAGGCTCCCAGCTTTCCATAGGTCCATGGTCCATAGGTCCATTTTAAGTGACAGGATTTTTGAGGTTTGGAACAAGAGGACAGGAAGGAAGCTTCAGCTGGTCAGGTGTATTGTTAAAATGCCCTTAAGATGGCATCAAGAGCAGGCACATTAGAAGCACATTAGACGGATTAGGTGAATCCAATCAAATACTTTAGGAACCTGGTGTTGGGGAGGGGTGGGTAGAGAGTGGCCGTGCCTGTGGGTGGGTGGCAGAATCAAGCCAGACTTCAGAACTAAGTAACTTTAACCCAGGAAAAAAAAAAAAAAAAAAAAAAAAAAAAAAAGCTACAAAGCCAAGCCCTCTGAAGGAAACGGACTTGAAGTTCCCTGTTTTCATCATGACCATAAAAGGGTCTCAGTGTATCTGTGCGGAGCTCGAATAGACTTGTCCAGGACATACGTAGCCCCAGGAGCAAGAGCAACGTACAGCACTCCTTTCTTGCAAGTTCTCTCCTTTCTCAGGGCTGCCCTTGTGTCTGGTTATCCCTCCAAGGACTGTGAAAACGAGATGCATTGAAGATTAGGAGTTGGAGTATTTACTCTGTCATTCTGGGGCTAAGGTCCCAGAGCTGTCACATGGCTTCTTGGTACTATGGAAAAAGCAAGGAATTTGAGGTCAGCAAGTTCTGTTTAAGCCCCTGCATTGTGCATCTTAGGCAATGAGGAGTCGTGTCTTAGCTCTATTTATCTCCTAAATGCAGCACAGCAGAGCTGAGCTGTATTCATCATCTTGAACTACTGTCTAAAGAGTAGAAGGGGAGTCGAGGGAGAGTGATTTTGACTGAGTGGGCAAACTTTCTGCCATAGACAGATCAGCCACTTTCCATTTCCTGGGCTTTCACCATTCAGACTGGGAAATGTGAACAATAATACACGCAGGCCTTGCTTCTTGTTCCCTGTGGCCATGTGATAGAATCCACATTGGAGGTTTCCAGGAAATGAAGCTGGTCTTCAGTCAGGCTGCTGAAAACAAGGAGATAAAAAATTGATTAATTCAAATCTGTCTCCAAAGATCACTGATAAAAATGAGCCAGGCATCCTCCTATCTGAAGCAAGCTTGGGTCTCCAGCTACGAAATCAGAAGATGCAACTCGAGAACCTTTCCTCCTCTCTGGCTGTTATCTAATGATAACATGTGCAGCTACTCAGTCCTTATTCCATGTTGCTCTCAATAATAGAAAGGGTCCCGTCGCTTTACACTCTGGCTCACATACAGGCCAGTGCCCACAGCTTCTTGTGTTATCTCATGGGCCTCAGAGCCTTCACAAAGGCAGTTCTCTCATTCACAATACCTCTGTTCCCCTGAACCAGTCCAGCTTTTTCTTCTAGCTTCACTCTTCCTATAAAAACTACCTTAATAATTCCATTTGGTTTCAATGAAATAATTCTAGAAAACGTTTCAAAAACTTTTCTAATAAGTATGTGTGGCATCTTTTTTTTTTTTTTTCAAGTTTATTTACTTATTTTGAGAGAGCGGGAACATCAGCAGGAGAGGGGAAGACAGAGGGAGAAAGGATCCCAAGCAGGCTCCACGCGGTCAGCGCAGAGCCTGACACAGGGCTCAAACCCACAAACCAGGAGATCATGACCTGAGCCAAAACCAAGAGGCAGATGCCCAACCCAGGTGCCCTGGTTTTTGTTAAGTGAATTTTGTTTGCCCTTATTTATCCCGAGCAAGAATAACATGCATTGTTTCTCACAAGCAGCAGCATGGTACCATTGAAAGAACAGGAAATGAGGTCAAAAGATTTGTATTCCAATTTCAATATTCACAGTTACCACCTAGAGGACTATGAACAAATCACTCAATCTCCTGTTCATTCATTCTTTCATTTATTCAATGCCCAGTTTGTACTAGTCACTAAGCTAGGTGCTGGGAACACGGATACTTTCCATAATCTAACAGTGTAGGCAATGAGGTAAGCATTTAATACAGAGTAAGTGCAATGATAAAAGATTTACGCAAGGTATTATGGGAACTCAGAGAGACCTAGTACAATACAAACCAGAGCTGGCAATCAGGGAAATCAGAAAACAACCCAGGAGGTGTCCCTGAGGGGGTTCTTAAAAGATGAGTAGGAGCTAGCCCAGCAAAGGAATAGGAACAAATTCCAGACAAGGAGTCTCAACTTGAAGCAAAGTCATAGACTCAAAGTTCAATGCTATTGGCATGAAGGTTCAAAGTAAGGGGTGGGAGGATATGGACTGAAGAGGGTCAGGTCATGGGTAGCACTGGATACTAGATTTCATGGCTTGGACGATCAGCAGTTACTGACGAACATGCTGCAGTACTGATGTGTCACGAAGGTCAAAGCTTGATCAGAATGTAAAATGTTTTTTGAGATCATAAAATAGCACAAAATCAGGCCAGAGTGGAAGACAGACTGTATGTTTATCAAAACATTGAGGATCTTTGCTTCATGGCAGTGTAAAAATATGCAGCTAAGATTTCACCCCTGCTGTGGCAGGAGAAAAGTAGACGGACTCTTCTTGCTGGTTTTGGCCAGTGTTTCCCCAAGTGCCTGCTGGTAAAGGAACCTTCCCTTCTACTCACTGCCGTCTCTTCCACTTGTCCTGGGCCACTGACGAGGTTCACACAGAAGCCTCAGGACCTAGGCTGCCTTTACTGCTGCTCTGTGATCTAAGGGGAACCAGTGAGCAGCTGATAAAGGCAAAGACGGGTGGGGGCGGGGAGGACGGTGAAAGAGAGGAACTTGGTGTGATTAGATACGGGAGCAAAGGCAACTAGAAAAAAATATCTCCGTTAGTATTCCATATTCTCTTCTCTTACAGGGGTAAACCATTTTAATCCAAGAGCATCACCGTGATTAAGAGTGATCAAATAAATGATACAGAAACCATAGCAGCTTTGTAGTGGCGTATCAATTTGCCGTAATTACTGCTGGTGTGGTCTGTGGCCAGTCATCAGGTTAGGCCCTGATGAGCTGGTGGCACAACTGACCTTTGTTCTAGTCTCATAGCTATAAAGAGGTCGTCCTTGAATCAGGCTTCTTTAGCCTGGGGAGGCAAAGGTACTACATGAGAGTTGTGTCTACACTCCAGGCTCCTGTCATGAATTCTGTGGTCACATCGTGTCCTAGTGAGATTCATGCCACTCATCTGGTTCAGCTGAGGTGTGCAGCATACAACCAGACCAACCCACTTGCAGAAACAAACATTCCAGACTCCTGGGTAAGTGTGGACTGCAAAGGAGGCAGTCGTGCTTCCGGCAGGTCTGGTAGGAATGAACCCTCGTTCAATGTTTTCACCTACAATTGTGGTCCCCACCCCCACTCCTCAGCATATGGAAGCTAGCAACTTCCTCTTTTAGTTACCCTCTGCCATTTGTACTTACTTTCCTGTTTCCTTTAGATCTTAAATTTCATTTACCTGAGTGTCTCCCTATCAGTCTGAACTTACATGTCTTAATAAGCCAGGCAATCTTCAAATCCCTTCATGTGTACTACCAAAAACTCTTGCTCTATAAACACTATTTCATTCTACTGCTGGTTTTAAGGTGGAAAGCAAGATGGCCAGGTAATGCACTTTAGTTTTAATGTTTATTCATTTATTTTTGAGAGTGTGTGTGACTGGGGCGGGGAAGGAAAGAGACACAAAATCCAAAGCAGGCTCTACGCTCTGAGCTGTCAGCACAGAGCCCGATGTGGGGCTCAAACTCACAAACCACGAGATCACGACCTGAGCCCAGGTTGGACGCTTAACCAACTGAGCTACCCAGGCGCCCTGGTAATTAACTTTAAATAAATTCTAGTAATTGTGTGACCATGTGGAAGATGGAACTGAAGAGGATTATACTGGCTGCGGGAAAGACTGAAGGAAGCTGCTGTCACTTAATTGCCAGGACCTTCAACTGGAAGGCAACTAGGGATGTATCTGTCATGAACCCAGTGAATCAGAATCTATAGCTCAAAAGATACCCCAGACTGAATGAGTAATGGCAAAGGCAAGGACTCTGAAATCAGATAAAGCTGGATTCAAATCCCAGCTCAACCAATGAAATTATAGGACTCCTCAAATGGATATCATACATACCTCCCTGGGCCTCTCCATCAACAGTAAAATGGGTTGGATACACCCTACGTATTAGATGTAGGATATAAATATTATCCTGAGGACCTTCTCCCTAGATGGCACAGGAGCTCAGAATAGTCCAATTAATCTGAAGCACTCAAGTTCATGCTGGGGGCAGTAGTGGAAAGAGATATTCTAAAGTGTAAACAAGAAAACTGAGGATTATTAGTATGAGGAATAGAGAGACAGTGGAAATTAGAAGTTTAATGTGAATAAATTCTAAAGACTGAAATTAGGAGAAAAGACCAAAAGGTCAGTGTAACGGTTTAAGAATCAATTCTTTTTTAACTGCCAGATACTCATAACCAATCGGAGACACTTCCTTTGACAATTTTCCCATGTATCTACTTAGAATTCCTCCTATCTGCTCAGCCCACCCTACCCTCCCACAGCCCCGAGATGTGATGATGGTCAGCTCAGTACATTCAGTTCCCCAGAAAAGCAGCAGATGATCTAAGTATCCAATATGCTTGTGATAAGGTAGGGGGAAAAAGGGATGCCTTTTTTCCCCTCCATTGGAATCCAAACTTTGATAAAGGAGACAGAAAGACATGAGCAAGTTTGAGTGAAATGTTTACATTTATATTGAAATATGCACTAAAACAGAATGAGTTCTACTAGTCAATGAAACTTCGCCAAAGCAGAGTCACAAACTTCTGTTGGGGAGGCCCAGTCAGCTAGCAGCAGTGATCCCCAAGCAGGAACACCAAGGAGAAGCGGGAGACCCACTCCAAAAAGCCTCCTTTCCAGAGACCCCAACTCACTTCTCCCACATGCACCCACACGGATTTCGGAGCATGGACATGCTCCTCATTTTCATATATTTTTAGTTTCTTCTTCACTGCAATAAATATAAAATTGGCAATGCTCATACACCACAGCACAGACAGTATTTCAGGCTTTTAGCATACAACTGTAAACAGTGACTAGGTTAAAAAAAAGTTTAAAAAAAAAAGTTGTGTTTTGTTTTGTTTTGAACCAACAAGAGACAGAATTATTAAGAGCGGGGCATGAGCTACTCAAGATTTGTTGTGTCGGATTAAGGTTTTTCACAGAAGATTCAGGTTTAGACAGATGCTCCCAACAGTCCAAAAAGACCCAAAGTGGGAGCTACACCACTGCCCATGGCAGCCCAGAAGACGTAGGCAGCAAAACAGCATGCCTCAGGTCAGTGTTGGCAGTACATCCTCCACCTGCCACATTCACAATGTGACCGCAGAATCTACAATGCCATCACCGGCTGCCGGCTAGGATATCAGGAATGGGTGGGCAAAGGAATTAAAACTTGCTGGGGGGAGGATCAGAACACCTCTGCTAGCTGTCTGGAAAGTTGGCCCCTTAATCACAATGACAACTAAGACATTTCACTTGGACAGTGCATTAAGTTTACATATACATGAAAAGTGAGCAAGAAATCCAAAGGGTAAGCATTAAGTTCTGTCATTGTAGCAAACAGGGATGTCAAAGAAAAACAGATGAACACTTCCTGCCTAAAGCAGTGCAAAGAAAGCTGGCAAGAAATGAAAGTGGACTCAGTATCTGCACATTAGCAACGGGGCAGACTTTTATTTAAAAGGCTAGTGGTTCAAATACTATTGCTCGAATAGCTCTGGTAGGTATAAAATGTAGTAACACCCGAGGTTTACACACATAAGCAAAGGAGCTGAAGACCAGCTCACAAAGGGATATTTGATTCTTAGTCAAGAGGGAAACTAAAAGCGCATGCTGCAGGAATCACCTAAGGGATTTGTTTGGACGACACTCCCGCCCTCTGACAAACGGAAAAAGACCTGAAGAAATGGTCTTTTTACAGACAAACTTCTGGCTTTATTAAATCTCCTCCTTAGAACAATGCCTAACAATGCCTAGCTAAGAAAGAACCTGTCCTGAAAAACTCAAGAATCCGGGCTACTCAAAACAGAAGAGGGAACTTTAATGTGGGAAACGAGTCTAGTAAACATCACATGTACTTTCTGTCATTAGTGAAGACATGATACATTCAGAAATGTATTAAAAAAAAAAAAAGACTAAAAATAAGACGGAAAAAATATTCCTAGAAAGAGGCTTCACAAGAAAACATCAGCCCAAGTTCTCTATCCTTCTCAATCACAAGTGGCTCCATGTTCAAATCGGCAACCCCCTCCAACTCATAAAAGCATTTGCCTTGCAAGCAGATCATCGAGCTTCAGCCTTAGTCACTGAACTTGAACGTTAAGCAGAATCTGTGCAGAGCACATGTTAAAAGGTTACTCCAGTACCCACCTGGTCCAGTTTAAAGTATTTGTTTGTAGATCCAGTTTGTACATATTCCATAGGTATACCAAACAATAAACCATGTATCATCCCATTATTTTTTAAATGGCAGTTACTGTAGCTCAAGCAAACCAACAGGATTATAAAGAGCTCTCTTGGAAGAAATTTTCAGGTGAAAATACTCTAAGGAGAAAACCTGAAAGTTAAACAAACCTAGTTCTTTTTCACTAAAATGGTGGGATCAAGGCAGAAATGTCTGTTCTGAAAAGCAGCTCCGTTTGTTTGCCCATAAGGAAAGGCCAAATTTTTCTGGACTGATTATAATTTAAAAACTAAGCCAATAAAAAAATAAAATATACATCTTAAGATACTATAAAACTTGAAATAATGTCAAGGCTTATGGAATGGAAAATAGAGTTCTGATTTTTTTTTTTTTCCAAAAAAGGAAACTGTAACATATTTTACAGGAAAAAAAAAAACAAAACAAACAGAACTCTGCACATGGATAGCACGACACAGAATCTATGCACAGAACACCTCACAAGGACGAGTTGCACATCAGTAACATCATGAGAGTGACTGACTGGGGACTTACACTTCCAGCAACAGAGCTCCTAGGTCGAAAATGTGTTAAAAGCTTGTAATGTCAACAAGGGCTCCCCCCTCCAAAAAAAAAAGAGGGGATGAGGGGAAATAGGGAGGAAAGGCTGCATGCATGGGTCTATTATAGACATGATATTCAGCAGCATAAAAATAATACCCTCCGCAGAGTCCCCCAAATGGGGCAAAACCTATCTTCCACTGCTAAACACGGGAAAGATTAACAGAGTGGAACAAATTCACTTGTAACCATAGCATCTCCCATATTTGAGTGACAAACACGTTCAATCTGATGCTGTAAGTTAAAAAAAAAATGTGGCAAAAACATATGAGTAAAACAAACTAAAAACAAAAGGCTAAATTATGAACCTTAAAAACTGGAAAAAACATCTGTTTTAAAGCCAAGTAGGTGTGATCCTGATCATTAGTATATATGACATAATCCATAGAAAGAAAGGCCAAGAAAAAAATCTTCATTTTGTTCAGTACTTAGGCTTGATGTTGTCCTAGGAAAAACAGTGATAACTGAATGAAAATGTCACACATACAACTAAAAAGTCCCCTTCTGGTTTCAAACGAATTTAAACAACAATCTTCCTTGGCTAATTTTTCTCCTGTGTCAAACAAACCTTCTATGTACAGGACCAGTTTAAATCCCTCCTCCCTTCAAACACTAGATATGAACATCCAGGAACATTCTACAATGCAAAGTGCCTTAAGAAAGAGAAGGATTCTGTAGTGCCAGTGATATAACTGATCTGAGGAAGCTGGGTGCTATTAACACTGATGGGAGCCAGTCAGGCAATGGTGGTTTGTTTCTCCTCAGGTGTTTCCTCCAATAACTGCATGATCAGTTCATGCAGGGGTTTGCAGATCTTTGCGTAGCCCCCTCCCGTGAGATGCAGAAAATCAAACATGTCGTGGCAGGAGATGGCACCGTCCGAGTGCACGAAGCCCCCATCTGTATCCAGGAGCTGAACATTGGCAAGCTTCGGCAGGGAAACCTTGAGGAGTTGGTTCACCTTGGCATTCTTTTGCCTCAAAGGGTTGGGCTTCTCACCTCGAGGTAACAAACCCTGGGACAAAGCAGAGAAGAACAGAAGATGAGAAGAGTCACTGGTTTTTCCCTTCTTATTTATCTGTGATTTCAGTTACTCCTAGAAGAACTGTTCCATTTGGCACCTTTTGACACTCTGAGTTCTCAAACACTGGACTAGACTGGATCTGGTGGAAGTTCTCTGACCGTTCCATCTCAGTTTTTTCACAAGTTCCTCTTCCTCCTCCTGTCCCTTAACTGTTGGTAGTCTTCAGGTCAGGGTCTTGTCCTTGGCCCACTACGAACACTCTAGCTCAAAACCGAACTTGAGCATTCCTGAGGCACTCCCAACTTGACATGTCCGAAGGCAATTCATCATCGTCTCCCCACAATATGCTCCTACTACATCCTCTGTATCAACTGTCATTCTAACATCCCTGAGTCTCTCATTCCACATACCTTCCCTATTTATCATTAAATTACTTAGCTTTTGCATTCTCAATATTTTCAATTTTTTTTTCCTCCATTCTGATTATACATGCTGCTATGGCTAGGAAAGTTACCACTATTCACTCAGTTAACGTAAAGTCTCCTGACTGGTCTTCCTTTAATTCATTTTCCCTACAGTCATCAGAATAATCTAGCTCAAATACACATGTATTTATTAACGTTACATGGAACCCATACTACTGCACATGAGAAACAGAGATGGGACAAATGTGGTCTTAAAAAAATCAAAGCCACTTCATGTTTGCTAGAATAAAACAGATGTTTTCTAAATTCATTTTTAACTTATGTGAATCATCTAACTTTTAGATAAATCACATGTCTGTCCTCCCATGGTCCATGAAAGTCTAAGCTTATACCGCAAGGGCAAGGTTTTATCATCACAAACTAGAAATGTCCTTTTATAGAAATTGATCCTATTATAAAATTGTCAGACAACCTTTTATTGGTTTATAGCTAATGATACCACACGGCAAGTTTTTGTTATTTAGGCAAAAAAATTTCCACCCATTTCTCCTAAGAGGTATTATTTCACAAAAATAGATTTTCTGTGGGTATTCTACTAAAGGAAAAAAAAAAAAAACGTTCATGCTAAAGTAAGTACTTGTTCATGTCTGCTTTAATTTTTTTCACCAAATGTTGGCGCCGTGGTTACCAATTTATTGTGACTATATAGTTCCCTTGTTAAGCGCCTCAAAAATTTCACAGATGAAGTCAAGCCTAAACCCTAGTTTACAGAACTGTTAAAGTATAAGGCTTTGCATCTGACAGTTAACAAAAAAAGAACTACCCTCAATGCTCACAATGAGCCAAATCTGGCTGAGATATGAACAACCAAGAAGGATGGCCAGTGAACAGCAAATACATACTTTGTTCTGTCATTCAAAGAATATCATGGCAGTCAAAGCCGTAAGAAATGATTAAACCTTAAGAACAGGGACCATACCTATTGGGATTTTCAAGCCAGGATGAGAAAAGCAGCTTATGTATTTGCATAGCATTTTCCTTAATATGAGAGTATCAAAGGTATGCCATGTGATTTTTTTTCCCCTGTAATAATTAATAATTGCTACAATACTGGGGCACCTAGGCAGCTCAGTTGGTTAAGTGTCTGACTCTTGATTCTGGCTCAGGTCACAATCTCACGATTCAGGAGTTTGAGGCCCACGTCGGGCTCTGGGCTGACAGTGTGGAGCCTGCTTGGGATTCTTTCTCTTTCTTTTTCTCTCTTTCAAAATAAATAAATAAAAATTAAAAAAAAAATTTTTTTTAACTGCCAAAACATTATGTTAGAAGAAACAAAAAAGAAAAATATGCTCCCAATCTCTTCACCATGTGACAACTATAGCAGATCATGGAACAACAAGTTTGAAGTGCACGAGTCCACTTATTCACAAATTTTTTCTGATAGAGTATAGTACTGGAAATGTATTTTCTCTTAGGGTTTTCTCAGTAACATTTTCTTTTCACTAGCTTTCTTGTAAGCATACAGTATGTAATACACATAACATATGAATACGTGTTAAATGACTGCTTATCAGCAAGGCTTCTGATCAACCGACTGTTAGTAGTTAAGTTTTGAAGGAATCCAAAGTTACATGCGGATTTTGAACCGTATGGGGGTCAATGCTCCTAGCCCCCATGTTGTTCGAGGGTAAACCGTATTTTAAGTAACTCTAAATATAATGCACATATGGTTTAGCATTTGGAATTTTCACTTAAATACATCATAAATCCAATCTCCACACAGTTCTCTCAACTGTCACAGGATTAGTGCTATTATATTCAATGGCTTATTCAATTATGGGCCCATTCGGTTATTCAGGGTATGGCCAATGTTTTAGTGTTGTAGACAATACCAGCGTACATCCAATTTAAAAGTCTGGCTGCAACAAAGACTTTTTATTTATGGAGAATTCATTCAGCAACACTCATGCAACTAATACATCTTGAGCAACTATTATGTAGCAGCCCCTGTACTTCAGAGGTGGACTCTTTAACCACAATGCAATCCTTTCTGGACTAGAGAAAGGATATAAAAAAGAATGTGATAAAAAAATAAAAAAAGACATGGCTCCCCAGCACCAGGAAGATAAAATCTACACTCTTATCTAGCCATACAAATCACTACATGACCTGGCTGTGGCCTCTTTCTTCTCACCAACCCAGCCTTAAACTTTAATCGAAGACAGCCCAAAGTTCTTCAAGCACCCTCCTTCACTCACCCAACAAACACACACCTAGGTATATATGCCTTCCATCCTTTTTCCCCCGACCTGTAATGCCTTTTCTTTCCTTTCCCCATTTGTCTGGAGACGAATGAATTCTTTAAAACTAATGTCAGATTTCAGCTTTTGTGTCTAGAATACACCTGTTCTCCCCTTAGCATACAGTGTACCAATTCTCTCTTCATATTGCTACGCCCACCTACCACTAGACCAGACTGACAGCTCCCTGACAGGAACAAGGTCTTATTTATTTTTGTAGGCTCAAGACCCAGAACAGGGCCTTGTACATAGTGATCTTCACGTTTGTTGGATAAATATCTTAACATCATCTCATTAAAAAACTGAATACCTATCAGATTCCACAAAAACATACATTTTTAGTTTTGCTATTTTTAGTGTTGCTAAGAGTATCTACAGGTAAACTTTTACACTGAAATAGACAGCTGTTTATCTCTGAGACCACCAAGATTTAATGCTTTTAATCTCCACAAAGTGTAGCACTCTCTGATAGGGTAAGACTATAAAGTACCCATCTTCTTGCTAACAGAATCGCTGATGTTTTAGAGATGTCAGAGATTTTAATAAATACACCACATTTAACATATAAAGGGATGGAACAACACACCTAAACTAATCCAAACCCAAGTCTAACAAAAACAGATTTAGGACTAGGACTAGTTTCATATGCAATTTTAAACACTATCAGAATGTTGCTACCTGAGGCAACAAAGACGATTTCCACATCTAAACGAGGATGAGCAGGTAAGAGATGACCCCCACAGCTGGTCTGGGAAATGATGAAACTGGTAAGACAATGGGACATATCAAAGAAGAGCCCCCTCAGGACTATCATAAACTGCTTCCACCTAAACAGTCTCTATTTCACGAGTGATCATATATCTAAAAACATTCCTCACCTGACTTAATGACATCAAAGACTCTACCCACCAAAGACTACATACCAATACAATGATCTTGGCCTGCGGCTGCCTTGTGTTGATAAGTTGTACAATGGCCTCGATTCCACCTGCTACTTCTTCTGCGGTATTTTCATGGTTGTTTGTTCCTACCCAGACAACAATGACCTATAATTAAGGGGGAAAAAAGGGGAGAGGAGGGCAGGGATAAATAGCCAGGAATAAAGGAATGTTTAGATAAAAACCTAATATTTTGATAAAAATATTTATCAATATGTAGATAAAAATCTTATTTCAAAAATCAAAGGAAGGAAAGATGAACTTGTCAAATGGTAGTGGAGAACTTCAACTGAGCAGCCACCCTCAAATACTGATTTAAGGCCTCATATATCTCAGGATAAATTCCAAGCAGATCAATTCTGAAGCAGTACAACTGTACTAAGAAGAAATGAGAGAATTCTTTAATCATTGTGGAGTTGAGAGCTAACCTCTTAAAATCCAGAAACTATACAAAAAAAGATAACAAATTCAACTGTATAAAAACTCTGCATGTCTTAAAAAATACTAAAATAAAGTGAAATCTAAGAAAGTCAGGGGAAAATATCTGTAACTCCTACCATACTAGAAGTATCTTCCAGAAAACAATAACAAAAGTACCCAAGGGAGTGTAACTGGTAGAAGTAAATACACAGTTGTACTCAAGGAAAAAGAGTTGCTGGGCTGGAAGCTGGATGCAGTTTCAAGTTTTTCCTCTTTATTTAAAAAAAAAAAAAGCTCAGGTCATGATCTCATGGTTCATGGGTTCAAGCTCCAGGTCAGGCTCTGTGCTGACACTTCAGAGCCTGGAGCCTGGAGCTTGCTTCAGATTCTGTGTCTCCCTCTCTCTCTAACCCACCCCTGCTTGTGCTCTGTCATCTCTCTCTTTCTCAAAAATAAATATTAAAAAAAATAAAAATTTACAAAGTGGCTGTCACCTAGAGACATACATTTTACTATATGACCCAACGTAACTTTCCACCCTGTCACAAAAGACAGGAACATGGAGGAGTTTTTCTATTAGCAAGGCAAAAAGTAAAATATTTTCAACAAAGGCAACTGTCATCAGTTTTGAGTATTTTTTCTTTGTTTAGGACTGAAAAAAATTATATGCAGTGTGCCAACTCAGGACATTTATGATGTGTTAAGTTACTGGCAACATGTTTATGGTGAACATTTGTTCACATGTGCTTCAGATTTTCTTCAGAAAAACTTGGGAGGCCTCGATTACACATGTAATGTGTTTACATGGATAAACCAGATCCAAAATTCCTTCCTGAAGTGAATGGTGGCACTGCGGCCTTGGCCCCTTCTGGGAAGTCTCCCACACACACTGCTTTCAGGTCTACAGGAAAGCATTAAATCCCTTCCCACTGCTGAAAAAGGGCATTATTAACAATTACCAATACAACCTAAGCAAGCAATGCCCCAATTTCTTAGTAGGCATTTGGCACGTTCTTAAGCAAGGACAATATTATTTATCTAAATGGGCACAAAGCAAAGACAATAGCAAAATAATGCTTAAAAAAAAAAAGTAATTTGTTTTTACTAGCAGTTTCAACTTAACTCATCTTGGGAAAAGACCCAAGATTAAAAGATAGTCTAAAAATTAAGTCTCACTTCACCTTAGGTTTAATGTTCTCCAGTTCTCCATTCTTGAGTCTCCACAAAACATGTCTGGTTGTATCTCCCCCAATTCCAAAATTCAGTGCATGAAGTGGGGAAAAAAGCTCTCGCCATATCTAAAAAGAGAAAAACTGGCTTTATTTCAACTGAGTGGGAAATAAAATCCCTCAACTACAATGTGTCGCGAGGTACCTAAAAGAACAATTTCCCTCTTGTGTGTTCAAATGTTATGTGTTCAAACTTGTGTTCGCAGGGCACCGCATCACTCACTTCTCGGGCAGCCTGTCACCTTGGCCGGAGAACTGAGTCCCAGTGCCACCCGGTGCCCTTTAGGAGGTACCAGCATTATGACCAAGGTGCCAGCTCAGTTAGCTCTCCCTTCCCTTTACTCAAGTATCTAAAGGAACAGGGTGAAGTAGAAATACGGGAGGAAGAAATTTAGAGTGCTGGAGCCAGAAGGAAATTAAGCTATCTTTTCCTTTCAACTGCCCTTGGAAGAGTGAAAACCTTAAAAAAAAAGATGTGGAACAGCTCCCCACAAAAACACAACAAAATAAGGAAATGGTAAAAACAAAAATCTTAACAATTGAGAATCACAACCACGACAAAAATAAATAAATAAATAAACAAACAAACAAATAAATAAATAAATAAAAAATAGAGAAGGTTCTCGGAAGCCAAGGCAAAAATGAGAGCGGAGTTACAAACAATGCTAAATTTTGCCTCCTCACGCTTGGTGGCACAAAGAATCCCATTATGTAGGACTGACCTCCCTCATACTCTGAATTGGAGCGTTTCTAAACTGTCACGAAGAAGCCTTTCAGGTTCGGCTCAGAATGAAAGTTTGCTAGCAATGAACAGATTTACCTTCGTAGCCAAGATGCACCCTTGCCACGTCGGCCTTACCTCGTACTGCTGCATTAACTGCACCATGGAGTCCCCCACAAACAGCACATCAGGTTCCTTGTCTTTACAGTCCAGGACAAATCTGTTGTGCTGGTTCAACAAAGAGAGAAATTAGAAACTGGCATCTTCTCTGTGAGATGTTTTTGACTAGACAGAACAGTTGTCCATCAAGTTACTGTGTTGTTAAATATTCTATTTAGCCTGTCTGTGATTAACTACTGGAACTTTCTTCCCACCCTTACCACACTGATTATTCTAATATGCTCAAGAAAACTGCAATTCTACTCAAACCAGACTAAAAAAAATACATTTAACATGTTGTTTATAAGTTTATCTTTTCCTCAAACTTAAAATTTAAAAAAATAAATATTTAAAGAGAGACGACAGACAGATACAGCATGAACAGGGGAGGGGCAGAGAGAGAGGGAGACACAGAATCCAAAGCAGGCTCCAGTCCTTGAGCTGACAGCACAGAGCCTGACACGGGGCTTGAACTCAAGAACCATGAGCCAAAGTGGGACACTTAACCGACTGAGCCACCCTGGCACCCCTCTTCAAACTTTTTAAGACAGTTTCAAATATACAGAAAAGCCACAGTACAATAAACACCTGTACATCCTCCACCTCTATTTGACAATAACATTTTTACTTTATCTGTTTGTTTGCTGAACCATCTGAAGGTAAGCTGCAAATGCTGTGATTCTTCACCTTTAAACATTTCAGCACGAGTAAGGAAAGTCTCCTATAAATCCACAAAAGTATTACCACCTCTAAGCAAATGAACAATAATCCCGTAACATCTAATATTCAGTCCATACTCAATCTTTCCAATTGTTCCAAGACTTGGATAAAGTATTACATCTCTTTTATTGAACTAGGACCCAATCAAGAATCATGTGTTTTATTGGGATTTTTTTTTTAAGGGGGGTGGGGAGAGAATGTTAAACAGCCTCCACACTCAACACAAGAGCCTGACACAGGGCTCAGCCCCACAACCATGAGCTCATGACCTGAGCCGAAATGGACAGTTAGATCTTAACCGACTGAGCCACCTAGAAGACCCTATTTGCATGTTTGTAATGTGCCCTTTGAAAATGTCTGTTAACCTCCAAATATGAGACAATGGCAAAGTGGGACTCAAGCCTTTCTCAGTCTGATCCAAGCCTGTAAGTAGTGGTGACTGTGGACCTAGTCCACTTCTCTCTGTTGCCAAGGCACAAGACACTTTTATTTATTTATTTTTAATTAAAAAAAATTTTTTTTAACGTTTATTTTTGAGAGACAGAGCGTGAGCAGGAGAGGGACAGACAGAGAGGGAGACACAGAATCCAAAGCGGGTTCCAGGATCTGAGCTATCAGCACAGAGCCCGACAGGGGACTCGAATCCATGAACTGTGAAATTGTGACCTGAGTTAAGGTCAGATGCTTAACCGACTAAGCCACCCAGGTGCCCCTGACAAGACACTTTTAAAATGGATTTTACTCATTGATGCTGAAGGACATAGTTTAAGTTTCTATATTCATCCCCAAAACAAATTTACATGATGCTTTAGGCAACAGAAAGGTCTGAATGCTGCCCCCTTTTTTTCAAGCTCTACGTTCAACGATGCTTCCCTTAGTAATTAAGGTATAGTTATGTTGAAGTATTTCTGCTAATATCAGAACAGACAACAATGCAGTGAATCAGAGATACTCATCTGCTCTGGGTGAAAATACAAAAACACTTCTGGAAATAATTTTAACAATTTATTAAAGAGTTGCTCCTTAGGGTGATAGGATTTGAGACCGATTTTCCTTTTTTTGCATCCACGTCTTTGTACACAATTTTTGGGGGGCACCCGGGGGCTCAGTCGGTTTAGCGTCCGACTTCAGGTCATGATCTCGAGGTTCACAAGTTTGAGCCCTACATGGTGCTCTCTGCTGTCAGCACGGAGCCCGCTTGGGGTCCTCTGTTCCCCTGTCTCTCTGCCCCTCGCCCGCTTGTGTGCACTCTCACTCTCTCAAAAATAAACATTTTAAAAAATTAAAAAAGCTTTTTAAATTACTGTTGTTTCAATATTTTTTAGTTAAAAAAATTTTTTTTTAAATGTTTGAGACAGAGAGACAGAGCGTGAGCAGGGGAGGGGCAGAGAGAGATGGAGACCCAGAATCTGAAGCAGGCTCCAGGCTCTGAGCTGTCAGCACAGAGCCTGACGTGGAGATCGAACCCACGACTATGACATCACGACCTGAGCTGAAATCGGACGCTTAACCGACTGAGCCAACCAGGCACGCCTCAGCAAGTCGTTTTAAACTGAAGGGATAAGATGGGCAAGAATAAAACTTCAGCTGGTGAGCAGGTACACTTCCACAACACATCACCTCTCTACTGAGGTACTACAGTACTAACTACCTCTCAATACCAATAAAATAGTTCATGCTTCTAGAAGGTCATGGAATTTAAGCTCCGTTGTTCTAAAGGTTCCAGTACTCTATATTTTAAGTATAAAAGTAGCTACAGTAAGTTTGGAAAAATAGAAAGATCAAAACACTTCGAATTCTATCATCTTAACCCATAACTATTACTGTTTCGGGGTATTTTATTCTTGCTACTAAGAAAAATTATTTTATTTATTTTTTAAAATAGGCTCCATACCCAATATGGGGCTCGAACCCACGACTCCAAGATCAAGAGTCACACGCCCCACTGACTGAGCCAGCTAGGCGCCCCTCTTCTTGCCATTTTCCACGTGCCTCTAACACCTCTTTTTTTTTTTTTTTAAAGTTTTGTATGTATTATGTATACCTCCTTCTGGCACAATAGCTTTGGAGACAGAACAGAATATGTTCAAATTCTACTTGTCTACTTTCTAGCCCAGAAAGCAATATAACCTGACACTTGTTTTCCACATATGCTCATCTGCTGGTAACTTTTTTTTTTTTTAATTAAAAAATAAAAAAGCCTCCATGCTCAATATGGGCCTCAAACTCATGACCCTGAGATCAAGAGTCTCACGTTTTACTGACTGAACCAGCCAGGCACCCCACACCTGTTGTAGAGGTATGGAGAGGAAAGTTTCAGGGAAGAGAGCCAGCTTTTGGCTGACACCCAGTAGGTACTCCATCAACAGTGGCCACTGTAACTGCAGTTAACACTGCACTAGAAGCATTTTTCTATGTAGCTACGTGAGTTTCATAACCATAATTTTTTTTTTAATTTTTTTTTTCAACGTTTATTTATTTTTGGGACAAAGAGAGACAGAGCATGAACGGGGGAGGGGCAGAGAGAGAGGGAGACACAGAGTCGGAAACAGGCTCCAGGCTCTGAGCTATCAGCCCAGAGCCCGACGCGGGGCTCGAACTCACAGACGGCGAGATCGTGACCTGGCTGAAGTCGGACGCTTAACCGACTGCGCCACCCAGGCACCCCATAACCATAATTTTTAACAGCCACGTAATATCCTACTGAACAAATCCACTGACACACCCATTTTTTAAAGTTTTCCTACTGACAGACTTGCCAGTAGTGTCCTATTTCCTGTGATGAGGAAATTTACACATACTCAATTTTGTACATGTTGGGAATTCCTAGGTGAAAGCAGATGAGCACGTTTGTGGATCCCAGATATATTTCCAGGTTGTTAACAAAAAGGGCTGTATCTGTACTGACTCTAGCACTTCATCAGAACTAATTTTATCATCTTGCACCAACATTGGATATTAGTATTTCTCCCTCCCTCTCCCTCCTTTCTCTTCTCATTATTTTAATCTGTACTTTTTGGGAACAAAAAGTGAAACACTTCCTGTCATGTACTGAGATACTTATCTAGTGGTACTTTGAGGATATTTTTGCTGATAATATAAGCAAAAATATCAACGTTTCTTCTGCATTACTTACTACAAATATTTTCCTCAGTCTGCTCCTGAGCCTTTTTCTGGTTAACATGTTTTGATACAATTTGTATTAAATTTGTCTACAGTCAAGTCTTTCAGTATCACCCTTAAATAAATCTTATTATGAAAAATATCAAACATCCACAAAAGCTGAGAAAATAATATAACAAGCCTCCATGTATTCATCACCAGCTACAGCAATCATCACATGGCCACTATTATTTCAGTCATCCCCTAAACTACTGACCCCTACCCTCAGATTATTTTAAGCAAACTCAGTATACAGCATTCTATATTTATTCTATTTATACTTAGTACACCATTTATATTACTAATATAAATATTTCATTACATAACCCTTTTTTTAAAGTTTATTCAAGTAATCTCTACACCCAACATGGGGCTCAAACTCACGATCCCAAGATCAAGAGTCACATACTCTTCCAACTGAGCCCGCCAGGCCCCCCTAGTGTCACTATGCAACTCTTAAAAAAGTTTTTTTGGGGGGTGATGCCTAGATTGCTCTGCCAGAAGCCTGCTTAAGATTCTTCCTCCCTCTGCCTCTCTCCTGCTCATGCATGCACACTCTCTCTCAAATAAAATGGAAAAAAAAAAAAAAAAAGTTTTTTTGAGAGAGCGTGTACACAAGCAGGGAGGGGAGGGCAATGAGGAGGGAGGATTTAAGCAGGATCCACTCTCAATGCAGGGCTTGATCTGTTGAACCATGAGATCATGACCTGAGCCAAAATCAAAGAGTCAGGCACTCAACCAACAAAGCCACTAAGGTGCCCCCGAGTTTTAAAAAATAACCACAATGCCAATGCTACTCTCCCAAATTAACAGCAGTGTCTTTAATATCAACAAATAACCAGTGTTCAAATTCAAGTCATAAAAAAATTTTAGTTTTTTTAAAAGTCAGGATCCAACTTGTCTCTTAAATCTTTTAATCTACAGGTTTCCCACTCCCCCTGCTACTACCTCCCAAATTTACTTTTATTTTTTAATTTATTTAATGTTTGTTTATTTTTGAGACGGGTGGGGGGGGGGGGGAACAGGGAGAGAGGAAGGGGAAGAGAGAGAGAGAGAGAGAAAGACAGACAGACAGAGAGACAGACACAGAATCTCAAGCAGGCTCCAGGCTCCAAGCTGTCAGCACAGAGCCTGATGCAGTGCTTGAACTCATGAACTGTGACATCATGACCTGAGCCAAAGTCGGATGCTTAACCAACTGAGCCGCCCAGGCGCCCAAATTTATTTAAAAAAAATTTTTTTTTTAATTTTTTTTTTTCAACATTTATTTTTGGGACAGAGAGAGACAGAGCATGAACGGGGGAGGGGCAGAGAGAGAGGGAGACACAGAATCGGAAACAGGCTCCAGGCTCGGAGCCATCAGCCCAGAGCCTGACGCGGGGCTCGAGCTCACGGACCGCGAGATCGTGACTTGGCTGAAGTCGGACGCTTAACCGACTGAGCCACCCAGGCGCCCCTATTTTTTAAATATTTTAAGAAATATGATCATTTGATCTATAACATCTCCCATAGTCTGGATTTTATTGACTGTATTCCTGGGAACATGTTCATCTGTTCCAGGTATTTCCTGATATGTGGTACACTAGTTTGGCAATACCCCATAGGAAGTACTGAATATCACATCAATACTTGTTTTAATCATGATTTTTTTTTTTTTTTTTTTTAGAAAGAGTGTGAAAGCACGTGCAGGCAGGGGAGGTGGCAGGGGGAGGTGGGGAGAGAATGAGAAAAAGAGGATTTTAAGCAGGTTCCACACTCAGTGCAGAGCCCAGCACCTGTAGCTCAATCTCACGACCCTTAGATCATGACTTGGGCCAAAATCAAGAGTCAGACGCTTAACCAACTGAGCCACCCAGGTGCCCCTTGTTTTTTTTTTTCTTTTAATGTTTTGCTTTGAAACAATTTTAGATCTACAGAAGAGTTGCAAAAATAGTACAATATCCACTCAGCTTCTTCCAATGTTAACATCTTACCTAAGTATGGTACACTGGTCAGAACTAAGAGATTCACATTGGTAAATGGTATCAGCCAGAATAGTTTTACTCAGGGGCACCTGGCTGCCTCAGTCAGTAGAGTACCTGACTCTCCATCTCGGGGTTATGAGTTCGAGCCCTGCACTGGGTATAGAGATTACCTAAAAAAAAAAAAAGTTTACTCAGATTTCACCAATTTTTCCACTAATGTCCTTTTTCTGTTCCCAGGACCAATTCAGGATATCACATGGCATTTACTATATATGTCTTCTTGGTGTCTTCCAAGATGGGACACCTTCTGGGTCTTCCCATGTATTTCATGTCCTTGGCCTGTTTAGTATCAGGTGTTTTATAGAATGTCCCTCAATCAAGGTCTGATATTTTCTCATGAATAGAAGGCGATGGGTTATTCTGGAAGACTACCACAGAGGTGATGCGCCCTTGTATCGTATCAGAAGGGAGTACACAATATCAACACGACTTATTCACTGGTGATGTTAACATTAATCATTTGGTTAAGGTGGTGGTTGCCAGATTTCTCCACTATACATTTATTATTTTTCCTTTCCATACTGTATTTGTGAGAAACAAGACATTAATCCGGCTCACAATGATGAGGAAATTGAGCTCTACCTTCTGGAGGGAGGGGAGTATCAAAAAATATGTAGTCAAATGTTAAAAACACCAAAGTAATTTCCAGGGAGATACTTCTGAAGCTAGGCAAATACACTGTTTCCCCTGGAAGTTGTACCTACTAGTATTCATTAATGGACCTTCCCTGTAGTAATTACTACTGTGGTGTTGTAATGAGATATATCTTTTCCCTTTCTCCTTCCCTCTTTATTTATAAAACATTTTATTTAAAAAATTTAAGTTTATTTTATTTATTTATTTGAGAGAGACACAGAGCACAAGCACAGGAGGGGCAGAGAGAGAGGGAGAGAGAGAATCCCAAGCAGGCTCTGCACTGCCAGCACAAAGCCTGACATAAGGCTTGAACTCAGAAACCATGAGATCACGACCTCAGCCGAAACCATGAGTCGGACACTTAACTGACTGAGCCACCAAGGCACCCCTAAAAGATTTTATTTTTAAGTAACCTCTATACTCAACTTGGGGCTCAAACTCTTCACCAGTCACATGCTCTATTGGATGAGCCAGCCAGGAGCCCCCACGTTTATGAACTCAAGTTATTTTCTAAGGAAGATGTGTCCCTTATTTCCTATTTATCTAATCACTTATTTATGGCAAAATGGACTCATACGTATTTTATCCTTGAGTTACAAACCAGTAATACTATGTTGCTCAAGTTGTCCAACTTTGCACCTGAACGCTCTTTCAGGTGGCCTCAAGTGGTCAAAGTGACTATATCATTAAAACAGACCAGTATAGGGGTGCCTGGATGGCTCAGTCGGCTAAGCGTCCGACTTTGACTCAGGTCATGATCGAGAGGTTCGTGGGTTTGAGCCCCGTGTCAGACTCTGTGCTCAGAGCCTGAAGCCTGCTTTGGATTGTGTGTCTTCCTCTCTCTCTGCCTCTACCCCACTCACACTCTGTCTCTCTCTCAAAAATAAATAAACATTAAAAAAATTTAAAAAACAAACAAAACAGACCAGTATCACAGGTCTTCCATGAGACATGCTGAGGACATGTCACTGCAGTGATATTCTTGCCACACATCTTTTTCCCCCCTCCTTTTCTGAATACTTGCTTTCTTGCGCTACAAGACACTCCTGGTTCATCTTTCATTTTCTTTGCTCTGGCTGTAGAAGCAATCATTTCTCCAAGGAGCTCTGGCTCCTTTCATTGGAGAATTAGAAACCAAGATCTGGGTGTGTGTCTGTGTGTGTATATTACATACATATATATTTCTTTAAGTTTATTTGAGAGAGAGAGAGAGAGAAAAGGAAGGAGGGAGAGAGGGAGAGAGGGAAAGAATCCCAAGCAGGCTCTGAGCTGTCAGCACACAGCCCGACACAGGGCTTGATCCTACAAACCATGAGATCATGACCTGAACCAAAACTCAGAGTCAGACACTTAAACCGACTGAGCCACCCTGAGCCACCCAGGCACCCCTGGGGATATATTTTAATATTTAGTAAAGTCATCCTTCTATACTATGTAAGCTTTTTTTAAAGTTTATTATTTGAGACAGTGTTCCTAGTTACTACCTTTAATAAAGTTATAAATAACCTAAAAATACCTGAATGGTATTTTCATATATAGCAATGAAATACTACTTAAAGAGAGGAAAAACTACAGCTCCACTTTTAACATGCATGATATACTGTAGAAAAATACATTAAAAAACATAAAAAGCTTAAAAATATGCAAAAATTCTATACACATGTAATTAGAAATTTTATATATACACCATGTAAACGCATGAAAAAACCCCACCAAATTTAGGATACTGGTTTGGGGATGGGAGGTGGGAAAAAGATAAAAAAATACTGAGGGGTATACAAAGAACATCAACTCTATTAGCAATATTTTATTTTTTTAGGGTGACTGATAAACACACAGCCGGTCATAATACTGTTTTTAAAGACACAAACGAACTAGAAAAATTAAGAAAGAATAACCAAGCAATTGATCTATGTAAGAACAGTTGAAAAAATACTAACCACCAATCAAAATAAACTGGTTGACAGACTGATTTTTATGTCTAGGAAGACAAAAACATAAGAATACTATATAATAATCAAGAGTGTAAAAAGAATCATTAAATACTAAAATGTAAAACTTTGGGTACTTAAAATCATAATAGAACTTGTTATTTCAAAGAGGAAATATGGCTGCAAACCAGTAAGTGAAGATTAAATCTAGTTAAGGCTAAGTGGTGACAGTCTATTAGAAGTTAAGAATATGAAGATACAGTGCTAAAAAACAATGAAGGAGCACCTGGGTGGCTCAGTTGGTTGAGGGTCTGACTTTGGCTCAGGTCGTGACCTCAGGTTCGTGGGCTTGAGCCCCATGTGGGGCTTTGCACTGGTAGTGTGAAGCCTGCTTTGGATTCTGTCTCCTTCTCTCTGCCCCTCCCCTGCTCGCATGCTTGCACACACACACTCTCTGTCAAAAATAAATAAACATTAAAAAACAATGGAAAACATCAAGACGACTCAGGAGTCAGCCTGATAGGATTCCCACTTGCTTTACCTGGGACAATGTGAGCTTCAAAACTGCACTGAAAAGAAGACCCAAGAGTCCATTCCATAATACATTCGGTTTAGGCCAACAATCTTAACCAACCAAGTGATCAAAGTCAGCATCACCAATGAAACAAACGAACGTGATGTACCTTCCATGTGATGCACCAAGGACACCACTTCACTGATAACCCTGCCAAAGATGCAAAACCTGAATCTTAATTATGAGGAAAATGACAAATCCAAATTGAGGGATTCTCCACAAAATAAATGGCTTATGTACCAAACTGTCAATGTCATGAAAAACGCAGGCTGAGAAATATTTCAGATAGAGAGGACAACTGAATACAATGTGTGATCCCAGACTGGGAAGAAAACTGACATAAAAACAGTGAGACAAATGGAGAAATGTGAATATGGTGTAATACCAGTATCACATTTCCTGACTTTAATAACTATATGTAGTTACGTAAGAAAATGTCCTTATTCTTAGAAAATACACTGAAATATTTAGGGGAGAACGGGCACAAAGACTGCAACATCTTCCCACACGGTTCAGAAGACACGTACGTTGGTGTATACACATACAAATACAAATACAGACAGAACAGTTAGGCAGATGTGGCAAAATGTTAACTGGCAGGTCTGGATGAAGGATATAAGAAATTCTTTCTAAAATTTTTGTGGTATTTGTATAATTTTGAAATTAGCTCAAAATAAAAAAAAGCTTAAAAAAAAAGAATGCTGTGGAGACACCACTATCTTTCAAAATCAACAGAAAGCAGTTACTATGCTTTCAAAATACTCCTCTGTACCAACATCAGACTGGTGATTACATAGGACATTAGCATAACATCAGATTTTCGTTTAAAATAATAATTCTTGGGGCACCTGGGTAGCTCAGTAGGTTAAGCATCCAACTTCAGCTTAGGTCACGATCTCATGGTTCCTGGATTCAAGCCCCACGTCGGGCTCTGTGCTGACAGATCAGAGCCTGGAACCTGCTTCATACTCTGTATCCCTCTCTCTCTGTGCCTCCCCCGTTCGCACACTGTCTCTCTCAAAAATAAATAAACATTAAAAAAAAATTTTTAAATAATAATTCTTGAACACCTGGATGGCTCAGTCAGTTAAGCATCTGACTTAGACTCAGGTCATGATTTCACAGTTCGTGGGTTTGAGCTCACCGTCAGTGCAAAGCTCGCTTTGGATCCTCTGCCCTCTTCTTTCTCTGCCCCTTCTCAACTTGTGCTCACACATGCACGCACACACGCACGCTCGCTCCCTCCCTCGCTCCCTCCCTCTCTCCCTCCCTCCCTCAGGTCATGATCTCATGGCTAGTGAGTTCAAGCCCCACATCGGGCTCTGTGCTGGCAGCTTGGAGCCTGGAGCCTGCTTTGGATTCTGTCTCCCTCTTTCTCTGTTCTTTTCCCGCTCATGCTCTCTCTCTCAAAATAAACATTTTTTTAAAAAATTAAAAATAAATAAACATTAAAAAAATTTTTTTACATAATTCTTCTTGGGGCGCCTGGGTGACTCAGTCAGTTAAGTGTCTGACTTCGGCTCCGGTCATGATCTCATGGTTCATGAGTTCTAACCCAACATCTGGCTCTGTGCTGACAGCTCAGAGCCTGGAGCCTGCTTCACATTCTGTGTTGCCCTCTTCTATTCCCCTCCTCCCACTTGAACTCTGTCTCTCTCTCAAAATTAAATAAATCATGGGGCGCCTGGGTGGCGCAGTCGGTTAAGCATCCGACTTCAGCCAGGTCACGATCTCACGGTCCGTGGGTTCGAGCCCCGCGTCAGGCTCTGGGCTGATGGCTCAGAGCCGGGAGCCTGTTTCCGATTCTGTGTCTCCCTCTCTCTCTGCCCCTCGCCGGTTCATGTTCTGTCTCTCTCTGTCCCAAAAATAAATAAACGTTAAAAAAAAATTAAAAAAAAAATATTTTAAATAAATCTTTAAAAATTTGTAAATAATTCGGGGCGCCTGGGTGGCGCAGTCGGTTAAGCGTCCGACTTCAGCCAGGTCACGATCTCGCGGTCCGTGAGTTCGAGCCCCGCGTCGGGCTCTGGGCTGATGGCTCAGAGCCTGGAGCCTGTTTCCGATTCTGTGTCTCCCTCTCTCTCTGCCCCTCGCCCGTTCATGCTCTGTCTCTCTCTGTCCCAAAAAATAAATAAACGTTGAAAAAAAAAAATTAAAAAAAAAAAATTGTAAATAATTCTTACTGACCATAAAAAATGCCCCTTTGCTGCTTTGGTCAAAAGACTTGGAAAAACTGAAAAGACTCATCTTGGGTGAATACATACACACTTCCTTTTACCTGAGACATCCATCTGTCATCTCCTTGGATATCTTCTGCTGCATGTGGAATAGCTGCTGGGTTTGAGTCTCCTTGGCTCATTCTACACCTGAGGGGGAAAATGTCTGTGTCATGTTTCATTCATTAACAGGAGTGTTTATTTGTTACCACTTAAATATTACATGTCAGGTTTGAAATAATAATTTAAGTCTCACTGTGGTTTTACCGAAAACAACTGGAGATTATTTTCAGCAGAGAGGAATTCAAGGACACGACTGCTTAAGTCCCATAAATATCTAGCATCATTAAACTTCTAGACAGGTTTGAATATCATTGAGGAACAGTGCATTAAGTGCATTACATAGAAAAAAATCTGCTGCAAGTATACACTTTACATCTACATTAATTTTTCATGATTACATGTTAATGTAAGTACCAAATGACACAAGGAATTAGACACTTAAGAGTTCAATGAAACCTGCATTAGAACCTTTTAGGCTGCTCAAGTTAAGACACCTGAGAATTACTACAGCCATGATTAGAATCCACTACTAAACATCACAGGTAACTGTACCGATGGTGACAAAACTAGTCATAGGATTTGGTAGTGGTTTTTGACAATGTTTACAAGGTTTTTTATGTTTGTCAGGTCTCCACTAAGAAAATGTTATTAATGACTAACCCAAATATGGCATCTGATAGTGGAAAAGAAGCAATGAGTGAAATTTAGGAAAACTAGAAGTGCTAACCTTTCTAGAAAGACAAAAACACCCGACTGTTTTCAATCAACTCTAAAGTATACATACTAGAGACATTAGGCTCCAGAAATCACTTGGCACATGCAAAGGATGTGAAAGAAAAAACTGGGGTTTTGTAGCTTACAGAAAAGGGGGCCATTCTCTTTTTCTTTCCCTTGCCATCATCAAATACAGCTAAGCTTTCTCTGAAAGAAGATGGAGATATATTCATTCAGTAAGTACTTACTCAGTAAACACACATGCTGGATTGCCAAAGCAGCAATTTTTGAGAATTAGAAAGTAACAAACCTCTAAACATAAAAACATACCTTCATTCATGAAAAATACATTACAGAAGCAAACCAATTTTTTAGCACTATGCAAATAAATTAGCTCCACTCTAAATAACACTAGGTCTAAAAAAATTAGGCTCAGGGTTAAGCCCATATCTAATTGAAAATATAAAATACCATCCACACCCTGTGTACAGATCTTCCTCAACTTACAATGGGATTATAATTGGATAAACCCATTGTAAGTTGAAAATATCCTAAGTCACAAATGCATTTGATACACCTAACCTACCAAGTACCACAACCTAGCATACCTGAAAGGTGCTCAAAACACTTACACTGGCCTACAGTTGGGCAATATCATGTAACACAAAACCTATTTTACAACAGAGTGCTGAATATCTCATGTAACTTATTGAATACTATACTGAATGTGACGAACAGAATGGCTGCATAGGTACAGAATGGTTGTTAGTGTATGGGATGTTGACCCTCGGGGTCATGGGGCTGACTGGGAGCTTTGGATCACTGCCACTGCCCAGTCACTGCCCAGCAGCATGAGACGATCTTACTTACTGCGTATCGCTAGCGCGGGGAAAGATCAAACTTCAAAACTGGAAGTACAGTTCTACTGAATGCATACCGCATTCACACCACTGTAAAGTCAAAAATCCTAAATAGAGTCATTATTGTATCAGGGACCATCTGTATGTACTTCTTTACTAAAATTTGCAACTATCAGAAAACAGCTATCTATGAAAAATTATATATGCCATGTTTTATATATACCACCTCCAACCCTTGCAAAATGAGATTTATGAGTAGGTAATTTAGGTAATTTGTGCAGGGAGCAAATGAAATTAGGTTTGCTTGGCCCCAATAACGTCACATCTGGCCCACTAATCACAAACCAGTTCATGCTGACTCCCTAAAGAGGGCATTATATCTATCTAACCATTTCACCCAAAAAACAGAAACTACTTGGAGCTAAAAACATCAATGTAAAATACAAGAATTAGATCGAACTGCCAGATGAATTTGTAAAGCTCCAGTCAGATTATGGTATCTGTTTGAGGTTTCATTGTCCAAGATAAAGTATGGAAAAATTAAAAGATGCACAAAAGAAAAAGAAAAAATGACTAAGGGGGTTAAAACAAATAGTCACATAGAAACATTTAATTGGGGGGGGGGGGTTGCTTTTGTTTTTAAGCTAATAAAACATTCTATACCTTCTATACAAAAGTGTTTTGGGGTCTAAATTCAAGTCTAGATTGAACTTTGGCTACACAGGTTAAAATCTGACATGGTGTTTAACAGTAGTTTTAATTTTAAAAATACCTTTCCTGGGGTGCCTGCTTAAGCGTCCGACTTCGGCTCAGGTCATGATCTCACAGTTCGTGAGTTTGAGTCCCGCATCGGGCTCTGTGCTGACAGCACGGAGCCTGGAGCCCACTTTGAGTTCTTTGTCTCTCCCTCTCTCTCTCTCTGCCCCTCCCCCGGCCCTGCTCACACACTCTCTCTCTCAAAAATAAATAAACATTAAAAAAAAAATTTTTTTTAAAACAACAACAAACTTTTCTCCCCTGCTGATCAAACAGCTCTACTGGCCTTAAAACAGATAAGGTGCAATCAAGTTTTTGCATCTTATGGATTTCAAAATTACATATATAATGTAAAGTACCACAACAAACAGCTTCATTTTCCACTAATCCAAAAAACTATTTCCTAAGTTTTTAAATAGATTTTTAAAAACCCAACTATTTCATTAGTTTGTGCTCATTTACTTTCCCACCTGGAGAGACACTTAATACATTAGGTATTTTGTGAGACAAAAGTTAACGGACACAGAATTAACTGAGAGACCACTACTAAAACAGAGAAAAATAATCTGTCCTACTTTCACTATATGATTATATAATTGAAACTATTGTTCCTGGGATTGCTTAAAGAACAAGGGTGACAAGCTGCTAATACAGGGTGACCACTTAAAAGACAAAATGCAGGCACTTCAACTTCATTCAGTTCTTGGGATACCATGTTCAGATCTTGAAAAGCTTCACGAATTTTGACAAACTGGCAGGTGTCTAGAGGAAAGGAGCCAAGACGGTGAGAAATTTAAAAGCGTGTCATATTAGAAATAGTTGAAAGGAATAACTATGTTTATAACGTGTAGAAAAACTCAATCGGGAAGAGGAAGACACAGGACACACATAACTGTCAAAGTATTTGAAGATTCCGAGGAGGTATTAAGCTTAATTTGTATGTCCCCAAATAGGAACACAGGGCCAGTGGATAGACTGTACAGTTAGACAAATTTCTAAAAAATATGATACAAAATGACACGGCCTGCCTCTAAGTAGACTCCTCCAATAAAGATTCAAAGAGAGGCAAGCTGAACACCTAACAAAAAAAGCATAAAGTGAATTAAAGCATATGAGTAAAGATTGGTCCAGATTCATGGGGCCCAAACATTTTTAA
This sequence comes from Prionailurus bengalensis, assembly GCF_016509475.1. Taxonomy (NCBI): domain Eukaryota; kingdom Metazoa; phylum Chordata; class Mammalia; order Carnivora; family Felidae; genus Prionailurus; species Prionailurus bengalensis. The sequence goes on along the minus strand of NC_057346.1, from coordinate 14,954,504 downwards.
TATTTTACAATCTTTCTGAAATGTGCCCTGACATATGTACATTTATTTATAAATTAAACGTGAGTGGTTAATCTGTATATGAAATATTAATAAAGTCTATTTTCCCCCTTTCTACATAAAAAAATAAATGTAAAAAGAAGTTCTAAATTGTTTCCTGTATTCCAATGGATCATCTTCTGCAATCCCCAGGAGTGCACGTACTCTACATTCAAGACCAATGGTCTATTTAAGATATAAAACCTTTCGGTGACATGATTTCACAGTTTTTGAGTTCAAGCCCCGCGTCAGGCTCTGTACTGACAGCTCAGGGCCTGATGCCTGCTTCAGATTCTGTCTCCCTCTCTCTCTGCCCCTCTCCCTCTCATGCTCTTTCTCTGTCTCAGAAATAAAAAAACATGAAAAAATTTTTTTAAATGATACAAAATCTTTCTAGATTTGATTTAATTTACTAACATGGATTTTCAGGGTTCCTCCAACAGGTAAACAACTGATGATGAAGAACTTACTATTTGCAACTCACTGTGCTAGGAGCTTTGTTATTTAAATAAAACTGAAGCTCAGTGAAATTTCAGGAACCTGCTCCACGACAGGGAGAGCTGGGATTGGAACTCAGGGTGACGTACCTCCAAAGCCTATTTATTATTCTTGAGCAAAGGACTTTTGACTCTATATAGAAAAGATATGACAAATTCTCATTTACTAATTCAACTCACTTATATACCCTATTACTACTACCCAAATTTAGTGGCATCCTGATACTGTAAGCAAAATACTTTCATCTTGGTCCTAAATTTCTTCTTGGGCAAAATGAAGAAACAGAGACAGAAACTGAAGGGGGTAAAATGTCACTTATCTGAGGCTACCAGGCAGGCAGACCTGAGAGAAGACTGCAAAATATTCCCAATTAGCAGTCTTTTTTCCCCCCTTTAACTATGAATACAAGGTCATCCTTCCTTCTCTACAAGGGCAAAGTATCTGAGCAAAAAAATTGTTTCTTTGTGCTTTCACTCGGATTTTGAATTGTTTTGCAAAATCAAATTCTCACAGTGCAGAGTAGCTTTCTGTTTTATTGATGCCTATGGCTTAATAACCTCTTTAAAGAGCAGGTGAAGAAAAACTGAGCCAAAACCCCATGCAATCTCCTTTTTAAGAACCAGGTTGGGGGGCGCCTGGGTGGCGCAGTCGGTTAAGCGTCCGACTTCAGCCAGGTCACGATCTCGCGGTCCGTGAGTTCGAGCCCCGCGTCAGGCTCTGGGCTGATGGCTCAGAGCCTGGAGCCTGTTTCCGATTCTGTGTCTCCCTCTCTCTCTGCCCCTCCCCCGTTCATGCTCTGTCTCTCTCTGTCCCAAAAATAAATAAACGTTGAAAAAAAAATTAAAAAAAAAAAAAGAACCAGGTTGGAAATGTATAATCTAGGGGACTATGCATTTAGAAGATTTAAATAATTTGGGAGTCTGATAAAATAAGGTGTTGTTTTCTTTATAAGAGAAATGAAGAATGAATCAGGAACTATTCAGAACAGCCTATGGTAGGACACAAAAATTGAATGATTTTCGGTTTCCTGCCTCAGGTAGAGCAATACTGTAACACAGCAGTATTCAGAATGGGAAGCTGTACTCAGTAACCCAACAAAAAAAGTACCAACAGGGAGGGGGATCTGACTCCCATCTCACCTTCCTGATTAATAATAATCCCACTGGGGGGAATTATAAGTCACTAACTTCTAATCAGAAACAGCAGGTTCAGTTAGAAAAACAAAGCAGAATGGAGATAAAGATCCCAAGAATGAAAGTTTTGTTAATTCAGACTCTATTCTGAATCTCTGATATTCCATTAAAATGAGCTCTTTGGAAAAAATGAAGAGTAAGCACAGCATTTCCGTTTTCCCTTCTTTCTACCTTAACTTGGACTATGACAGTGAACAGAATTTCCAGGTACAATACTTCTACCGGTACGTGGTGTAGCACGTTTAATCAGAAAGCAGTTCCAACAACAAAGAAATATAAATTCTCTAGCTGAGCTGGATCTTTAGTTTAACCAAGAAAGACAGGGAGGAGAAAAGTTGCACTAAGAATTAAAAGATTTAGAATGTTTCCACTCTGACCTCAGACTCTTCATTTTGTTTCAGAGGGAATTAGCAGGGTTATTCTGAAAGGGAAGGAAAGCCTCATCCGGAATACCCTGCCTCAGTGGGCAGGTGGGTGGGTCCCAGGGTTCCAGCACATCCATAATTTATTATCAAATGCCCGCCCAAGCCAACAAATTAAAGCACAATGATTTCCTCCTCCTCCCCTGCTCCCCCACAAGGAGGCAACCTTTCCATCAGAACAATGTGCCCAGGACAAGCTAAAGACAAGCGTTTGGGAGGCCAAGGCATATATATGCAAATGCTCAGGAGAGACAATCCTCTGCATTTTCTTCCTCTTCCTCCACACCTTTATCTCCCCCAATTTAAAGCTGTGCAAAATGAAATCCTAGAGCGGGTGCAGACGGTCCTCCCTTTCTCTGCGGACACGCTCTTAAAAAGAGGCCAAAGCTTCAAGTGTTGCTTTTCTTAAGGTTTGTACATAAATCAAGAAAGGCAACGCTGGCCTGAGAGCTACCGAAAACAGAACAGTGAGTCACCGTGCAACGGGTACATCACAAACCTGGCCAGAGGTCCTGGTCGGGTAAATGGACACGGATGGACCAAGTAAAAAGCACCTGAGAAAATCTGCCCACTGGCATTTTAAGCAGCTGGTTGACCTTGGGCTGGGCCTCATCTCTAAAACGAGGTGGGCTACATAGCCTTTGGAGTCCTGACAGCCTGCGGGTTTCTGAATACATTGGAGACAACCGAGAAGTTTGAAAAGAGTTGAAATTTTTCAACAAAAGGAAGAGGAAAAAGTGCTCGGTCAACATGCAACCGAGTAACGGGTCTGGGCCCGCGTTAAAGGCCTCTCCGACAGGAGGAAAGGGAAGGGAGGGTCTGAGGTTCGAACGCGGGGATGGAGGGAAGAGGCCAACAGCTGAGGCCAGAGGCAGCAGAGTTGCTACAAATGGGGCTTGCGGCGGTTCCCCTCCGGTCCCAGAGAACTGGGGTGCCGGGAGGCCTGCGCCAGGGGGTGGGCCGGGGAGGGGAGGCCGCCCCGCCACCTTGCCCCCCTCCCCCGCCCCATCCCGGGAAAGGAGGGTGGAGACGGCGGCCAGCGGCCTAGCCGAGTCGGCTCATTTGGGGGTGGGGTGAGGGCGGGAGGCCCTCAGGGGAGCGGCGAGCGGTCCGAGGGTAGCGCTGGCGAGTAGGGTAGCCACGCCGAGCCGGAGAGAAGGCGCGCGCGCGAGGCCCCCCGAAGGGCGGCGGGAGGTGGCGGGGGACGTAGTGGCGCGGGGGGGAGGGGCCCAGAGTGGGGGAGGGGAGGTCGCGAGCCTCTCACAATAACACATCGCCGGCCCTTCCGACCCCCGCCTCTAGGCCACCGGTTCCCCGCGACCCTGGCTGCACTCACTCAGGCAGAGGGTCCGTGCGGGCCCCAAGCGGCTGCGGCGTCGGCGGGTGGCGCGTCTGTCGCTCGCTCAGTCCCGGCGGCCCCGCTCCGGCGCGTCCCTCCTCGGGCCCCAGCACCAGCAGCAGCGCCCCCACTTCCGGTTCCCCTGCCACTCAAGCAAATGGGTTCCGGAAGTCCCGCCTCATCCTGCGCGGCCCCGGCGTGGCTCCCTGGTCCTCGCTTTCACTCCCTGCGGGCGTTCGCTGCTGGCGCCCAGGTGTCCTGCCACACCCCGCGAGGTTCCCCGCAGTGTTTTCCGTCCTGCCGTCTTTTTGCTCGTAGTCTGCACGAGGTGGGCCTGTATCTTTCCTCCAGCTGCATCCCTCCATCCTGCGTTAACGTAGCCTCGGAGTGGAGATGGCATTCGGGACAATGTGGCGTGACCTCACACTGACGCCATTCCTTTCCCACCCTGCCAGCCTGGCTTCTTTCTCCACCCCGTGGAATAAACCAGATTGTTGCAAGTGAGAGGGAAATAGGGCCCCAAGGTTAATGAGAGAGTCTGCTACATTATGAGTGGAATTTCTATTTCTGTGCTGAATGTACGGATCTGGGGCGACCGCCTCTTAAGGTGATACCATAGGGGGATAGCGAGTTACAGCCTTTAGCTAAACAATCCCTCCAGTTTGGGGAAGACACACATATACAAAGTCAACACTGAAAAGAATATATGCTAAATGCTATATAAATGCGGGATCTATAAGAGTAGGGAGGGCGAAAGGTGTACGCAGGCTTATGGCAGGGAAGCGTTTGGTAGAGGAGAGCCCTGAGCTGGCCCTTTAAGGATGGAGAGGCTCCATTCAGACCTCTGCCAGGTAGTAGGTAGAGCCTTGCAGCGCTCTGAAAAGATAGGGGCGGGGTGGGTAATTTTGCTAGACAAAACCTGTTTTAAAAAATAGCATTCTTCTGGGGGCCTGAAGTCTCAAGGTAAATCAAATTGTTTTTCAGATCACAGTGGTTTCAAATGGTTTCAGTGGTTTCAAATGATAGTAAAAATATCAGGCATGTATAATACAAAATAATTTTGTACTTGTACAGAAGGATTCTTACATTGTTAATTTATCTTTCTTGCGGATGTTCACGTACTGTATGGCACACCAGTAGGTATTCAGTAAACGTTTGTTGTTTTAAATGTTTTATTGAAAAGAATTCATGTTTGGAGAACTCACGAGGCAGCCCAGAAATATATTTATAACAGAAGAGAAACAGCTTGAATTTTTCCCCAGGGATAAATCCATAGACTCTGGCATTTCCCCAGGTGTAACACTCAACACACTTGAATGTAATTACTACTGTGATACTCTGTCTTCACCTGTCGTGTAAGCTCTGAGGGTGCAGGGACTGTGTTCTGTGGATTCCCAGCACCTGGCATAGTGCCTTATCCATATCAGACTTTAAATACTGCTGAATGAGGAATGAATGATCAAGGATTGAATTTGAGCCTGTGTGGAACCCATGGCCTATCTTTCTACTTTTTTGTTTTCAACTTTTTAATTAAGAAACATAAACAAGGGAGGTGTACCCCTAGGAAATACCAGAGCTAGTTTAAACTAGCTTCTGCAAATATTTAAATTACCTTTATGGCTCAGGCAGTTTTTAGTCTTGATAAAAATCTCACTGTCACTGGAACCCTGAAATCTATGAAGAGTTTGTCTCTTGCATTTGTCTGTTTTAGCTTTCTAAATAAATAATTTTTTTTTTTTTTAACATTTGTTTATTTTTGAGAGACAGAAACAGAGCACAAGCCAGGGAGGGGCAGAGAGAGAGGAAGGCACAGAATCCAAAGCAGGCTCCAGGCTCTGAGCTGTCAGCACGGCCCAAGGCAGGGCTCCAACCCACTAACCATGAGATCATGACCTGAGCTGAAGTAGGACAGTCAACCGACTGAGCCACCCAGGTGCCCCTCTAAATAAATCATTTTCAAAAATAGGGGGTATAGTAGAAAGGACCATGAACTAGGCTTCAGGCTACTTCTTGCTCCTGGCTACTGCTATTTTACTTCTTTAAGCCTTTGTTTCTTAGTCCGTAAGATAAAAAATAAGGAGTAGATGATTGCTAAGTTCCTTTCTAGCTCTAAATTTCCATCCTCCTCCCAGTTACGTGGAGGAACATAATTCTGGTGACATACACATCCTATCTCACTCCTCCTCACTTCCCACACACAACCTCCCCTTCCCCCGGGGTCCCATTCAGAATCTGTGTTTTCCACACAGTCCCAGTTGGTGACAGGTAAAAACAACTTTTCTGACTATGAGACAAACTGACTGAAAACTATCAGGAGAGCTTGCACTTCGAGTTGTTTTTCCATTGATGATTATGGGTTTTATGAATCCATCCAGATTCTTTTTTTTTTTTTTTTTTTTTAGAGAGACAGAGAGTACACAAATGTGGGAGAGGAGCAGAGGGAGAGGGAGAGAGAATCCCATGCAGGCTCCATGCAAAGCTCAGAGCCAGACACAGAGCTCAATCTCATGACTGTGCTTTCTGGACCTGAGCTGAAATCGAGTGGAACGCTCAACCCACTGAGCTACCCAGGCTCCCCCATTCAGATTCTTTGGTTTCCCTCGTGATTAAATGCCACCCTAAAGGGAGGAAATCTATAAATCCTGACAAAATGTCTGTGGACTGCTGGAGTCTTCAAGTGGGCAAAAGTAAAAGTGATCTAACATAAACCTAGGACTTCGAGACTGGGAAGTGTTAAGATACTACCCAAGTGGCCTGGAATTTAGGAGACTGCTTGGCATTTCAGCACTTACAGTAATGAAACTGGGAGGTTTCAGAGGACCTGGCATTTCAGACGTGGAAAGAGGACAGAAAAGCCATGTGGACTAAATGGACACGTGGTATGAATTCAGGGAATTTCTGTGGATAGAACCCAAGATTAGATGGTTTATAAAAGAGTTTCAAAGTGTTGTTTATTGTTGACAACATTAAGAAATGTTTTGACAGAAGAAAACAAGTTCCCTTACATCCTCAGAAATAAATACAATCTCATTTGCCTCGGTAACCGTATATTTAATAAATATTTCATAATTTTAAAATCTCTGAGGTCAAGCCAAATGTTGTTAGAAATACAGTACAGAACATATAATATTATAACATTTCTGTTTCCACCACCGACAATTGTTTGTCATAGGCTTAATTTTGTAAACGATGTGTGTATGTATGTATGTTTTAATATCGTTACAAACTCATGGATTGAAACACATTTGATGTGCAATTCCATTGCAATTATTAAGCTTATTGATAACTAGATTTGTCCAGTCTTTAGGAGGTAGGATCCTATTCAAGTTGCCCGAGTCATTTTGACATGACCAAATGTTGATTTGCTTCCTGTCACTTTAGTTTTTGCCTTTTCTACAGTTTCATAGAAGTAGAATCATACGGTAGGCACTGGTTTGTTTCTGGCTTCTTCTGTTTAACATGATATTTCTGAGATTCATCCATGTTGCTCTGTGTATCATTAGTTCATTCCTTTTTATTGCCAAATGGTATTTCATTGCATGGATATTCCACAATTTGTTTATCTAGTTAATTGTTAAGGAATATTTGGTTTCTATTTTTGCTAACTATGAATAAAACTAATATGAAAGTACATATAGAAGTCTTTGTATGGATATGTGTTTTCACTTTTTTGGGGTAAACATCTAGGAGCGGAATTACTAGTTATATGGCAAGTGCATGTTTCCCATTTTAATAAACTGCCCAACTGCTTTGCAAGGTGGTTTACCAGAGTGCCTGGCTGGCTGAGCTGGTGGAGCATGTGACTCTTGACTCCTGGGGTTGTGAGTTTGAGCCCTATGTTGGGTATAGAAATTAGCAATAAATAAACTTTAAAAAAAGTGGTTTATCATTTTATACCCCCACAAACACTGTAAGAGAGTTCCAGTTGCTGTACATCCTTGACAATACACGGTATGGTCAAATTTTTTTAATGTTCATTTATTTTTGAGAGCGTGCCTGCACAGGCAAGCAGGGGAGAGGCAGAGAGGGAGACAGAAGCAGGCTCTGTGCGGAGAGCAGACAGCCTCATATGGAGCTCAGGGGCTCAAACTCCCAAATTCCCAGATCATGACCTGAGCTGAAGTCGGACACTTAACTGACTGAGCTACCCAAGTGCCCCGGTATTGTCGATCTTTTTAATGTTAGCCATCCTGGTGGGTATGTTATGATATCTCATTGTGATTTTAATTTGTGTTTCCCTATTAACTATATTAAACATCTTTTCATATTCTTTTTGGCCATTTATATTTTTTCTTTTGCACAGTGTTCGTTCAACTCTTTTGCTCATTAAAAAAAATTAAGATGTCTTATTACTGAGCCGTACAAGTTCTTTTATGTTCTGAATACTGGTTCTTTGTCAAATATATCTATTTCAAACATTTTTCTCCCAATCTGGGGCTTGAGTTTTCTTTTCCATTATTATTGTTTATGTTAATTTCAGTAAACAGGCAGTGTTGTATTAGTTTCAGGTGTGCAATACGGTGGTTCAACAATTCTGTACATTTCTCAGTGCTCATCAAGGTAAGTGTAGAGTTTTCATTTTTTTTAAACTTATTTATTTATTTATTTATTTATTTATTTATTTATTCATTTATTTCTGAGAGAGAGGGAGAGTGCAGGAGAAACAGAAGAAGAGGGAGTGAGAGAGAATCCAAAACAGACTCTACTCTGTCAGCCCAGAGCCCGAGATGTGGGGCTCAAACTCACAAACTGTGAGATCATGACCTGAGCCGAAGTCTGATACTTAACTGGCTGAGCTACCCAGGTGCCCCTAGAGTTTTCATTTTTTTAATAGTATCTTTCAAAGAACAAAGGTTTTTAACTTTAATAAAATACAATTTATCTTTTTTTTTTATTTACGGTTTCTGCTTTTTGTGTTTAAGAAATCTTTGCCTACCATTGGATACAATGAATTTCTTCTGTTTTCTTCTAGAAATTTTATAACTTTTACATTTCAGATAGTAACCCTTTTAAGGGTAATTTTTGGGGGTGCCTGGGTAGCTTTTGGTTGGGCATTGAGCTCTGTGCTGACAGCTCTGAGCCTGGAGCCTGCTTCTGATTCTGTCTCCATCTCTCTCTGCCCCTCCCCTGTTCACAGTCTCTCTCTCTCAAATATAAACATTAAAAAAAAAATAAAAGTAATTTTTGTGTGTGGTATGAAGTGAAGGACAAAACTGTTTTGCATATGGATGTGCCATTGTTCCAGCCCTATTTGTTGAAAAGACTTTTCTCCAATGAATTGTCTTGGCCCCTTGTTGAAAGACAATTGACTATATATGTGTGGGTCAGTTTCAAACTGTATATTCTGTTCCATTGATCTCTGTATCTACTGTTACACCAATAGCAAACTGTCTTAATTGCTGTAACTATATGGTAACTCCTAAAATCAGATAGTGTTCAGTCCTCCAACTATCTTCTTTTTCAAAATTGTTTTGACTGTTCTAGGTCTTTTGCATATCCATATATATATACACGTATATATGTGTGTGTGTGTGTGTGTGTATATATATATATATATATTTTTTTTTTTTTTTTTTTTAAGTAGGCTCCATGCCCAACACAGGGCTCAAACTCACAACCTTGATATCAAGACCCCAGCTGAGATCATGAGTAGGACACTTGACAGACTGAACTACCCAGGTACCCAGGGGTCCATATACATTTTAGAATGAGATCATTGATTTCTACAAAAGGTCTTTTGAAATTCTGATGGAGATGAATTGAATTTGTACATCAATTTGGGGAGAATTCATTCCTTGACAACAATGGGCCTTATGATTGATGAATTTCTTTTTAAAGTTTATTTTTTTTGAGACAAAGAAAAAGAGTATGAGTCGGGGAGGAGCAGAGGGAGAGAGAGAGAGAGAGAGAGAGAGAGAGAGAGAGAGAGAGAAAGAGAATCCCAAGCAGGCTCCGCACTGTCAGCGCAGAGCCCGATGCGAGGCTCAAATTCACGAACTGTGAGATCATGACCTGAGCCAAAGTCAAATGCTTAACCAACTGAGCCACCCAGGTGTCCCGATGAATTTTTTTTTTAATTTTATTTTTAAGTAGTCTCTACACCCAACATGGGTCTTGAACTCACAACCCTGAGATCAAGAGTTTCATGCTCCACCGACAGAGTCAGCCAGGTGCCCCTGATTGATGAATATTGTTTACTTTGCCATTATTTTAGATCTTCTTACATTTCTCTCAGCAATAATTTGTAGCTTGTATGGTGCAGGTTCACATAGTTGATAATTTTACCCTTAAATATATAAAATATATCCTTGGCATTCCTGAGAAAATTTTCTTGGTCTTTGAGAACTCTCCATTTTTGAGAACCCCGTAATAGCATATAATTTTCTGATGAAGTGTTCTTGAAGGTTTTTTCTAAGTTCTTATTTATTTATTTATTTATTTATTTATTTATTTTGAGAGAGGGAAAAGAAGAGCATGAGCAAGGGATGGGCAGAGAGAGAAGGGGAGAGAGAGAGAGAGAGAGAGAGAGAGAGAGAGAGTCCCAAGCAGAGTCCTGACATGAGCCAAAAGCAAGAGTCAGATGCTCAACCTACTGAGCCACCCAAGTGCCCCTCTTGAAGATTTTAAGCAATCACCTAATCTCTGTAGTGACTATGACAATATGCTTAAGGAGGTGTAAGGGACCCCAATGCCAGGCTGAAATGCACACTGTATCAAGGCATCTGGCCCCAGCTTTCTGGCTAGGTGTTTTGTTTCATTGCTCACCAACCTTGAAGATAGCTCCATTCAAATATCCACCTTAGTAAAATTACAAATCCTTATATCATGGATTTTCCGCCTCTCTCCCAAGATAAAAGCCCAAATTCTGAATGCCAAGAGAACATGGATATTTCTACTGTAGTGTGCATCTCCCTCTTTCAACCCTTTGTTTACAAGCCTCTTTCCTTAATTCAATACGAGTTCTAGGGCAGGAGCCTTGTCACATTTCTCCTTGTAACCCCAGTGCCAGGAAGTGCCTGGCAGAATAAATATTTTTTGGTAAATGATGAATGAATAGAGCCAAGGTGGATTTTCAGGCCTCAAGAAAAGAGAGCATAAAAGCTGAGGGGAGCAAATGCAGGAATCAGTCAGGAATAGGACTCAGCAAGAGGAATCCTAAAAGACAGGCAATGCAGTGGGAAGTTGAAACTCAGGAGTTAAGCTGGCATAATCCAGCTTAATTCTGGAGGACAGTTTCTTGCATCTTCTCATATGCTTTAAAAGCTGGATACTCTTATGGGTGCCTGAATGGCTCAGTTGGTTGAGCGTCCGACTCTGATTTTGACTCAGGTCATGATCCCAGGATCGTAGGATTGGGCTCCAGGTTGAGTGTGGAGCCTGCTTAAGATTCACTCTCTGTCTCAATCTCTCTCTTTCTTCCCCTCTGCCCCTCTCCCCCACTCACTCTCTCTCCCTCTCTCAAAAAAAAAAAAAATTTTTTTTAAAGCGGGATACTTTTGTTCGTTTTTGAGAGAGCATGCAAGTGAATGAAGGCCAGAGAGAGAGAGAGAGAAAGAGAGAGAGAAGAGAAGAGAGGGTCATTCAAAGCGGAGCTCATGTTTTTCCCAAAGCGAAGCTTGAGCTCACCCCATGTGGAACTCCAACTCAGGAACCGTGCGATGATGAGTCGAGCCTAAGTCAGATGCTTAACGACTGAGCCCCCAAGTGCCCCAAAAGCTGGATACTCTTTCTTTGTTTTGTTTTTTTGTTTTAATTTATTTATTGTTTAATTTACATCCAAGTTAGCATATAGTGCAACAATGATTTCAGGAGTAGATTCCTTAATGCCCCTTACCCATTTAACCCATCTCCCCTGCCACAACCCCTCCAGCAACCCTCTGTTTGTTCTCCATATTTAAGAGTCTTTGATGTTTTGTCCCCTCCCTGGTTTTATATTATTTTTGCTTCTCTTCTGTTATGTTCATCTGTTTTGTATCTTAAATTCCTCATTATGAGTGAAGTCATATGATATTTGTCTTTCTCTGACTAATTTCACTTAGCATAATACCCTTTAGTTCCACCCACGTAGTTGCAAATGGCAAGATTTCATTCTTTTTGATTGCCAAGTAATACTCCATTGTATATATATACCATGTCTTCTTTATTCATTCTTCCATCGATGGACATTTGGGCTCTTCCCATCCTTTGGCTATTGTTGATAGTGCTGCTATAAACATGGGGGTGTGTGTGTCCCTTCGAAACAGCACATCTGTATCCCTTGGATAAATACCTAGTAGTGCAATTGCTGGGTCATAGCGTAGTTCTATTTTTAATTTTTTCAGGAACCTCCATACTGTCTTCCAGATTGGCTGTACCAGTTTGCATTCACAGCATCAGTGCAAAAGGGTTCTCTTTTGCCTCATCCTCGCCAACATCTGTTGTTGTCTGAGTTGTTAATGTTAGCCATTCTGACAGGTGTTAGGTGGTATCTCATTGTGGTTTTGATTTGTATTTCCCTGATGATGAGTGATGTTGAGCATTTTTTTCCTGTGTCGGTTGGCCATCTAGATGTCTTCTTTGGAGAAATGTCTATTCATGCCTTTTGCCCATTTCTTCACTGGATTATTTGGTTTTTGGGTGTTGAGTTTGATAAGTTCTTTATAGATTTTGAATACTAACCCTTTATCTGATATGTCATTTCCAAATATCTTCTCCCATTCTGTTTGTTGTTTGCCTTTTAGTTTTGCTGACTGTTTCCTTTGCTGTGGCGAAGCTTTCTTTTTGATGAGGTCCCAATAGTTCATTTTTGCTTTTGTTTCCCTTGCCTCTGGAAATTTTTTGAGTAAGAAGTTGCTGCTGCCAAGGTCAAAGAGGTTTTTGCCTGCTTTCTCCTCAAGGATTTTGATGGCTTCCTGTCTTACATTGAGGTCTTTTATCCATTTTGAGTTTATTTTTGTGTATGGTGTAAGAAAGTGGTCCAGGTTCATTTCTCTGCATGTCGCTGTCCAGTTTTCCCAGCACCATTTGCTGAAGAGACTGTCTTTATTCCATTGGATGTTCTTTCCTGCTTTGTCAAAGATTAGTTTGCCATATGTTTGTGGATCTATATCTGGGCTCTCTATTCTGTTCCATTGACCTGAGGGTCTGTTTTTGTGCCAGTACCATACTGTCTTCATGGTTACAGCTTTGTAATATATCTTAAAGTCCAGGATTCTGATGCCTCCAGCTTTGGTTTTCTTTTTCAGGATTGCTTTGGCTAGTCGGGGTTGTTTCAGGTTCCATACAAATTTTAGGATTGTTTGTTCTAGCTCTGTGAAGAATGCTTGAATTATTTTGATAGGAATTGCCAAAAGCTGGATACTCTTAAAGGCAATGTCCAAGTAACTGACATTAAATTTCTTTTCATTTCAGGTTATATATTTATTGAATTCTTACTATGTGCCAGGCACTCTACTAAACCATGGGGAGAAAAGACGAGTAAGGTAATATCCCTTCTCTGAAGGAACTCACAGTTTAGTCATAGATACAGATACGAGGATAAGTGATTCTAATATAATATGCAATAGTAGAGGAGAGCATTGAATACTCTGAGAAATGAAAAGGAGGAGTATTTGCCCAACCTGGAGGTGAAGTAGTTAAAAAAAAAAAAAAAAAAAAAAGAGAGACTTCCAGGAGAAAGTGAGGCCTGAACTGAATCTTTTTTTTTTTTTCAACGTTTATTTATTTTTGGGACAGAGAGAGACAGAGCACGAACGGGGGAGGGGCAGAGAGAGAGGGAGACACAGAATCGGAAACAGTCTCCAGGCTCTGAGCCATCATCAGCCCAGAGCCCGACGCGGGGCTCGAACTCCTGGACCGCGAGAACGTGACCTGGCTGAAGTCGGACGCTTAACCGACTGCGCCACCCAGGCGCCCCTTTTTTTTTTTTTTTAAGAGTAGTGTTAGTTTTACAGCAATATTGAGATGGGGGAAACTACAGAGATTTCCCATATACCTCCTGCTCCTACACATGCATAGCTTCCCCCATTACCAACACCCCCCACCAGAATGCTACATTTGTGACAATTGATGAAGCTACACTGACACATCATCATCACTCAAAGTCCATAGTTTACATTAGGGTTCACGGATGGGGCTGAACATTGACAAATGTGTAGTATGTATCTATCATTACAGTATCGTAGAGTATTTTCACTGCCCTCAAAATCCTCCGTGCTCCTCCTTTTCATCCCTCCCTCCATCCCCAAACACTGGCAACCACTGATTTTTTTTTACTGCCTGCATAGTTACGCATTTTCCAAATGTCATATCGTTGGGATCATACAGTATGTAGCCTTCCCAGATTAGCTTCTTTCACTTACTAATGTGCATCTAAGTTTTCTCCAAGTTTTCATGGCTTAGTAGCTCATTTCTTTTTAGTGCTGAATAACATTCCATTGTCCGGGTGGACCACGGTTTTTTTTATCCATTCACATACCAAAGGACATCTTGGTTGCTTGCAGGTTTTGGCAATGATGAATAAAGCTGCTATAAACATCCATGTGCAGGTCTGCATGTGCACATAAGTTTTCAACTCATTTGGGTAAATATTAAAGAATGCAATGTATGCTGAGGTTTTGTGAAACAAAACCAAGCGTATGAACGCCCAAAACAAAAAAGACAACAAAAAACCCATCAAAGTGTCTTCCAACATGGCTGTACCATTTTGTGTTTCCACGAACAACGGATGAGAGTTTCTGTTGTCCACATCCTTGCCAGCATGTGGCATTTGGCGATGTCTATGTTCTGGATTTTTATTCTAATAGGTGTGTGGTAAAAGGTCATTGTTTTCATTTGCATTTCTCTGATGGCATATGACGGACCATTTTTCATATGCCTGTTTGCCTTCTGTTTCATGCCTCTGGTGTTGTACCTAATAAGTCATCGACATGCTCAAAGTCATCTGGGTTTGTTTCATATGTTACCTTCTAGCTTTATAGCTTTGCATTTTTCTTTTTCTTTCTTTTTTTATTTATTTTGAGACAGAGAGAGTGAACAAGCAGGGGAAGGACAAAGAGAGAGGGAGAGAGAGAATCCCAGTAAGACTCTGCACTGTCAACGCAGAGCCCGATGCAGGACTTGATCTCACAAACCAAGAAATCATGACCTGAGCCAAAATCAAGAGCTGGATGCTTAACTGACTGAGCCACCCAGGCACTCTTAGCTTTGCATTTTTCTTTACCTCTGATTTTCTATAGTTTGAAATTAATATGCCTAGATGTAGTTTTTTTGGCATTTATCCTGCTTGCTGCTTTCCGAGTTTCTTGGATTTGTGGTTTGATGTCTGACACTAATTTGGAGAAATTCTCAGTCATTATTGTTTTAAACATTTCTCCTGTTCCTTTGTCTTTCTTCTCCTTGTGATACATTATGCATGTATTACACCTTTTGTAGTTGTCCCACAGACCTGGGGTATCCTGTTTTATTTTTGTTTTCATTCTTTGTCCTCTTGCATTTTGGTTTTGGAGGTGATCAGTCAAAAAATCCTCAAGCTCAGAGAGTCTTTCCTTGGTTGTGTTCAGTCTATTCATAAGCCCATTGAAAGTAGTCTTCATTTTTGTTAAAGTGTTTTTGATGTCTAGTATTTCTTTTTGATTCTTTCTTAGGATTTCCATCTCTCTGCTTACATTACCTATCCGTTCTAGCACGGTGTTTACTTTATCCATTTGAGCCCTCAGCCTATGCTTGGGCTGTCTCTTGAAACTGTTTTTTGCCTTTCAGTATGCTTTGTGTCTTCTTGATAGCTGAACATGATGCGCTGAATAAAAGGACTAGTATCAGTAGGGCTTTACTTATGCGATGGTAAGGCGTGGGGGAGGGAAGAAGGAAGCATTCTCCATCTGAACTGAATCTTAAAGAATGAAAAGGAGTTACCAAGTGTGAAGCGGGCCAGGTAAAGGGGAGAGGTAGGGAGTGTGCTACAATTAAAGGCTCGAGCAGAGAAGGCAGCAGGAGAAAAATCTCCCTTGCTTAAGATGTCTTAAGACTGGAATATTTTTGTAATGACCTCACAGAAGCTGACTCCGTCGCCAGATTGGGATCATGCCCAAATCAGCCTTACTTTCTTCACGTTGTCTACCCCAGAGCATGAGTTCTGTACACAAGTGTTGTAAAACTAATCAGTAATCATTTCCCAATGACATGGGACCTCTCTGCTATCAGAGAGAATCACTCTGGACAAGCATAAGTTGGGCCCGAGTCACCTAAGACCAGCCTCACTCTTACACTAAAGCTGAAAGGAGGCAGGTCAGTTACCCAACACTGGGCCACATAGTGGTAGAAATGGAATCCAGAGCCAGTTCTGTCTTAATTCAAAACCTATGTTATTTGAACTTCAAACTACCAAAGTGGAAGAGGCATGACCTCTGTGTGGGATGAGAAAAGCCTTTCAAAAGTACTGAGGGGGGGAAAAAAAGAGTGCCATCAAACTAAGCAGAGGTTTGAAAAGAAGAAGGAAAGTGGGTTACTCAGGTAGGTAACCAGAAGCCTCTGTAGGTTCTCAAGTGGAAGCAGTAACACCATCATTATCAGGGAACTTTAGAGTTGGAGGGAATCTCAGCTTAGAAGTAATGTAGAAATCTATTTACAGCCTGCTTACAGATACTCAGATTCTGATTTAAGTGACCACTCGACTGGGAGCTCACTTCTCAGGCAGCACGTTCCATTATTGGCCAGCCCTGGTTACCGATTGCGCTTTAGTGAGTACACTTTGTTATTTCTTCAACCAAGAGAACAAAACAGCTCAGGGACCAAGGTCAGAGCTTTGTATTTCACTCCTGGAGATCTTCTAGGTTAACAGGAAGCCAAGAATCCATACCTTTTCATCCACTCCTTTCGGAGATGCTTAGTGAATGCTCCCATATGTGCCCAGTCACTTTCTAGGGCCTTGGGCTACAAGGATCCCTGCCGTTTTGGAGCTTACGTTCTAGTGGGGAGACTTAATAAACGTTAAGCATCATCAGCATCAAAACTAAATCAAGTTCCGCAGAAATACAAGAGAGCTATAAAGTGGTAGGTGGTGCTGGGAGAAGTGGGCTGGTGGAGCTGGTGGAGTTCCATTTGTTCAGGCAAAGCACCATTTGAGAAGGCAACATCGAGAGAAGACGGGAAGGAAGTGAGTTATCTGAACTGATTTCTGGTGGAAGAACGTTTAGGGCAGAAGGAATAGCAGCTGAGGAAGGGTGCAGGTCTGCATATCTGATGAGTGGCAAGGAGGCTGGGGTGTCTGGGGTAGGAGGGGTACGGGAGGCATGGTTGGAAACAGGAACAGGAAGTGATGGATCCAGAACACATGAAGGCTCTTGTAGACCAAGAGCAGGACTTTGAGACTGAGGACGTTGGGGAGCCATTGTAGGGTTTGGAGGAGAAGCATGAGCCTAGTTTAATTTAATTTATTATTGATTTATTTTTAAATTTCCATCCAAGTTAGCATATAGTGCAATAATGATTTCAGGAATAGATTCCAATGATTCATCCCCTATGTATAGTGTAACACCCAGTGCTCATCCCAACAAGTGTCTTCCTTAATGCCCTTTACCCATTTAGCCCACACCCCCACCCATATCCTCTCCAGCAACCCTCAGTTTGTTCTCTGTATTTAAGAGTCTCTTATGTTTTGTCCCCCTTGTTTTTATATTATTTTTGCTTCCCTTCCCTTATGTTCATCTGTTTTGTATCTTAAATTCCTCCTATGAGTGAAGTCATATGTTTGTCTTTTTCTGACTAATTTCACCTAACATAATACCCTCTAGTTCCATCCACATAGTTGCAAGTGGCAAGATTTCATTCTTTCTGATTGCCGAGTAATACCCCATTGTGTGTGTGTGTGTGTGTGTGTGTGTGTGTGTGTGTATATATATATATATATATATATATATATATATACCACATCTTCTTTATCCATCCATCCATCAATGGACATTTGGGCTCTTTCCATACTTTGAGCCTACTTTAATTTTAAAAGGATTCCTCAGGGAGCACCTGAGTGGCTCAGTTGGTTAGGCATCTGACTTTAGCTCAGGTCATGATGTCCTGGTTCGTGAGTTTGAGCCCCATGTCAGGCTCTGTGCTGACAGCTCAGAGCCTGGAGCCTGCTTTGGATTCTCTGTCTCCCTTTCACTCTCCCTCTCTCAAATAAAGAAACATTAAAAAAAATTTTTTTAATTAAAATAAATAAGTAAATAAATAACTGAAAGGATTCTTCAAGCTTCTGGGCTGAGAGGTGACTGTGTGGGAGAGCAAGGGTGGGAACAGAGAGACCAGTCAGGGGGAGGGGAAGGTTATTGCTGAGGCCCAGGTGAGAGACGAGGAGGCTCAGACCAGGCTGGTGGCAATTTGAGGTTGTTTGTAGTTTGTTGCAATCTGCATCTCCCTGCATCAGCCCGAGCCAACACATACAGAACGTGTTTTTGCATGTGGAACTTTGCCCATCACCAGTCACTCTCTCCTTGGGTTTATTTCCTCTTCCCAGACTCTGGAGGTGAACATGGTCAACCTGACTTTCCTTCCCTGTCGCTTCCCAAGACAAGCCACAAGATCTTTCCACTGTATAGATGTCACTGCAAAACTGCTACCAGAAAACTGACAGGTAACAAAAACTAACATGGACGAAGAGGTTACAGAGATTAATTTCGTAGTTTGTGTATTAGCAGTGCCTGGTCTATAGTTTCTGACTGCCTCTATGATGGTTTGGGGAACTTCAAAGCCTTCTGCCTTTGCTTTTATTCTTTTTTTAAAAAATTTAAAAAATATTATTTATTTATTCTTGGGGCGCCTGGGTGGCTCAGTGAGTTAAGTGTCCAACTTCAGTTCAGGTTATGATTTCATGTTTCACGAGTTCAAACTCCACGTCTGGCTCTGTGCTGATAGCTCAGAGGCTACAGCCTGTCAGATTCTGTGTCTCCCTCTCTCTGCCTCTCTCTCTCTCCCTCTCTCTCTCTCTCTCTCTCTCTCTTGCTCAAAAATAAATAAACATTTAAAAAATTATTTATTTGTTCTTGAGAGAGAGATAGAGCAGAGAGGGAGAGAGAGAATCCCAAGCAGGCTCCGCTCTGTCTGCGAGGACCCTGATGCGGGGCTTGAACCCATGAACCGTGAGATCATGATCTTAGCTGAAATCAAGAGTTGGATGCTTAACCAACTGATCCACCCAGGTGCCCCCATGTCTTTGCTTTTATTCTTGAAGAATGGGTCTCCCTAACATTGACTGTGACCTCTGCCTCCTATAGTATTTATCCTTTTGGGTGTGGCTTTTTCACTCAGCATAATATTTTTGAGGTTCATTTATGTTGTAGCAAGTGTCAGAATTTCCTTCATTTCAAGGCTGAGTAATGTTCTATTGTATGTATATACAACGCTACCCTCCTTATTTTGTCTGTCCATTAATGAATGAATTTGTTGTTTCCATCTTTTGACTGTTGTGAATAATGCTGCTAGGAATGTACAAATATACATTCAAGTTCCTGTTTTCAATTCTTTTGAATATATACCCAGAAGTGGAATTGATCACACGGCAATTCTTTAATTTGGGGGAAACTACCACAGTGTTTTCCAAAATGGCTTCATCATTTTACGTTCCCACCTGCAACGCACGAGGGTTCCAATTTCTCAGCATCTTTGCCAACACAGAGAGACCCAGGGAGACAAAGAATCCGAAGCAGGCTCCAGGCTCTGAGCTGTCAGCACAGAGCCTGACACGGGGTTCGAACTTACAGACTGGCGAGATCATGACTTGAGCCGATGTCGGATGCCTAACCAACTGAGCCACTGAGGCACCCCTCTTTTGATAATCATTCTAGTGAATGTGAAATGGTATCTCATAGAGGATGGCAGGCACAGTGAACAGGAGGATGGAGTGACCGTTCACATACTGAATGCTAAACGCACAGACCTCCTACCCCTTTTTCCCACTTGGTTCCCTTTATTGTTCATGCAGGCAACTGAAAGAGATTTCTCTGGGGAATCTTGTTCCCAGCAAGTGACCAATGCAGATCACCCCTGTTGTGAGGCCCAAAGCCAACAAGCTCCACGGATGTGCTCAGAGATTTCAACAGCTCTTTAGTCCCCCACTCTTTTTTTTTTTTTAAGGTTTATTTATTTTGAGAGAGAGAGAGAGAGAGAGAGAGCATGAGCAGGGGAGGGGAAGAGAGAGGGAGAGAGAATCCCAAGCTGGCTCTGTGCTGTTAGCCCAGAGCCCAGTGCGGGGCTTGATCCCATGAACTGTGAGATCATGACCTAAGCCGAAACCAAGAGTCAGATGCTTAACTGAGTGAGCCACCCAGGCACCCTTAGTCCCCCCCTCTTAACCAAGAGCAGAGCAGATAGCCAATATTATCAGATATCTGAGAATAGCCTCGAATCCTGAAGGCAGAGAACAAAACAAGAAAACATCTTTTCGTGGAAAAAATGTGAATTTCATGATACCTGAAAAATAATATCATGAAGGGAAGAAGAGAATATATAAGTTAAAGACAATCAAGTACTGGGTGTCCTCACTGCTACTAGTGAGTGTCACTGCCTGGAAGCCTCTCAAAGGACAGAGCTAGGAAATAAACCTATCTATACTAACGTGTATACACACATAGGATAATTATCTCTCCACGTTCTATCAGTATCTGTATTAAGCTAAACATAAGTTCACATGGATATTTCCTGCTATAACCCAGCACCATATGGTACACTTTCTTAGTGTTTATTGAAATTCCCACAGTGCCGGGTTCTATTCTTTCTTATTTTTTTTTAAGTTTATTTATTTATTTGGGAGGGGGGCAAAGAGAGAGGGAGAGAGAGAATCCCAAGCAGGCCCCACCCTGGCAGCGCAGAGCCCAATGCAGGACTCAAACGCATGAACTGTGAGATCATGACCTGAGCTGAAATCAAGAGTCAGATACTTAAGTGACTGAGCCACCCAGGCACTCCCGTATGGTATGTTCTAGTTTGCTCTCCTTTCTTCTCTGTAGCCGCACACCAGCAGTGAGAAAACTGGCTCCCACCCTCTGCTAGCCACACACTTACCTGCTCGTTCCCAGTATGCTTGTAGAGCAGTTTTAGAATTTAGAGTAGTGCAAAGCTTATGTCTAGTTCCTTTCATCTTTAGTCTTACGGTCTAGAGTCCTGAAAGTGGCTTAAGTCATCACCTCCTTTTCCACACCCCGTTCAGTGAAGTTATGTCACTTATAATGCAGTTAGAGTCTTTTGTCACAGCCTGCATGTCATCCCAGGATCTTCCATCCAGCTAGTTAGTTTTTCTTTTAATTTGCATACATTAAGATGCACTGTTTGTGCTATAAAGTCCTTTTGGTTTTGACAAGTGGATAGTGTCGCGAGCGATATGTTTCTTCACACGTAAACAGTGTGAGAAAATGTAAGATGGGAGAGGGCAAGGAAAGAAGACAAGGAAGAAGCAAATGGATGTAAATTTTTGGCAAAGTTCCACTTTCTAAGTTAGGCAGTAAGTTCACTTATGTAAATAATAAATAAACAAATAAATAATAGATAAGACCCTACATGGACCAATGTTAGTAGTACATACATACTAAGGATTGTGAGTTACTATTATGGTCAAATTGTATGGACTTTCTGTCTCCATTAGGGTGGAAAAGGGGCCATCTGGCTACCACAGAATTTTTTTAAAATGTTTTATTTTTTAGAGAAAGAGACAGAGCAGGAGCAGGAGAGGGGCAGAGAGAGAGGGAGACACAGAATCCGAAGCAGGCTCCAGGCTCTTAGCTGTCAGCACAGAGCCCGACGTGGGCCTCTCGAACCATGAGATCGTGACTTGATCCGAAGTCAGACGTTTAAACTACTGAGCCACCCAGGCATCCCCCCCCCTTTTTTTTATGCTACTTGAATTTATTGGAGAAAGGTAGTTTATTTAACAAATGGTGCTGGAACAATGGACTCCCCATCTCAAGAGAGAAGCCTTATTACCTCACGTATGCAAAAAATTCATTGAAAGTGATTAACAACTTCAGTGTAAACAACAATAAAAATCATATGCTTGGATCTTAGTCGAAAGGCCAAGAAGTGGGCACCTGGGTGGCTCAGTCATGATCCGACTTTGGCTCAGGTCATGGTCTCACGGTTCACGGGTTTGAGCCCCATGTCAGATGCTGACAGCTCAGAGCCTGGAGCCTGCTTCAGATTCTGTGTCTCCCTCTCTCTCTGCCCCTCCCCTGCTCATGCTGTCTCTCTCAAAAATAAATAAACATTAAAAATTTTTTTTTAAAAAAAAGGCCAACAAGTGATCGCAACAATAATAATTATAGAGGAAAATGTAGGCACCTATATATACAAGACAGGAGACTTAAGAATTATAAAAGAACAGGGTTAATAGTATTTATTTAAAAATGTTTTTGTGTGAAAAGATTTCATAAACGAAGCCAACAGGCTATTAATAGGTTGAGAAAAGTTTTCACAATGCAAAGGGCATATAGGGACTAAGAACTATAAAATGTAAAGAGCTTTAAAAGTTTGTAACAAAAAGACGAACAACACATAGAAAGTGGACAGAAGGTATGAATGGACGATTCACAGAAGAAGAAATACAACTGACAAGAAAGCATATGAACAGACGCTCATCTTCCCAGCAGTCAGAGAAACACAGATCCAAGTACAATGCTATCATTTACGCCTATGAAACGGGCAAGAATTAAAAAGAATAATCATGCCTACTGCTGACAGTGACGTGGAAAAGGACTCTCATGCTGGTGGAAATATGAACCTTGTTGACCTTTTGGAAGGCAATCTAGGAACATCTGTTAAAATTCAAAATGCACATACCCTTCACTCAGGCAATCCCACTGCTGGGAATCTATCTCATAATAATAAAGGGTAACAATTATGGAGTACATATTTTGTGCCAGGCTTTGTTCCATGCACAATAAGATATTATCTCATTTAATCCTTGCAGTGACCCTGTGAGGTAAGAACTATTATTATCCTTATTTTATAGCAAGTAATGAGAAACCCCTGGCACAGAGAGATCAAGTGATTACAGGTCACAGAGAATAAGTGAGGAACTGGATTTCAAATCTAGGCCGTCTGAATCCAGGGTTTGTACTCCTAACCACCAACTGAACCCTCTTTTCTTTTTTGTGTTGTTGTATTCTTATTTCAATTTTAGAAGCCTCCTTTCATAATAGAAATAAAAGACCAGTGTGTGAGACTAAAGCAGCAGGACATGCGCTGCAGCGGTGTTGGCAATGGCACAAGCCAGATGCCAGGAGAATGACCAGCCACAGGAAATGTTTGAATAAACCATGGACCGTTTGTGCTATGAAATACTATACAACTATGAAAAGCAATGTGTTAGATCCATACCAGTTGATTTGGAGGGATTTCCACAATGCACTAAGAAAAGCAAGGTAGAAAGAAGCATGCATAATCTAATCAAGTTTTTTTTTTTTTAAGGCAAAAACAAACCCCTTTAGCAATATGAAAACAAACAACCCAATTAAAAAAATGGGCAGGGGGCGCCTGGGTGGCTCAGTCGATTAAGCATCCAGCTCTTGACTTCGGCTCAGGTCATGGTCTCACGGTTCATGAGCTTGAGCCCCGCATTGGGCTCTGTGCAGATAGCACGGAGCCTGCTTGGGATTCTGTCTCCCTCTCTTCTCTGCCCCTTCCTGTGCACTTTCTCTCTTTCTCTCAAAATATCTTAAAAAAAAAAAAACTTAAAAAAAATGGGCAGGCACCTCACCAAAGAAAATATACAGATGACAGATATACATATGAAAACATGTTCTACATTGTACGTCCTTAGGAAATTGCAAGTTCAAACAGCGAGCTACCAGCACACGCCTATTAGAATGGTCAAAATCCCAAATACAGACAATGCCAAATGCTGTCAAGGACGCACAGCAACAGGAACTCTCACTCATTGCTGGTAGAAATGCAAAACCGTACAGCCACTTTGGAAGACAGTTTGGTGGGTTCTTACAAAATGAAACATACTGTTAAAAATCAAAACCAGAGCGCCTGGGTGGCTCAGTTGGTTAAGTGTCCGACTCTTGGTTTTGGCTCAGGTCATGATCTCCTGGTTGGTGGGATCGAGCCCCACATCGGCTCTGTGCTGACAGTGTGGGACCTGCTTGGGATTCTCTCTCTCCTTCTCTGCCCCGCTTCCACTCTTGCGGGGTTCAAAATAAATGAACTAACATTAAAAAAAAAAACAAACAGTGGATACAGGTCATTAAACATTTGTTCAAACTCATAGAATGTACATCATCAAGGGGGAACTCAGGATGCCTGGGCGGCTCAGTCAGTAAGTGTTTGACTTCAGCTCAGGTCATGATCTCACGGTTGGTGAGTTTGAGCCCCACATCATGCTCTGCTGTCAGTGCAAAGCCCACTGCAGATCCTCTGTCCCTTTCTCTCTGCCCCTCCCCTGCTCATGCGCGCTCTTTCTCTCTCTCAAAAATAAATAAGCATTAAAAAAAAAGAGTGAACCCTAATATAAGCTATGGACCATACATACATGGGCTTTAGTTAATAGAGCATCAGTATAGGTTCATCAATTGCAACAAATGTACAGTAATGCAAGATGTTAATAATAGGGGGAACGTAGGGGTGAGAGTAGTATGGGGTATATGGGAACTGTGTACTTTCTGATCAATTTTTCTGTAAACCTGACTGCTCCAAAATATAAAGTCTATTAATTTAAAAACAAATCCCCTGATATGTGTCTTTCTGTGTTTATGTATGATAGCATTGTGCATTTTTTCTTTTTAAAGTTTATTTATTTATTTTGAGAGAGAGCGCGCGCGCGAGAGAGTACAAGTGGGGGAAGGGCGAGAGAGAAGGGGACAGAGGAACCTTAGCAGGCGCTGTGCTGAGAGTAGAGAGAGCCTGATGTGGAGGTTGAACTCATGAACCATGAAATCATGACCTGAGCTGAGTTCAGATGCTTAACAGGCTGAACCACCCAGGTGCCCCACATTGTGCATTTTCTTAGAAAGCTAGGACAATGTGCCCTGGTTTGGGTGATGGGTGATGGTGGGGACAGGAGGAGGGTGGAAACAGACTGAGAAAATGCACAAACATAACATTCAGGATCCTGAATCAAGAAAACATCCCAGCCAAACAGGGTGAAAACAAGGCCAGAATGGTCACGCAGACAAGCTGGCACTGTATCCAAACTGGTTCATAAGCCACACTGGTTAAGGGTTATCAACAGTTTCTAAACTTGTAAGCGATATGGAGTTGGCACTAAAAACAAAGCAACAACCACCCAAACAAAAGGATGGCCATTAAGAAATGCCCTGTTTGGGGCACCTCGCTGTCTCAGTTGGTTAGGCGTCCGACTTCGACTTAGGTCATGATCTCTTCGTTCGTGAGTTTGAACCCTGCATCTGGCTCTGCACTGACATCCCAGAGCCTGCCTGGGATTCTTTCTGCCTCTCTCTCTATTCCTCCCCACTCGCTATCTCTATCTCTCGAAATAAATAAGCTTAAGAAAAAAATGCCCTGTTCTGATCTCCCCTATGTGTCCGTGCCCTGCCCATATTTCAAGACCCAGTTGAAATTCTGGTTCCCACAAAGCTCTGATTCTATCAGCTGAAAGAAAACTGTCTCCTTCCTTTGAGCTTTCATAATACTTCACCCCTATCTTCTGTGGGTATCTTATATTGTACATATCTGTACACATGTCTGTACATATGTGTATGGTGCACAATCTGACCAAAACTAGCCTCCTTAAAGGCATATTTAATAAGGATGTATTGAGAATGAACTGACATCATGAAATGAGAGATACATTTTGCCACAAGGTTAACTTGAACAAAATTGCTTTCTTTTTTTTATTATTTTTTATTTTTTAAAATTTACATCCAAGTTAGTTAGCATATAGTGCAATAACGATTTCAGGAGTAGATTCCAGTGATTCATCCCCTATGTATAACACCCAGTGCTCATCCCAGCAAGTGTCTTCCCTAATGCCCCTTACTTACTAAGCCCATCCCACTTAGCTCATCCCCCTACCTACAACCCCTCCAGTAACCCTCAGTGTGTTCTCTATATTTAAGAGCTTCTTATGTTTTGTCCCCCTCCTTGTTTTTATATTATTTTTGCTTCCCTTATGTTCATTTGTTTTGTATCTTTTTTTTAAATTTTTTTTAACGTTTATTTATTTTTGAGACAGAGAGAGACAGAGCATGAACGGGGGAGGGTCAGAGAGAGGGAGACACAGAATCTGAAACAGGCTCCAGGCTCCGAGCTGTCAGAACAGAGCCTGACGTGGGGCTCGAACTCACGGACCGTGAGATCATGACCTGAGCCGAAGTCGGCTGCTCAACCGACTGAGCCACCCAGGCGCCCCTGTTTTGTATCTTAAAGTCCACATATGAGTGAAGTCATATATTTGTCTTTCTCTGACTAATTTTGTTTAGCATAATACACTCTAGTTCCATCCATGTTGTTGCAAATAACAAGCTTTCATTCTTTTTGATTGCCAAGTAATGCTCCATTGTATCTGTATACCACATCTTCTTTATCCCTTCATCCACAGATGGACATTGGGGCTCTTTCCATACTTTGGCTATTGTCGATAGGGCTGCTATAAACATGGGGGTGCCTGTGTCCCTTCGAAACAGCACGCCTGTATCCCGTGGATAAATACCTGGTAGTGCGATTGCTGGGTCGTAGGGTAGTTCTATTTTTAGTTTTTTCAGGAACCTCCATCCTGTTTTCCAGAGTGGCTGCACCAGTTTGCATTCTCACCAACAGTGCCAAAGAGATCCTCTTTCTCCACATCCTCGCCAACATCTGTTGTTGCTTGAGTTGTTCATGTGAGCCATTCTGACAGGTGTGAGGTGATATCTCGTTGTGGTTTTGATTTGTATTTCCCTGATGATGAGTGATGTGGAGCATTTTTTCATGTGCCAGTTGGCCATCTAGATGTCTTCTTTGGAGAAGTGTCTATTCATGTCTTTTGCCCATTTCTTCACTGGATTATTTGTTTTTTGGGTGTTGGGTTTGGTAAGTTCTTTATAGATTTTGGATGCTAACCCTTTATCTGATATGTCATTTGCAAATATCTTCTCCCATTCTGTTGGTTGCCTTTTAGTTTTGCTGATTGTTTCCTTGGCTGTGCAGAAGCTTTCAATAAATTCTTTAAATGTTTATTTATTTTGAGAGAGTGACAGAGTGTGAGTGGGGGAGGGGCAGAGAGAGGGAGGCACAGAATCCAAAGCAGGCTCATGAGCTGTGAGATCATGACCTGAGCCGAAGTCAAACGAGAAGCTTTTTATCTTGATGAGGTCCCAATAGTTCCTTTCCGCTTTTGTTTCCCTTGCCTCTGGAGACATGTTGAGTAAGAAGTTGCTGTGGCCAAGGTCCAAGAGGTTTTTGCCTGCTTTCTCCTCTAGGATTTTGATGGCTTCCTGTCTTATATTTATCTCTTTCATCCATTTTGAGTTTATTTTTGTGTGTGGTGTAAGAAAGCGATTCAGGTTCAATCTTTTGCATGTTGCTGTTCAGTTTTCTCAACATCATTTGCTGAAGAGACTGTCTTTATTCCATTGGATATTTTTTCCTGCTTTGTCAAAGATTAGTTGGTTGTAAGTTTGTGGGTCCATTTCTGGTTTCTCTATTTGGTTCCATTGATCTGAGTGTCTGTTTTTGTGCCAGTACCATACTGTCTTGATGATTACAGCTTTTTAACACATCTTGAAGTCTGGGAGTGTGATGCCTCCAGCTTTGGTTTTCTTTTTCATGATTGGCTATTTGGGGTCTTTTCTGGTTCCATACGAATTTTAGGATTGTTCGTTCTAGCTCTATGAAGAATGCTGGTGTTATTTTGATAGGGATTGCATTGCATATGCAGATAGCTTTGGGTAGTATCGACATTTTAACAATATCTGTTTTTCCCATCCAGGAGCATAGAATCTTTTTCCATTTTTTTTTTTTTTTGTGTCTTCTTCAATTTCTTTCATAAGCTTTCTATAGTTTTCAGTGTATAGATTTTCCACCTCTTTGGTTGTATTTATTCCTAGGTATTTTATGGGTTTTGGTGCAATTGTAATGGGGTCAATTTCTTGATTTCTCTTTTGTTGCTTCATTGTTGGTGTATAGGAATGCAACAGATTTCCGTGCATTGATTTTATATCCTGCCACTTTGCTGAATTTGTGGATTGGTTCTCGCAGTTTTTTGGTGGAATCTTTTGGGTTTTCCATATAGAGTATCATGTCATATGTGAAGAGCGAAAGTTTAACTTTCTCCTTGCCTATTTGGATGCCTTTTATTTTGCTGTGTTGTCTGATTGTTGAGGCTAAGACTTCCAATACTATGTTGAATAACACTGGTGATAGTGGACGTCCCTGTCATGTTCCTGACCTTAGGGGGAAAGCCCTCCGTTTTTCTCCATTGAGGATGATATTAGCGGTGGGTCTTTCATATGTGGCTTTTATGAGCTTGAGGTATGCTCCTGCTATCCCTACTTCCTTGAGGGTTTTTATCAAGAAAGGATGCTGTATTTGTCAAATGCTTTCTCTGCATCTATTGAGAGGATCCTATGGTTCTTGTCCTTTCTTTTATTGATGTGATGAATCACGTTAATTGTTTTGTGGATATTGAATCAGCCCTGCATCCCAGGTATAAATCCCACTTGGTCGTGGTGAATAATTCTTTTAATGTATTGTTGGATCCAGTTGGCTAATATCTTGTGGAGAATTTTTGCATCCATGTTCATCAGGGAAATTGGCCTAGTTCTCCTTTTTAGTGGGGGCTTTGTCTGGTTTTGGAATCAAGGTAAGGCTGGCTTCATAGAATGAGTTTGGAAGTTGGACAAAATTGGTTTCAACATATTAAAAGCTAGTTCAAAGTAAGTTCTTACAGGTAATTTGTAATTTTTTCTTCCTCCTGCTTAAAGACTTCTGGTCTCCTCTGCCTATCTCTTCTTCCTGGTTCTCCTGCTTCACTTCCTCTCTGCCCCTGCTGAGCCTGTCCTATCCATTCTGGGCTAGGAAGTGACTTCTTTTATCAGGGTCCTTGTTATGACTGAGTAGTTCAGCTCCCCATCTGTAGCTGCCCAACACTCCTTTTAAATGCCCAATTGCTAGCCACCTTCTATCGGAAGAGCTTGGCACACATTGACATTTTTTCATGAAACACCTATTTTCCAGGGAATGGGTTCTCCTTCCATTTGTCTGACCCTGCAGCTTTGTGTTCTTATCTCTTATCTGAGCCCTTTCTGTTCTGGCCAGGTGCCTCATGGAGATGAGCAGAATAAGAGTCTTTACCTGTGGTAGGAAGAGTAAGTCCTTGACTAGAGTCTGGTTGTGCTCCATTTCCTAGATACTTGTGTGAGAGTAGTCGGTGTAATTTTGACTTGGCAGTTTCTGAACTCCCTGGGGGCAGGAGCTAGTTCTCATTTATCTTGGTGTTTCCTGCAACAGCCTGCATGGTAGCACAGTGCCATCCGCATGGTGGGTTAATTTAGCAACAATTTATTAAGTGCCCATGAGCCAGGCATTTTACCTGATGCTAGGGATATTAAACAAATAACAGTTTCTGCCTTCATAGAAACTACTTGTCTTCTGTTGGAGGTTGGGATCCATGGAAAAACAATGGCAGAGGGTTGATAATTGAGTTGGGTGATAGGCAAATAGAGGATCACTGTATTATGTTCTCTTCATATTTTCGTGTTTGATATTTTTCATGATAAAAAGCCTAAAAAGGTATAGAATGGGGGGAAATGTCCTGGGCCGAATGGGACTCTGATAATTTTTTTTTTCTTAAATATGGATGGGGTGCCTGGGTGTCTCAGTCGGTTGAACGTTGGACTCTTAATATCAGCTCAGGTCTTGATCTCACAGTTCTTGAGTTCAAGCCCCAAACTGGGCTCCACGCTGATAGTGTGGAGCCTGCTTGGAATTTTCTCTCTCTCTCTCTCTCTCTCTCTCTCTCTCTCTCTCTGCCTCTCCCCTGCTCTTGCTCTCTCAAAAATAAATAAACTTTGATAAAACAATGGATAAAGCAATCAACCCATATTATGGACTGAATGTATCTCCCCAGTATTCATATGTTGAAGCCCTAAGCCCCAAATGTGATAGTATTTGGAAATTGGGCCTTTGGGAGGTAATTAGGTTTAGATGAGGTCATGAGGGTGGGGACCACGATTGGATTAGTGTACAGCCTCTAGAAGCCTGTAATTGACTTTATAGGCTTAGAAGAGGATTGGTACCTGGAGCCCGGATGGGACTCTATTTTTCTCTTCTTCACCATTTCTAGAATCTCTAGTCCAGAGTGTAGCTTTACCAGGACAAGAGGAAGGATGCACTGGTAAAATCCTGCCAAGAGGTGCTTGTTCTAGAGATATTCAAGACTTGCCCCAATCTCAAAAGTGGTGGATGAGGGTGGCATCTTGGAATGGGGAAGGAGTTTATCAGTGGAAGGATCAGGGTGCAAGGAGGAAATCAAGTCTTCAGGTTTCTTTGTTTTATGAATATCTTAGCTTTCTCTCAATCATTTCATCAAGTCCAGTGAAGGCTCCAAAGTTTTAGTTGAATAAGTTCCTTGCAAACTCTTGACAGTGTTAGAAACTAAAGCTGCTCTTGCCTTTGCCACAACCCAGACTTAATGAATTAGAATTTACTGGGGCAAATTCCCCAGGTGATTATTATAGACACTAAAGATTAAGAACCACTGATATACACCCTTTTCTCTGGTTACATTTAGGCAGCAATCTTAAAAACCTAGAAACTTTTATTTTCATTATGTTTTATTTGATTTGCTTGTCACTTACCTAGATTGCTAGTTATTGTCTCTCTCCCCAAATGTAAGACTGAAATCCTTTCCACCTTGGGAAATCCTAATGGAAATCCAGCTTCTACTTCAGTGAGGAGTCATTTTTAAAATGAATTCAGAATTAGGAATAGTCAATTTTTCTCGCTACCCTCATAACTTCATCCCCAATGTATTAAGGATGCAAAGAGAGCACCTGTCTCTTGTTTTCAGGGAAGATAGAATGTTGCCT